>NC_081414.1:26031645-26371288 GCF_030272615.1 Cryptomeria japonica
TGTTAATTTCTACCGGTTTGATGCCAATCTTCAACTGTCTAAGTCTCTACCGGTGAGCTTATTACCCCAAGCTACTCTCTGAGATATTCAAAAGTTTCCTTAGGCAAAGGTTTAGTAAAGATATATGCAATCTGGTCTTTAGTATTCACATAAACCAAACTTACTTATTTCGCTTCAACATTCTCTTTCAGAAAATTATATTTGATAGAAACATGTTTAGTCTTAGAGTGGAATACCAGATTCTTTGATATATCAACTACTGCTGAATTATCACAAGAAATGATTATTGTTTCCTTGCATTTTACCTTGATGTCCTTCAACATTTGCTTAATCCATAATACCTGAGTACAATTAGTTGCTGCTGATAATGATGTACAACTCTGCTTCTTGGTCAACCATGAAATCAATCTGCAACCAAGAAAGAATGCTCTGCCAGTGGTGCTTTTTCTATCATCTACATCTCCTACCCAATTTGCATCAGTGTATGCACATAAATCAAAATTTTCATCTTTAGGATACCATAAACTAAGATTTGTTGTGCCTTGTAGATACTGAAAAATCTTTTTTACTGCTAATTCATGATTTTCTATAGGATTACTCTGAAATATTGAAACAATACATACTGCATTCATTATATCAGGTCTTGTTTGTGTCAAATATAGTAAACCTTGAATCATATATTTGTATCTTGTCAAATTAACAGGAGCTGAATCATCCTTCAATGTCAATTTGTCAGTTGTAGTCATAGGAGTACTTACCGGTTTGGAGTTTTCCATACCAAATTTCTTCAATAGTTCCTTCAAGTATTTTGTTTGACATATGAATATACCTTTATCAGTTTGTGAAATCTGCAATCCTAAAAAGAATTTTATTTCGCTAATCATAGACATTTCAAATTCTTCCTGCATCTTATTAGCAAAGTCTTTACATAATCCAACTTCTCCTCCAAAAATGATATCATCAACAAAAACTTCAATAACCAAGATGTCATCATTAGTCACATTGAAATATAAGTTGCTATGAGCATTACCTTTAGTGCATCCAAGCTTCAAAAGATATTTGTCTAATCTAGCATACCAAGCTTTAGGAGCTTGCTTCAATCCATACAAAGCTTTCCTTAATCTACAAACCATATCTTTATCATTTGTCAATGAAAATCCATCAGGTTGTTCAATGTAAACTTCCTCTTCAAGATCACCATTCAGAAATGCACATTTTACATCCATCTGATGTACTTTATAGTTCTTGTGAGCTGCAAATGCAAGAAATAATCCGACTGCCTCAATTCTAGCTACTAGTGCAAAGGTTTCATTATAATCAATTCCCTCTTTCCGTGAATATCCTTTACACACTAATCTTGATTTGTTCCTGATTACCTTACCATCTTCATTAATTTTATTTGTGAATACCCATTTAGTTCCAATTACATTTTTGTCTTTAGGCTAGGGAACTAATGCCCATGTATTATTCTTTTCAATTTGTTCTAGTTCATCTTCCATTGCTTTAATCCAATGTTCATCTTGACAAGCTTCAATAAAATATGCCGGTTCAATTTGAGAAATTAAACATACCTCTTCATTTGCCAGTCTTCCTCTTGTCATAACTCCATGATACTTATTCCCAATTATTTGATTTTTTGAGTGATTCAATCTTACATACCTGGGTTTATTCACATGTTGTTGTTCTTCAATCACTGTGGAATTCTCTGATGATGTTGGTGTGACTAGATCCACACTCTGTATAGGTTCATTTATCATCATCTCAAGTACCGGTTCAGAATCTACAGACCTTGAATTTCCTCTAAATTGTTCATCTATCTTCACATTAGCACTCTCAATGATTTTTTGCAATCTTTTATTAAAACATCTATATGCCTTGTTCTTAGATGAATAACCAAGAAATATTCCTTCATCACTTCTAGGATCAAATTTACCAATATATTCATCTCTCCTAATATAACATTTGCTTCCAAAAATTATGAAATATTTAAGAATAGGAGTATTACCAAACCATAGTTCATAAGGGGTCTTACCGGTTTCACCTTTGATGTGAACCTTGTTAAAAGTGTAAACCGTTGTATTCACTGCTTCTCTCCAATACACATGAGGTAGATTTGCTTCCAATATCACGCTTCTAGCTACATCCAGAATAGTTATGTTCTTCCTTTCCACAATTCCATTCTGCTGAGGTGTCTGAGGTGCTGATATTTGTCTTTTGATTCCATTCACTTTACATAATGCATTAAATTCCTTAGATGTAAATTCTCCTCCTTGATCAGATCTCAAACATTTGACTTTTCTTATCGGTTTCATTCTTTATCATTGCCTTGAATTTTCCAAAAGCTTTTGATTTCTCCCTAAGAAAAGTAACCCAACACATTCTAAAATAATCAACAATGAATAGCATAAAGTATCTATCTCCCTGTATACTTCTTGTTCTTTCCGAACCACACAAGTCAGTATGGATTAAATCAAGAACATTATTGGATTTCTCAAAAATACTCTTAAAAGTTGTTCTAACTTGCTTTCCCATTTGAAATTCCTACATACCGGATTATGAGGTTTCACAATCTTAGGTAAATCCCTTAATGCCTTAGTTTAACTGATCTTTACAATGCAATCAAAATGTACATGACAAAGTCTCTTATGCCATAACCAACTTTCATCAATATGTGCAATCAAGCATGTCTTATCATTGTTGTTCAAATGAAAGATATTACCTTTAGTTTGATTACCGGTTGCAATCTCCAATCCAGTTCTGTTCATGATTTTGCATTTACCATTCTTGAATTGTAACTGAAAACCCTTTTCAACTAATTGACCAACACTCAAAATATTATGCTTCAAACCTTCACCATAATAAACATTGTTAGTATTATGCTTACCATCCAAAGATATAGTGCCTTTTCCTTTGATCAAACAAGCTTTATCATCCCCAAATATTACTAGACCTCCACTATATTCCTGAAAAGATAAGAATTTACTTTTATCACAAGTCATATGATGTGAACATCCAGAATCTATGATCCATTAATCCTTTTCTTCAATTTTAGCTGCTAGGGCCTATTCTACTGGTGGAACAGTAGGTGTCGGTTGATCTTCTTTTATTGCAACAAAAACCCATCCATTGTCTGTCGGTTCTTCATCAAAATCATCAGTAACTCCTTCATCAACACAGTAACAAGATTTGTCTCTATTCTTCTTAAATCTATATCTTTGATATTCAGGGTTAGGCTTATATGTTCTTTTAGCTTCCTCTCTCAATCTTGCATGTTTGTCAGGACATCTAGATGCCATATGGCCAACTTTATTACAATTAAAACATTTAAATGATGTTTTACCTTCATACTTACTTCCAACTGGACCTTTAGGCATTTTCCTTGCAAATAGTGCTTCAAGTTCTTCTAGTTCTTCATTTTCCCTTATGATATCTTCAAGTTCTCTTGCATAAAGTTCTTTCCAATCAGATTTGTTAGATGATGATGATGATGCTTTGAAGGCCAAATCTTTTTTAATTGTAGCAACATGACCAAATTCCTCAAGCTCAAATGCTAAAAGTTTTCCAACCAAGGTGTCTCTAGATCCCGATGTATTAGGCATTGTTCTCAACTCATTAATATCAGTTACTTTCATTTTGTATGCCAGTGGAAAATCTCTTAAACCTTTAGAAACAATTTCATCTTCACTTAAGGATACTCCACAACATTGTATTCCTAAAACAATTTCATTAACTCTTTCTATAAAAGCATAAATTCTTTCATCTTCTTCCATTTTCAAAATTTCATACCTCATTCGAAAGCATTCCAGTTTTGCAATTTTGACAGTGGTATCTCCTTCATTCAATGTCTCCAATTTATCCCAAATAGCTTTAGCAGTAGATCGTTTTGACAATGCACTCAAAAGTGCTTCTCTTGCTTTGCAATCATTTTCTTGATCTTTACGCAATGTTGGTGGATTAGGTTGATTCGGTGTAGGACCAACATAGCCATTTTTTGTAACTTCCCATATGTCTCTTCCAAAGCAATTCAGATGTGTCTCCATTCTGATCTTCCATATACCATAGTTGGTTCCATCAAGTTTTGAATTGCCCTTCATGAAAATGTTTGTTGCCATAGGATCTCCTCAAGCTATTAGGCTTCTACAAAAATGGAATTAGGTTCTGATACCAATTGTTAGGACCCGGGAGGCAACTGAGAGGGGGGGGGTGAATCGGTTGACTATGAATTTCAACCCAAATACAACTTAATCAAACTTGATACTTAATACTGGTAAACTAAACTTAATGTTGGTTAATAGATTAACAGTTAATATCAATACCGGTGAAACTTAATGCATGAAACAAAAAGACAAACAACTTCCACAACACATAACACAAAGATTTTAACGTGGAAATCCTGTAAGGGGAAAAAACATGGTGGGAAACCTTACCCACAATTAGATGATACTACTGCAGATAGTAGGTGTATACAAATGGGGTCTGCACATGCAGAAAGGCCAACCGCCTAGAGATCACTGCTCAATCACAAAATAGGAATCACACTGACTACAATTGGATGGTTAAATCCAATAATAATGTGCTGCTCAAAGTAGCATCTTCAAAGCTGGATTCAATACTGGTTAAGCTTTGATAATCACCTTCAAACCTTCCTTGAACCTTCTCTATGGTCTTCTCATATGATCTTCAATATTCACACATACCATGTTACAATACCATAACCTTACATACCATATACCATCTCCTTACATCTCATCAATTGAGATATTACATATATACAAAACCTAATACCAAATGTGTAGGTCGGCTCACTAAGAATATTACAATAAAATCAATTACAAACAAGTTAAGATGTGATGCATCATGTCAACTCAATACATTTACAACAATATCCAATCAATAAATGATCTCCATAACGTGTTGTGCTGATTTGGAATAGATAATGCATACTAGTCCATAACCTAGACCAATTTGCCGATAACAACAAATATGTCAACCCAATTAGACCATTAACCAAAATACCAAAGCCAAGTATCCAAACCATGTCTTCGATGTAACCAAGTGATCTTCAGATGATAACAAGTCATCCTCAGTGCCGATGAACAATATAACCTGCCGGTGAACAATACACCGGTGACTGTGCATAAGTCACTGAACTTGCCGGTGAACACAATGTGCCGGTTCAACATAACCAAAGATCTCTAGAAGTATAAGTGTTGACATCAATGACAAAACTAATGCAACACATCCATAATACCAACACCTCTATATATCAACAACAAAAGTATCATTGGAGGCATTGCTAGCACAAGAAGATCCAATAGGAAAAGAAAGGGCTATCTATTACATTAGCAGGACTTTGAATGGATATGAACTCAATTATACATTCATCAAAAAGGATTTCTTAGCAGTGGTGTTTGCTTCTCAAAATCTTCGCCACTATATGCTAGCCCACACTTTCAAGCTGGTAGCAAAGATCGATCCTCTCAAGTATCTACTTGGCAAGGCCACTCTCACAGGAAGATTAGCTAAATGGGACATGATCCTAAGTGAGTTCAATATTCAATAGACAGAACGTCGAGCTATCAAAGGAAAAGCAATTGCAGATCAATTGGTAGAAGCACCACTGCCAGACCAACACCCACTACAGGTGGAATTTTCAGATATGGATGTGCTCACTATCACACCCAAGTAATGGATCCTATACTTTGATGGATCCTATACACAACATGGATCAGGTGTCGGCATCCTGTTCATCACTCTAGAGGCACACACAATTCCAAGATCTTACAGACTAATGTTTCCATGCACCAACAACATTGCTAAATATGAAGCCCTGGTAATGGGAAACAAAGTAGCTGTAGAATGGAGAATCACATAATTAAAAGTCTATGGGGATTCTCAATTAGTTATCAATTAGATCAATGATGAATATCATATGAAAGATGATAAGATAATGCCTTACAAGAGAATGGTGGATGATTTCAAAAATTACTTTGTGCACATCATCTTTGAGCAGATTCCAAGATTGGAAAACATAGTTGTTGATGCAATGGCCACTATCACCTCAATTCCACAAATTCCAGATAAATAGAATCATTACAAATTCCTGGTGGAGCAATTGTTTTTCCCAACCTATGATAATTCCACATCCCAAGTCATATGTGCCTTGACTGGTTCTAATTCCCCTCTATACGGGAAGATATATGACTATCTCAAAAACTATTGGTGTAAATAAATATTCATCATGGATATTATTACACTTTACTTAAGTTAACTTAGGATAATGCATCTCTTCGTAGTTTGGATATGAGACACTTAGGGAAGTGTTCACATAGGAATATAGCTTGTAGGAGAAATTCCACCTTTTGTGGTCTTATTTTGCTGTTACACTCCACATTCCGTGGGTCATCCACCTCTTGTGAAATATTATATTATTTCTCCTACCTACCCCTAGTATTTCTTACCTACCCTTGTTTCTCATTGATCCACATGTCATGATTGTGTGCTCGTATATCCATATGGCCTTGCCTATATAAGCAGGCCTATATTCATTGTATTGGTTAATCCAGTTGATTATTTATATATCGATGAGAATATAGTTTGTTCTTGTCATTCTTTTGTCTCTCTTTTATACTTTTCATTATGCCCTTGATCTTGGCAAAATATCACATGGTATCAGAGCCATTGGAGCTTCAATTGATTGGTTTTTGGAGACATCTTGGAAGGCTTCTATTTTCGGATCTGAGGGACAACATTTTTTGGAGGCATCTTAGAGCATTTTTGACCTCACCATTGCATCCAGAAGGCCATTTCCATAAAAATCGAGTATAAACTTGACCTATTCTGGCAAAAACTGAATTTTGGGTGTTGGAGGAATTTTTTGCCCAATTTGGGCGGTACGGTACGAAATTTTCGGATCTCAATTTTTTTAATTTTTTTTCTGTAATTTTTTTTTCCAGTTTTGAAAAAGATTTTTTTGAAAAAAAATAAAAATAAAAATGTTTTTGTGGGTCTATACCTTCTGCCCAGTCAGCATTAAAAAAATAAATTTAGACCCCTCTCTGTTGAGTAGTTTGGATTTTTGGGTCAACTTTGGAGGCTCATAACTTGCTCAATTTTGCTCCTTTGTGGTGCAATGTTTTTTGATTTGGGCTAATTTTTTGTGCTCTTCGCAGTGGTGTGGTTATTTTCTGATTTTGGTGCACATGTTTTTTAGAATTTTTGGATTCTCTCAGTTGTACCTATCCAATCCTCAATTTTGCAACTTCAAAGGCTTCATTTGAGCTCATACGACCTCCTTTTCAGGTGCCATTTTTTTTGAAAGTGCATATTTTTTTGTCTAGTTTCATAATCTATGATAATATTTCAGAGATTTTGAGTGGATATTGTACTTTCAGATATTGGTCTTATTTGGCCTATTTGGTACTTGTAAATTGCTTGGATCTTAGTTTAGATCTCTTACATTATTAGTTTGATTCTCTTTTGGCCTTATTGAGGCAGTTGTAAAGTTGAAATCAAAAGTCCACTTAGCTATTTTTTGCAAGTAGCCCATTGTACACGCACTAAGTATAAAGTGCCAAATCATCATTTGGGGGGGGGTGTCTTGTGTGATTATGTCTCTCTTTCCTTGTGCTCTTTCATTTTTGTTGCAAGGAGTCCTCATAAATTTCCACCTTTAACTCCACATAATTTGCATCATGGAAAATTAAAGTATGGAGCAAATTAATGGAAAAAGGTCTCATGCATTACATAGATGGAACAATAGCAACACCACCCGATCCTAAGGTTGATCCTAATGCTCAGTTAGAATGGCTCACTAAGAATTGCATGGATCTTGGAACTTTACGTAAGTATGTATCAGATGACCTCATTTTTCACATTGAGAAGTGTACAACAATCAAAGAGGCTTGGGATATGTTTCAAAAATTGTATGGTCAAGTTGATGAAATCAGAGGTTACAAGATTGACAATGAGCTCACCAAATTGGATCCCAATAGTTTTGATACAATCCAAGATTATGTCACCAAATCAAATGAGCTAAGAGCAAGGCTTAAGGATTGTTGAATTGACAAAAAGGATGCTCAGTTGATATTCAACTTGTTGGACAAGCTTGCACCAAAATATGTAGCATTTGTGTCTATCTTCCAAACTCATCGATTGACAGTGGGGAGTTTCTACATTATGCCTTCATTTGATGCTTTCATAGAAATGTTGATATTGGAACAATCTAAGTTGTTGAACATGGGGCTTCTCAAGTCTTCAAAGTCCAAGGCTTTGGTGGCTAATCAAGGGAGTCAAGGCAAAGATTCCAAGAAGAAGAAGAAGAAGCAATCTAAGTCAAAGCCACAACAGGAAAAGGGCAATCATCCTCTCCATCACAAGGCAATTTTTCATCCTCTTCCAAGAAGGGGACTCCACCTAAGAAGGATAAACCAACTTGTGCATATTGCAAGAAGTATGGTCATGATGAGCATCAATGCCACACCAAGAAAGCTAATGAGTTGACAAATCTTCTTAAGAAAAACAACATCAACTTACCATCCGCCTACACAAACAAGGATTCATCTCCTTCTTCTTCCTCGTAGTCTAAGGGAAAAGGGCAAGCATTTGTGGCTACAACAGGTTCTTCACAGTAGTGGATACTTGACTCGGGTGCCTCTTATCCCACAGGTTCTACAAAGGAGCAATTTTCTTCATTGGAGCCATCTAAGGCACCTCACATTTACATAGGTGATGATACACAAGTTGAGGTTGAAGGGAAAGGTTCAGTTGACATGGATGATGAAACATTTGAGAATGTCCTCTATGTTCCTAACTTGTCTACCAACCTCCTCTCTATCTACCAAATCACTCACTATGGGAATGGGAAAAAGGTTGAGTTTACACCCGATTCAGTTGTGGTAAAGGAACTTGATGACGATGCCTTGGTAGCCGTGGGACAAGTCAATTTCAACTCAAGGCTTTATTCATTCTCCCACTTTGTGCCAAGTTATCCTTCTAGGGTCTTGCTTACTCATTCAAATTCAGAAAGTAAGCTATGGCTTGAGAGATTTGGTCACCTCAACTATTACTATCTTCAGCAACTCGACACTAAATACATGGTAACAGGTCTACCTCGAATCATTTTTTGAGAGGGTGTATGTTCAAGTTGTTCCATGGGAAAGCATCCCGAGGAGAAGTTTGATAAAGGGAAAGCTTGTAGAGCTTTAGAAGTTCTTCAACTTGTTCACAGTGATGTAGCAGATCCATTTCCAGCACCTTCATTTAGCAAGGCATGCTATGTCCTCACCTTCATTGATGACTACTCCCGCTTCACTTGGGTCTACTTTCTGATTCATAAGAGTGAAGTATTTGACAAATTTTAGGAATTCAAGACTCGTGTGGAGAAGCAATCCGGGAAAGTGGTCAGGATTCTTCATATAGATAATGGAAGGGAATATGTGAATAAGAGACTTGAGGATTTTTGTACATTTGAGGGGATTGATCTTCGGCATTTTGTTGCATACACTCCACAACAGAACAGAGTTGCAGAGCATAAGAATAGAACTCTCAAAGAAATGGCTAGCTATATGATACATGCACGTTCTCTTGATCCCGCCTTTTGGGCAAAGGCTATCAGTTGTGCCACACACATCCAGAATCAGGTTCCTCACAAAGCTTTGCAAGGTATTACTCCTTTTGAGGCTTGGGTTGGTAGGAAACCAATTATGAGACATTTCAGAGTCTTTGGGTGTCCAGTATGGGCTCACATACCTCTGTAGAAACACAAGACATTGGAACCTCAGAGTAGGCCTTTCATTTTTGTTGGATATTGTTGGAGTTGAGAAAATACAACACCATAAGAGCCCAAATGATCTTTGCAAGCTGAAAAACCTGTTACAAGGAGAAGAAAGGAAGCAAATCATAGAAGAAAGAAATACACATAAAATATGCTCAAAAAGAGAGAGCTCAATATTCACAAAATATTTAATGTAATAATCCCCCTTCTTACAAAGAAAAGAATGAACTTAACCTTTAATAGGTCAATAAACCCTAAAAGGGAAAACCTAGGTTTGCACATAATAATTAATAAAAGAATTAATTATTATGCACCTAAAGTTAGCTTAAGTGTAAAAGAGATAAAGAGAACTTAAATAATTAAACAAATATTGTTTAATTAATCAAGTAAATACCCGAATACTTTAACACGCCCCCTTAAGCTAGACTTAGGGAGAAGCTAAAATCTAGAACAACTACTGAAAGCATGAAAGATGGGTCCCGACAACAAGGCCTAATCAGGTACCCAAATACAATGAAATCTCTATGAACTAGAGAAATAGAGAAAACAACGTGGGAACAAAGCTCTACTCCAAAAAGAGATGGAAAAGAACACCACTGAAGCATGAAGAACCTGCAAACTCTGCCAAAGAATAACTGATGAGCGAAAGAACCTCCACTGAAATAGAACATGACCGGGTAGAGAAGACTATAATTTGTATGAGTACCCTCAAATAACACTACTCGAATCAGAAGGAAAATAAGGCAAAAAACTGAAATCGAAGATACAGATGGCATGATAACACCAAAGCTTGAAGAGCTGATCAATTGAACCATGGAAGCATTGGAACCAATGGGACAAACCTCCCCATAATGCTGAAGAGGGATAGGAACACTAAAAAGAACGACCAAGAAGAACTATAGGACAAAGAACTAGAAACATCAAATGCGCAGAGACAATACATGGTGTTGTGGAAGGAACACTCAATTGACACACAACATGAGGTGAATGTCATGGAAGGAACACTCACTTGACAAAGGTGGATGGCAAACAAGGCAAACATAAACCCCCTCATGGCACTTTATAAGTAGTGCATGTACAACAAGGCATGAGATATGAAAGATCCCATGTAAACAATGCATGATGGCACTTTATCTCAATGCGTTTGCATAAATACAATGCTACAATGATAAGAAGACAGGAAACAGAAAGAACAACAAAAACTGAGACATCCTATTCAGAGAAGAGATCCCAGGACCTTAAACAACCAAGATATCCACCAGAGTGCTGAAAAGAAAAAAATTGAATAAAATATTCCTGGAGCATAATCTGGAAAGAAAACCCATGATTGGAAAGTATATAGAACAAACTTTCCAACAATATAAAGTTTTCAAAAAATGGAGTTCGGATGGATGCTCAAGTGATGTCTCCTAGAGTGCAAAAATGAACCTTTGGCTTTGACAAAAAAAACACACTATCAAAAAAAAAAAATCAAAAGTTCAAACCTCCAAATCTGAATAGAGCTCAGAAAGAGCTTTCTGACGATATAAGGTTTTTGAAAAAGTGCCTCCGTATGACCAAAAGAAAAAACCCCTCTTTTAGGGCATAAAAAGGGTTTAAAAAAAATAAATTTTTTTTTTTGACGAAATTTTTCTGACGCATTTGCAGGTACAACCATATGGATTTTTGTGTCTCATAAAGCATGCCAATGAAAAAATCATGGTCCAGATGCACTTGTCACCGAAATAGGTTGAATTATGTATCAAAATGACTAGAAATGCCATCCGGAAGCCAACAGTGAGGTCTTTTTTTGCCCAAACTGCTCTAAATTTTATTTTTTTAATGATTTTTTTGACGAAATTCTCGAAATTCATGCAAAAAAAAGGCAAAACCAAAGAAAAAATTTCAGAACCCAAATTTGTCAAAATTTGACAAATTTTATATGGAAATGGGGGTTTTGGGGCGTTCTAAGCTCAACGATGAAGTCTGTTTGAGCCCAAAATGATCAGAAACAAAACAACTACCCCAGATCCAATAAAAAACTCTGTAAAAACTTAAAACCCTCCTCCAAAAAATCTTCTGAAAAATCAAGAACAAGCAGTAGCAGATGTAGGCTCTGATACCATGAAGAAGTTGAGGAAATACAACTTTAGAGATCCCAAGAACACTTGCATGCAAATACCTGTCACACGAGAAGAATGGAGGCACATAAAGTAAAAAAGTATAAATGCTCTGAAGAAGAAGATTATCATTCAGAGAGGGAATCAATTTAATTAACAAGTACAATACAATCCTTATAAAAAGATAATAGCAACCCTAAATATGTGCAACCCTAAAGAAACCCTAAAAGGGAAAACCTAGGTTTGCGCATAATAATTAATAAAAGAATTAATTATTATGCACCTAAAGCTAGCTTAAGTGTAAAAGAGATAAAGGAAACTTAAATAATTGAATAAATATTGTTTAATTAATCAAGCAAATACCCGAATACTCTCTTGAGGGTGTTAAGACAAATAGATTGATGGATCCTGAGACACATGAGGTGTTTATTGAGAGGAGTGTTCACTTTGAGGAAAGCTCTCATAGCTTAGCCTCTCTACCTCTTCCACCTTCCTCCATTGAGGATAGTGATGCCAGTGATTCAAATGATGAGACTCCTTCAACTCCAACTCATAGGGTTACACCTCCACATGGTCCACTTGCAGTTGAGGAGCCTTGTTCTCCACCTCCACCTAGACCTCGTTGGGCTCGGCAGACACTTGAGTTAGAAGGTTCTCTTGTTGGGGATCTTTTAGATACACTGAGGACTCGATCACAACATTAGGATCTTCCACATGCATTCATTTCTACCACTTCCGATCTATAGACATTTTGGGAAGCATCAGGGGTTCCTGAGTGGGACCAAGCTATGGAGGAAGAGTATAGTTCCTTGATGAGGAACAACACATGTGATTTAGTCCATCTCCCTAAGGGGAGAAAGATGGTTTGATGTAAGTGGATCTATCAAACTAAGTTTGTAGCAGATGGTAGTGTGGATAAGTATAAGGCTCAACTTGTTGCGAAAGGTTTCTCTCAGGTTCTAGGTGTTGACTATACTGAGACCTTTGCACCCATAGCCAAGATGAACTACATTCGCTTGACACTTGCTATTGCTATAGCTCATGGTTGGGCTATACATCAGATGGATGTGAAGAGTGCTTTTCTTCATGCTGATCTTGATGAGGAGATTTATATGGAGTAGCCACAGGGTTTCATCCAGGATACTTCCTTGGTTTGCAGACTAAGGAAATCTCTCTATGGCCTTAAGCAGCCCCCTAGGGCTTGGTATGTCAAGATGGATTCCTTTCTTCTCTTAGCAGGGTTCACTAGGTGTCATTCTGATCTGAATGTCTACATTTTATGATAGGATGACTCTTACTTGATACTTGTGCTCTATGTTGATGATTTGATCATTACAGGGAGCATCACATCCATCATTAGCAGGGTCAAATCTTTCTTTGCATGAAAAATTTTCTATGACTGACTTGGGTCTTTTGCACTACTTTCTCGAGATAGAGATTTCACAATCATCTTCTGGGATTACACTATCACAGCCCAGGTATGCTCTTGATCTACTTGCACGCTTTCATATGGCTGATTGTAAGCCTGCCCCGACTCCCTTTCTTTTAGGAGTAAAGCTTGAGGCTCAATGTTCTTCTCCACCAGTTGATGCCACATTGTATCGTCAACTTGTGGGTAGTCTCATCTACTTGACTCATACACACCCTGATATTTCATTTGCGGTTGGCATGGTTTCTCACTTCATGCAGGAACCACATGAGCTTCATTGGAAAGCCGCCAAATGCATCCTTGACTACATCTAGGGTACACATCACTATGGGATTCACTATGCATCAGAAACAAGACTTTGCCTGGTTGGTTACACAGACTCTGATTGGGCTGGCGATCTTGATGATTGTAAGTCTACTTTAGGCTATAGTTTTCACCTTGGTTCAGGCCCCATTTGTTGGTAGAGCAAGAAGAAGCATGCTATTGCTCTCTCTTCAACTGAGGATTAGTATTGAGGAGTGTTAACGCAGTGACTGAGACCATTTGGCTTCAGCAGATTCTCACAAAGTTTGGATTCACCACTCCATGGCTGACAGTTCTATATTGTGACAATCAGAGTGCTATTGCAATCTTGAAGAACCCGCTCCAGCACCAACAGACCAAACACATCGAGATCCATATGCACTATATCTGAGAGCTGATTTAGGAGTAGGTCATTGATTTGTAGTATTGTCCTACAATGGAGTAGGTTGCAGACATATTCACCAAACCTTTCTTTGAGAGTAAGCTCTAGTAGTTGCGAGCTCTCTTGGGGGTGCAGGATGTCTCATTAGGGGGGGTTAGCTGACTTCTCCTTCCTCTCTTATGGGGGGACTTTTTCCTCTTTGAGGTTTTGTCCTTCTTCTTTGAGAGTCTTTTGTAATTTCATCTCTCTTTTGGGGGGGAGTTTTTTCCCATTGGGTTTTCTCCCTTTCTCCATTTGTGAGAGATTGCATTGCATAGTTTTGCTTGCATTTGCGTTTTGTACATGGGTACCTATCATGGCCTAGTAGCTGGGACCCATCTTGCATTGTTGACTCAAGTCTTCATTTCCGTAATTTGCACTTAAGGGGGGGTGTTGGTGTAAATAAATATTCATCATGGATATTATTACAGTTTACTTACGTTAACTTAGGATAATGCATCTCTTCGTAGTTTGAATATGAGACACTTAGGGAAGTGTGCACATAGGGATATAGCTTGTAGGAGAAATTCCACCTTTTATGGTTTTATTTTGCTATTACACTCCACATTCGGTGGGTCATCTACCTCTTGTGAAATATTATATTATTTCTCCCCTAGTATTTCTTACCTACCCTTGTTTCTCATTGAGCCACATGTCATGATCGTGTGCTTGTATATCCATATGGCCTTGCCTATATAAGCCGGCCTATATTCATTGTATTGGTTAATCTAGTTGATCA
This sequence comes from Cryptomeria japonica, assembly GCF_030272615.1. NCBI lineage: Eukaryota > Viridiplantae > Streptophyta > Pinopsida > Cupressales > Cupressaceae > Cryptomeria > Cryptomeria japonica. Next base: position 26,046,412 of record NC_081414.1, read on the forward strand.
TTTGTATATTGATGAGAATACAATTTGTTCTTGTCATTCTTTTGTCTCTCTTTTATACTTTTCATTGTGCCCTTGATCTTGGCAAAATCTCACAAAAACAATACCCTCCCACCCAACCTATCTCACAACCAAAAATGAAGCTTCATCCGACAAGCCACCCGCTATACCTTAACCGTCAACACACTTTACCACTGAGGTCTAGATGGTACTCTTCTTCGATGCCTCGATCATAACAAATCTGACTCTGCCTTACATGAGCTTCATGAAGGTATTTTTGGTACACATTCAAGTGGTCCTACTCTCGTTAAGAAACTTCTAAGAATGTGATATTACTAGCCGACAATGGAAAGAGAGCCCTATCAGTTTGCTAGGAAATATCCTAAATGCCAAATTCATGGTAACCTCATACATGTACCAACACAGGAGCTGCTACCATTCACCACATCTTGGCCTTTCTGTCAGTGGGGACTTGATCTGGTAGGAAATATTCATCCTTCCTCTTCAAATGGGCATAAGTTCATTATCACTGCCACAAAATACTTCACTAAGTGGATCAAAGCAGTCCTAATGACCACTGTGACTGGAAAGCAGATCTCATCATTCATCCTCAACTATCTCATTTGCAGATATGACATTCCTAGTTCCACCATCACAGATAAAAAATGTCCTTTCAAGAATCAAGATGTGTAAGAGCTATGAGAATGATTCAAAATCCAATATCGCTTTTCCACACCATACTACTCACAAGGGAATGACCAAGTAGAAGCATCAAACAAAACAATCTTGAAAAATCCTCAATAAAATAGTGAATGATGCTGGCAAGGATTGGCATGTACAACTCAATCCGACACTTTGGGCCTATAGAATGAGTATCCACACACCTATAGCGTATATTGGTGTATGGTTCAGAAGAAATTTTGCCTCTTGAGGTAGAAATCCCATCTCTCAGAGTATCTTTGAAGGACCTCATACCAGATGAGGAGTATTGAGTAAACAGGTTACACGAACTAGAGCTTCTTGATGAAAAACAACAATGTGCCTATGAACATCTCAAGACATATCAACAACGAATGTGCAAAAGCTATAATCACAAAGTCATCCCAAGGGCTTTGAAAATTGGTGATCTAGTCCTAAAAGAAAATCTCATAAATTAGCAAGACCGAGAGAAGAAAGAGAAGTTTGAGCCCAACTGGTTGCAACCATTTGTCATCATTTTAGCCTATGGATAAGGAGAATATCAGTTGTCAAGTTCAGAAGGAGACATGCTCGACGAACCAACCAACATCATCCATCTGAAGAAATTATACACCTGAGTCATCTAATGCATGGATCAATCAAAAAAGAAAAATTAAACAAAAAATCAATCAAAAATTGTTACTATGGTGAAAACCTGGCAAACAGGCACCTTGTGACACAAAAAACTAAAAAAAAAACAACAAAAAAAAATAATTCAAAAAGTGCAATAAAAATAAGTGGTGAAAACTTGGCAACAAGCACCACTTGTGAGAGAGTGGTTCCTCCATCTATCAATACTTATATCATATCTTTGATCCATTTGATCTAAGCCCATAGTCACCACCAAACACTTATACACGCCACATCATCCTGGACACACTTAGCATAGTCACTGTCTCTGATAATCTAAATCATATTCCACCATGTCTTGGTGATCATGTACATATCCATATCGAGTACTATCTAGAGTGGGGATAGGTTTGTGACCTCGATGGGGGCATTTTGCCTTGAGGGTTTTAAACATTGAATCAAACATGTAACAAATCAACAAGGATCAGAACAACCAACAAATGACAACGACAATGCAAGCAGACTAGGTATCATGGAATTGAACTGATTGGAATTGAACAAAAGATCTATTTGCAAGATGTTTTAAATGACAAGAATACATTTCCAATAGCATGCATGCTTACTTATGGTTGTTGATTTTTGCTTATCATATCTCTTAAGCAACTCAAGGATGTCTTACAACTAGAGAAGAAAGGAAAGAATGTGATGTTTTCTTTGTCTGTTGTTTGGGAGTGAAGTCTTTTACTATACAAATTTGTTTTACGACATGATCGGGTAACATATCACTAAAGACATTTCGGATTTGTATGGGACAAAGGATAACTCTTGTTTGTTTTATGCAAGCAACACTCAGGTCATCTTGGTTCAATTATACCTCGATGCTTGTGTCATCTTGAAATATCAAAATCCATGTAAGCTATACTCAAGTCATTATGGTTCAATTATATCATGGTGCTTGTATCAACTTTCAATAAATCAAGGCCCAATGATGACAACAAAGGAAACACTAGCACTTTGACCAAGAAGATGACAACTTCTAGGAACGAGAATGCATATTAAGCATTGGCATTAGTTGCACATCATTATCATCTTAATCTTGCATTAGGTTGCATATCATTTCATGTTCATCTTACATTAGTATCACATCATTATCATCTTAATCTTGCATATCATTTTAAGATCATTAATGTCATAACATGTTAATTTTGCATTAGATTGCATATCATTGTTATTTTCACTTTGCATGGGGTTGCATATAAATCATTAGGTGCATTCTCATTATCATATTAAGTTTGCATTATCATTATCATTTACACCATGTTAAAATCTTGCATATAGTTACATTCATTGCATTAGTTAACATTATCAATACATTTCATACATCTCATTTTCAAGATACATCTCACATTATCATTACCTTTCATACATCTAATTTTGAAGATACATCTCACATTATAATTATCATTTCATACATCTCATTTTCATGATACATATCACATTATCATTATCATTTCATACATCTCATTTTCAAGATACATCTCACATTATCATTATCATTTCATACATCTCATTTTCAAGATACATCTCACATTATCATTATATTTCATACATCTCATTTTCAGGATACATTCACAAATCAAAATCATATCATTATCACAATGCATCCCATACATGAGCATCACCATATCAAGCATATGTAACGTTCTAGATTGCATTATCCCCAACACACAAAAGCACAAAACAAGTTAGAAGCATTTGCACAAATCATAAGCATTTGCAATCATTAATCCAATCATCATCTACATATCACCTTCCAAACATATAGTACATTACAATCATCATATCAAGCATATAAATCACCCACAACACACATTTCACATCATTTGTAAAAATCATCTAGATCAAAAGCATATCATATAGCTTATCAAAATCAAAGCAGCTACATCCATAACATATCATCATATATATATATATGTGTGTGACCACATGCTGATCCAAAGGAAAAAAAAGGATATATGTTAGAAACATATCATCAGTGAAGTAATCAAATGACCAAAGTCCTTGAATATATATCAATAACAAATGTCCATCATATCACGTGGCATAAGTATCAAGGCAATCAATAAACATCAATAAGATCATCAAAATATCATAAGAGAACATCGTTGAGTAGCATATCAATAAGATCAAAGTATAGAAAAGTATCATATCAGGAGGTCATCAAAATACAAAGATATATGTACATCAAGGTACAAATACAAAATCTAGGATCATGATCACGACACAGGATCAACTTGACCACCTGCAGGACCTGTCGATTGAGAGCTTGAGCTACCCACACCTGCACTACTGCTAGGATCATCTCTCCTAGGACCCACAACCCCCTCACTGCTTCTCTCTCTCTGAGAACCCCTGTGCTGAGAACTAACAACATAGGTAGGAGCACGTCGATCTGGTGGTACAACCTGAAAGTATAGAATCTTGTAATACTCTACCCGCCCTGTCTGCTCAATGCGACTCTGGATGGTGTCCCTCGTAACACCCTATGTGGCTACCTGGTGCAATGATCACACTGTCTCCTCTGCCTGGCCGCGTCTCTCTATCTATGTATCTCGATCTAGCAACACTGTCACCACCTATCTCTACAGCTATGCAACCTATGCATGGGCTTTTGTAAGCTAACCCTGTACCCTATTCAACAAGGACTGTAATGCTACCATCTATGCATGTTGTTGATGAGGAGGTACTCTAATCTGCAAACCCTATGGCTGCAAAGGTTGCGGATCCTGCATACCAACTTGTTGAGGGGCAGGAGGGGGCATATCAATCCTCCTCCTCTGACTCCTCCTTCACTTCTGCACTTGCCAATCGCATAAAACCTACTCCTCCAACAACTGCCTCAGACTTTGTATCCTCATCAGAAGAATCACCACTCTCCTCCTTAGATCCATCACTATCAGATCCCTCCTCAACCCCCATGGCAACAACATCCTCCACCTGCACTGGTCCACCCCACCCAACCCAATCCATCCTCCATCCTCCTCCTCTACCTCTCACCACTCCTCTACCCCTCACCACTCGTCCCTCATCAAATCCTCCTACCATGCCACCACCTCCTCCCCGACCATGTCCAAACTCACCACCCACATCAATCCTACCACCTCTCTTCCCTCTACCCCTCCTCACACCTCGATGACCTCCACCTTGATCTTCACCATCAACATCCTCCAATGCAGGAATCGACTCTCCTAGCCCTATCAATCGAGGGAACCTGAATGTCAAAAAGTCTGCATATACTCCGTAGTCATCCCTGCATTCGCTATATCCTCAAAAATACTCCATACACAAAAAGGCAAAGAATAGAACTCAGCCCGGGCTATCGCAAAATCCAATGTGGGCCCCCAATCTATCCTCTCCTTATGTACCTAAGCATACACAGTCATCCCCCATGGCATCGACTGCATGCACCCTCATTGTCGATAAACCCGAGGAAGGATAAACCGCTCTATCACATACAAGGTGCGACCCAAAATGAATATTCTCATGAATAAAAGTGGCACCTCAAAAGCATCCTCTGACCATGGCTCACACAATCGATAGGGCCTCCACAACACTGTATCCATATCATCCAAGGCCCGTCTCCATTACTCTAACTTTCTGAGCATCGGCTAGGAATCCACCAGGCTGTACATCATTACAAAAGGTGCCTTTGCTGGTCTAAACCTCAACTCAAGTGGATGGGCCACGACTATGTGTTACCATGCCCAAATCTATAGTAGAGTGCATCTAAAAGCTAGACTGGATGCATCATCATAAACCACCTGATGAAGCTCATGATATAAATGGGCAAGAAAAAAAATACCCCACGCATATCGTGTGCACACCTGCACCATCTATCAGAGCACTCATCCCCATCCAACTGAAAAACCATGTGACATCTTATCCGGAATTAGGAAGCTACCAATCAAACCTGCCAAAACTGAAGGGAGTGGGGCATAGCTGTCTACCATGTCATGCCATGCCACTGAGTAACCTACAATATGGTGATCGACAAACACCTCCCATAGAGCATCGGTCCCACCGACCTCCTCCACAAGCTCACTTGTAATCGAAATCCGTAGAATCTGATAGACGTCCTCCAATGTCACTATGATCTCACCTGTCAGTAAATAGAAGGTGTTATGCTCACTATGCCATTTCTTGGCCAATGCGGTGAGTAGTGCCCTATTATTCTGATAGGGTGACATGTGTAACAAGTGGATGAGACCACAAGGCTCTATGACTACCAAATCATCAACACTCAATCGATCTTGCATCACAAAAGTCTTCGAGAATTTCTCCTGATGCATGAGCACTCCTCAATGGACCTATATCAATACAGGGATATCATCCTATCAGATACATCTATCCTACACAATCTGACAATCAACAAATAAAGTATCCAATTAATCAATCACGCCTCATATTGACATTCAAACAACATGCTTCATATTAGGACATATCAAAAATCAAATGCCATTTTAAAATGACCAAGTTCCATATCGACAATCAGTCTCAAAAACAAATCAATCAAGTTCCAATCAATCCAGACTCATATCGCAGATCAACCAAATTCATCTCATATCGACAAATCAAGATTCATATCAACAAATCAAGACTCATATCAAATTAGGATCCATATCAAAACCAGACCCATATCGAACAACAATTGACTCATATCGAAATCAGACTCATATCAACAAAGTAGGACCATATCAAAATCAGACCCATAATGACAAGTTGACCCATAACGACATGATGACCCATAGCGACAAGTTGACCCATAACGAAAAATTGACCCATAATGAAAAATGACTCATAACGACAGCAAAACCCATATCGCAAACAAACTCATATCGACTTTGACCCAAATTGATCTAGACCAATAATCAAATTAACACAACAAACTCATAATGATAAACATCAATTAACGATCGAAATTAACACATTTGATTCCAAATGACACTTTGACAGGGTGCAAAACTTCATAACAAATCTAAAAATCAAAATTGCACATGTTCAAATTTTTCAAAAATCACACAAAATGCTCACTGTCTAATATGTGCCAAAACAGTCATCAAATGTGCAATTTCATATGCACTATTTGATCCATCATATGCGTGACTAAAATCATCAAATGTGCTTAAATGCATGTCGTATGCACAACACGATTTCCTATATGCACAAATACTATTTCTCATATGCGCTAAACTACAACTCCTATGTGCTAATAAAAACATCATATGTGTCACAAGAAAAATCAAATGCGATACGATAATTGTCAAATGCGCAACAAAATTAATCACATGCACTAAAAGAAAAATTACATGCGCGAAAATAGAAGCTAAAAAAGAAAAATGCACGAAAAACCCTAACTAGCCCGAAAAATTCAAAAATCTTGCAAAGATACCTAAAATCTAAGCTAAAAATTTATAAGAAGGGTTAGAAAATTGAACTCATCGGTGGGCCATACTCTGCTCACCTCTCAAATCGACGAACTCACTCAAAATGGTGATAGTGATAGGGGGTGCCATCTCCTCTCTCTCCTCTGAGCTCCAATGCTCCAAAGACAAGTGTGCAAATGAAGTAGAAATGGGCCCTTGGAGGCTTATATAGCCCATGTTGACGCAGGCGGCTGTGATGCCTCGGTGGACGTGTGGGGCATGTACGCGCTATACCCACATAGTCTTCACTCCATTTTTCCATATCCTTTTTAATAATTTAATGAGGTGATAAATTTAAAAAAAAAAATAAATTTTTTAAAAAAAATCCCCCAAAAATCCAAATTTAAAAAAAAATAAATTTATATCCAAAAAGATCAACATTTTTTTTCAAAATGTCGCCATACTTTATGTCATCTCCTCAAAAGGCACAATTTTTCTCAATTTATCGCCTGAGGGGGCATATCATCATTATCATCAGTCTCATATCAACTTTTCATATCGAATCAATTTTTCATATCCAAGGAATCATATCGACAACTTTGGCAACAACATCATAGCACAAAATTTTGACGATAAATTGAGAGTTTTTCTTTGAATCAACATGTGGTCACACATTAACTCAAAGAAGGACAAAATGTAGAAACCTAAAAGTTGCACAACAAATTAAGTGAATTTAATTCATTTCATTATCCCTATTTCTTCCAATTAATTAAATTAAGATTTAATTAATATCCCTATTTCTCTAAACTAGCCTATTAATCAAATTAAAGATTTGATTAATATTTCCCTTCTTCTATCATAGCCATTTAATTAAAATTCCCCCTCTAGCCATTTTAATTAAATCTACATTTAATTAAAACCCCTTTTACATTTAAATAAATCTAAATTTATTTAAAAATCTCCCCACTTGCAAAATCCTACAAATGCAAGTTGCAACCAAAATTAAAATAAATTAATTTTATTTTAATTAAATTCTTTTTTCCTTCACCCACTTGCAAAATCCTACATCTCCCACTTGCCTCCTAAACCTCTTCTAGAGCCTTCTAGATTCTTCTAAAACCCTTTTAATTAGCCTAATCAACTCCTAATCATGTCCTTTCCCTAAATTTAAGGAGTTCACTTCTCAAATTTGGAAGAAAGTCTTCTAAATGCATTTAAGACTTTATTTCCTTCAACAAGCTAACTTGTTGAGTTCCCCAAATTTGGAAGGAATCTTACAAATTTGTCCCCAAAGTCTTCCTAACCATTAATTGTTAACTCAACCTTCCCACATGATTAAAGACTTTCTCTCTAACTTAACCTCAGCTAACCTAAGGGTCTCATCAAGAACTCATGACTTTGACTCTAGTTATCCTATTAACCCTTGCACAAGAGTTTACCTCTTGGGTAAATTCTTTATCCTTTGGTTATCCACTAACCATAACCTTACCACCTAAAGTAACCTTCATGTCTTCTCAAGCATTTAATGCCTCTTGCATCTCCTCTCAAGCCACCTCTTGTTAACAATTGTCACCATTTCATTGGTGAAAATTGTAAACATGAATTGAGTAACTTTCAATCCTAGCCCTTGTTGTGATTATTCAATCTCAACCCTCCATTGCCCTATTTTCCCTATAAATAGAGCTCTCATTCTTCATTCTCCATATATCAACTTTTGTGCATCAAACTTATAGTCTCATTTCATCAAGCCTTGTTAACCTCTCTTTGATAATAGTAATTAGATCATTTTGTTTTACATATCATATTATCAATATCATGTTAGCTTCATCTACATGCTAGTTTAATGTCATTTTAATACCATTTTCAGGTTAGTTTTAGCTTCATCTCAATATCTTGCACCATATCATTATCTAGTTTCATATGTAGACCATTCACTAGGATCATAGTTGCAGCCATTTTGATTTTAGAATCATCACATATCCCTCGTTCTTTTGGTAGTCATCCTATAGGTCAAGTGCTCTTCCAAGTTGAGAGCCACCTTGATTTGAAGGATCTTCGGAGATAGAGAACAATGAGACACGCTTAAGATCTTTATTTCATTATTTGTTCTAATTATTTTGATCTCTAAGATAATGTCCCATTGGTATGTTTGTGTTGTTTGCCTCTCTCATGCAAGACTGACAATCTGAGCATACAATTATCAACCATCATATCTAGCAATCAAATGAAGGCACAAATCAATATGGCTACTGGATTTTGTCCTAGTTGGTCTTTATCTTTTTATCAATTGGTGATAGATCATGTTTCTATGCTACTAAAGGATGTCCACAAGTGACTAGAGGAGCCGTGATGGGCATGATCCTTTTCTTTGTTTGTTAGTTGTGGTGTGAACTAATGAAGTTCTAGGGCAATAGTTCTAGTGGGTGTCTGCGATTGGTACGTTCATTCGACAAGTATCCCATGAAGGATAACTATGCTTGTGACTACCCCACATACTTCAACACCTGACAATATTTCAAAAATGGAGGGTTCACTCCTTGTCTGCTATGTGTTTGTTCTTTGCAATAAGATATCTTTACATCTTGGTTCCTAATACCATGATGTACGCATCTTCATTGTTACATAATAAGGCTCAATGATGAATATATATTGCGCTATGAATAAAGGCATAAAAGGTCATGCATAAAACATCAATCTCATCATTCTGATTGTATCAATCAAGAACATTCTTTCATCAAGCATCTTTTCATGTATCAACCTGATTATTCTTTCCAATCTTTCATTTTAATCTAACATCATCTCTCTCTAATATTTCATTCTTACTAACATTTCTTCTCGGTTAGTGGAATCAAGGGTAGAACAAAATTCTGGCATATTTTCAAACAAAAAGATTCCTTCATTCATATAGTTGCATTCATTCAATATATTTCATATGCATTTTCATTTAGGTGATTGCATTGATATCATTTAAATTTATTATCATTATATTCCTTGGATCCATATATTAACATTGCATTCATTTGGTTTTCATTATTACACAGATTCAATTATCCATAGTTTAATTAGGTTGCATTATCACATTCAGTTCATTGCATTACATCATCTAAAGTACATTTGTTTAGATAACATTAATTTATCATCATAAATCAAGCATATAGTAGCATGATAAATGCATCACATATAAAGTATAAGTAAAACCATATAGACTACATCATAAATCATAATAGAACCATGCATCATAGATATAACACAAAGCATATAAGCCGCCATCAAAACTGCATATCATATATATCTCAAAAAGAATAATATGTCAGAATATACATCAAAATGCCCAAAGGCTCATGTAACATCAAAATAAACAAAAGTGTCAATTGACACTGGCTCTATCACTAGGTGGATCCTTCCTGCTAGATCCTACCCCAGGATTACCTGATGGTGCCTGAGGTGGACCCATCACTCTCGCACTGCTCGTATCCCAACTCTGAGACTGAGATCTGCTCTATGATCGAGAAGCCCAATAGCTAGGAATTCTCTGACCCTCAAGAACAACCACCTCATAGTGTCGATGATAGTATGCACTCTCATACCCGACATGGAATAATCTATCTGCCATCTAGCATGCATCGGTACTAGAAATGAAATATCTCTGATAAGAATCAATGGACAATTGAGTCCTCTGCAAAGCCTCATCTCTCTCTCTGGAGATGATCTCTCTTTGCTATCCAAGGCTACTGATCCTGCACAACTACAACCCTATCATCCAACCTCCCTGCCTCTCTCTCTCTAGAGAATCCTTTAGGCTCTAAATCTGCACTCTTAGGACCTGCAGATCGTCATCACCATCGCCTCCCTCCTGACCTACTGCTACAACACAAACATCCTCGAGCTCAGTCATCTCCATATCCTCTAAGATATCCTCCCCATCCCTACTCGACGATCCTGACGTAGACTCATCCTCGACCTCATCGCTAGAACTGGTGTCTCCACCAATGCCCACATCCTCCTCCTCCTCATCCATCTCCTCATCATCCCCCTCTCCCTCTCTTGTTGTTGTAATGGCTAGCACAACTCCCCCACCTCCATCTCCTCCTCCTCATCTCCTTCCACCTCTCCCTCCCCATAGTCTCTGGTGATGAATATGTTGTGGTGAGATCAAAACAGTTAGATCAGTCAATGGCACAGGCCTATGTCTAGCCTACCAAGTATCAAATTGTAGAGTAGTCCCTGGATCTGCTACCCCCATTTCCCAACCCCACTAAATTGGATGAAGAGAATCAAACTTAGCAACAACAACAACATGAGGTTGTATGCAAGCCCCCCAAGCCCCCCAATCACCAATCTCCTGAGTAATGCGAGAAAAATAAGCAATCATGTCAGGAATACCCTGCACCTCCCCAAACTGTTAGAGGAACCATCCTGGGAGATGCATATCAATAATCCACTGCATGTTAGCAGTGCATCCAATGAGATACCTTTGTTGCTTGGAAAATAGTAAGTGTTGAGCATCATCTGCCCAACTAAGGAAATCCAAATAAGGTCTCCAAGTAAAGTACTGTAATATGTCGAGTTGATGTCTCTAGTATAGGGTGTTCCCCAAACTCTTGTGTCTAATCCCCAGAGTGTACCTATAAGAATAAGGCTTCTCATCTCAAAGATCAACATGAATAATTAGCCGAGAGATAGCAATATGCTCCCAAGCCCAGACCTAGAGCAATATGACACCGTAACCAATGGATCTCTGCCTCAAGTAAACAATCCCATGCATCTGGTAGTATAGCGTGGCAAGTAGACATAGACCCCATGCAAATATACGTCTGTGCACAATCATATAATGGATCACTTGATGCCATCCAACTGGAAATCCATGAGTCCTCCTATGAGGTATCAGAGGACCTACTACTATATTGCACAAAACTATAGTGAGATCACCATAATCCATGCACTCCCATGGTATCTGATATCGACCTCTCATCTGTAAATCTTGCTCTATACACTCAAAGAGATCACAAAATTCTGTAATACCTAATTTTCACTCATATACTACTCTGGCACCATGAATCGGGATATGCAATATACGTCAGACATCCTCTAAAGTGATGGATGCCTCACTAGTAGGAAGATGGAACAAGCACGTCTCAAAGAGCCAATGCTCAACCAAAGTAGTGATCATGCCCCTGTTGGTCTCAGGCAAGTGCAAAATATGATATAACTTAGGATGTGTAATCAATGCAACATCCTCTGGAAGTAACTCATCTCGATGATCAAGATCATCAGGCCTTGTTTGTCTGCAAATCAGCACACTAATATTCTCCTGCAAGTGGAAAACAAGAGAAAAGTCAGATACCATGTTCGTATAAAAATTGCAATCTATACATGTTAAAAATTCATCATTTTCAGTGAATGTGTATTATTTATGGAAAATGCATATTATTTATGGCAAATGCGTATTATTTATGGCAAATGTGTATCATTTATGGCAAATGCATACCATTTATAGTAAATATGTATTAGTTATTACAATTGTGCATCAATAACATCAAATGCGGGTCACTTAATCAAATGCGTAGCATTAAAATCAAATGTGAATTATGAAAATCAAATGCACATAAATTGAAGTACGAATGCGAATTAATTAAAAAAAAAATTGCTTATAGAAAATTTAAAAAAAATTTGGTCAGAGAAAATTTAAATTTTTTTGGAAAAACATAGGTAGAAACGAGATTTTTTTTCAAATACATACCATGCCTCTAGTGTCGGGTGATCTCTATTATGATCGAACTCGATCCGACAAGTGTTGTCATGCTCTATGACTGACCATGATGCTCGAAAGGACATGGGAAAGCAAGAAAATCAAAGGAAACTCAATGAACTCAAAAGAATACAAAAGAAAGAAAATGAGCAATAGAAAATCACAAATTCCTATTTATACCTCAAAATTAGTGTTTTTACCACTCTGATGACCGTGGACCCCATGAAATTGAACGCACTTATAGGCAGGTCTAACAGACTCTAAATCACGTGAAACTTGAAACGATTACTTAGCAATACTGTATCATTAAATTGGTCTCAATTCCATAATTTTTTGACCAATTTTTTGAGGGGGCATATTTACACCCTAAGCGTCACTGGGACATACTGGGGCATAATTTTTTTCGTTTTCTTTGAAACAACATCATTTTGACATTGTATCAAAGAGGGGCAAATGTAGACACCTAAAAAAGTCTTGTCAATCGTCCTATTAGTTAAATAATTCTTTAATTATTTAATTAATCTAATTAATCCTTCTAACTAATTTAAATCATCACCTTTAACATTGTTAATTATTCAATTTCTATCTTCTTCATCAATTAATCATTTAACCTTTCTTAAATATTAATTATTTAATTAATTACTATTTATTTTCTTAATTAAATAATTTTTATTATTTAATTAATTTCATTTCTAATGTTTAAATAATTTCATTTAAATTATTTAATTAATTAATTTTTATTCTTCCAATTCCCCAAATTCGTATTTTAACTAATTTCATCTAATTTCAAATTTCAACTAAATGAGCATTTCAATTTCATCATTCGAAAATTCAAATTCAAATTCAAATAAACATGAACTTGAATTTCAATTCAAGAATTTTATAGCACATGTTGAAAATCAGGACTGGTTGATCAAACCAGTTAACTAATTAGTTAACTTAGTTAACTCTTCAATCTCCACTTTTAACTCCCAATCGCCTTTTTCTGACTAACCAATCTAATCAGTCATCTAACCAACCTATTTAGTCATCTCTTCAATCTATTCAGTCTTCTCCTCAATCAATTTAGTTAACTAGCCAATCTATCTAGTTGACTAATCAATCAATTGAGTTATCTTTCCAATCAATCCACTTAACAGATCAATCAAAATGAGTTGACTCATCAATCAAATCAGTTCAACAATCAATCAACACTTCAATTCTGTTTCCCACCCAATTTGTCTCAAAAATCTATAAAAGCAACCTCATTTCTTCTGATTTGACAATCATGATCTTTGAGATTATTGTGTCTAATCTATGCAGGAATCCCAGTACGATATCTGAGAGCCACACACAATATTGGAGAAGAGCAATGGACGCGGTATTTTGAATCAATTGAGGGATTTTTTTATTTGTTCTTTTATAATCAATTGATTTAATCTCATTTCATTGTTATTTAGGAGTTGGTTTAATTAGATTAGAGTATTCATGATTTACTCTTCTAGGTTTGATTAACAATGGCCGATTTACCCCTGAAACAGTTTCAAAAGTATTTATTGTAACTCTATATGTGCTTTGTATTGCTTTATGGTTGAATAATACATGGAGTATAGATGCTTTTAGAGGCTAGGTTTTTTTCCTCATGACATTTTTCCCAAACTATATTTTGTGTTATCTTGTGGCTTGCTTATTTTCTCTTTTCGTGATGGTTATTTTGTAAGCTTGTATATATACTTTAAAATTCTCTCATGGGTTATCTATGAAAAAGATTAAATGTAACTAGGTATGAAGCATATTTCCTAACAATTTGAATGAAGTTGGCTCTAATTGATAAATCAATGACATACAAGTGTCTAACTTTGTTGGAGGTTGATTCTCTCGATTAAACCTTCTCAACTAAGGAGCTTGGCTCGGTGTTTGCACTAGTTTCAAAATAACCCTCCTCAACAAATTGCTTATCTCACACCTCTATACATTATCACCAAAAGTATTATTATTACTCTACAAATTCGTATTACCATTTTGTATGCCTGCAACTCAGTGTTAATCCTTGTATATGCCCTGTTGATTGTGGGAACAAATTATCATTACTTCTTACTATTTGTATAGGCCACAAAATGTTTGCAATATATTACTCTTTGAAACTTTGTGATGAGGGGAGTCCATCGTGTAGAGGTTGCACAAAATCATTTGTAGTGATAGTGTGCTCCAAACTACAGGTGAATGGTTCCTTTGTGTGCCACATGAGTGAGGCACTTTCCTTTGGCCCTGGTGGGATGAAAGTTGTTTCAGATGAATTTTCACCATCAAACAGAGGCAGATTTAGATCACATGGGGGCAAAAATGAAGAGGAAGGAGACTTTGTGGAATCCACCTCCCTTACATTATGCAAGACATAATTACCCACACTGATAAACCATGCCAACATTGACACATTAGTGCTAAGTCATGTGGCATGAAGCCCACACATAGCAATTTGTATAGGTGATTCAAAAGGTAAGTAAGCATGCCACTCATGAAGGGGAGTGGAACAAATTTGGAAGTGACAACTGCTTATTTAGTTACATGAGAATGTTACTAGCATTACCTTGTGAACTTTGTGTAGCATATGAAGTATGTGTTAGGTCCTGAAGACAACTGAGAGGGGGGGGGGGGTGAATCAGTTGTCTAATAAATTCAAACCAAAAACCACTTAACCAACTTAATTCTTAATACTGGTAAACTAGTTAAGTATGCCGGTAGATAGTGTTAACTATAAATTTCTATACCGGTAAAGATTAATGCATGAAACATAAATATAAAGTCATCCACAACACATTACACCAATATTTGTATGTGGAAACCCTGTAAGGGGAAAAACCATGGTGGGAAACCTTACCCACAATTAGATGATACTACTGCAGATAGTAAGTGTACATAAATGGGGTCTGCACATGTAGAAAGGCCAACAACCTAGAGCTCATTGCTCAATCACAAAATGGGAGTCACATTGACTACAGTTGGATGGTTAAATCCAATAAGAATGTACTGCACAAAATAGCATCTTCATATGCTGGATTCAGTACCAGTGTAATGCTGATATGCTTTCACAAAAACCTAGCTTTACCTTCAAATGATGTCTTCATGTATACCTCTGCTTAATCTCTCATATACCTTCATACAATTCTTTTTCGCATCCCACATTCGATGTTACATTTATACCATAACCTAAGACCAATTTTAGTAGGTCGGCTCTACAAGATATTACAATAAAAACATTTTACAATAAATATAATATCCGATGCAATAACTGATTAAACATGTCGGCTTAATGCATTTGCAACAATAATAAATCATCTTCATAGCGTGCCATGTTGATCTGGAAAAGATAAACCTGTCGGTGTAACCCTAGGTAACCCTTGACCTATTTGCCAGTAAAAGCAAATATGCAAATATGATTATACCAGTGAATAATTCTTCAAAACAAAGTGTCCACATGATGTCTTTGACATTACCAAGTGTTTTCCATATCATTCCAAGTGCCGGTGATCATTATATCCTGCTGGTGAACCATATACCAGTAACTGTGCAATAGTTACTTGCTTGCCAGTGAATGCTGCTGGATTTCCAGAGTGCTAGTGTTTTAGTAGGTGTTGACATCAATGACAAAACCATACCAAAATACCAATAGTATGTGGAGGTTGCGATGAAGAGACTTTCTCATGCATAAAAAGTTTCAATGGTGTAAAATTAAATACAAATCATGTGGGATGATCTTCCTCACATGTAGAAAAATGTGGTAGATTTAATTCATGGGAAATTTGTGTAGGATGAATTTCTCCCAAAACTCATGTTACTGTAGGTAGAGAAATGATTTGTGTGGCTCCCACCTGATTTTGCATAAAGGATGAATTTGTAGGGAATGGGTATGGGATATGGAATTGCAAATTACTTCTAGATGCCTGTGAATTTCCATTACTAATGTCTGATAGAGACACACACTCCTTTGCTTGTGTCCCTTGTTCTTATAGCCTTGGGAAAACCTTCTCATTGGATATGACATCCTCTCTATGAACTATTTATTTTGCAAATAGTTCCCACAACTAAAAACCATAATGCTCCTCACCATATCCAACAAAGATATATTATTTTGGTTTGGGACCCGATTTCATTCTCTTTTTCTTGGGAATGTAAGTGCATGCTTTGAAGCTCAATACCTATAGATGAGTATAAGAAATTTATATTCCCAACCATCTCTCCTATGAAATGTCAAAATCTAATTGAGATGAGGGTCCTTGATATTTCAAATAGATTGTTATGTTAATTTGCTCTGCCCAAACTTGCATTATAGAGAATACTTTGACCCCCCTCTAAAATTGTTCAATTCAACCTCTCGGTTACACCATTTTCTTGAGGGGTGAATGAAACAACCTAGATATACCAGATGTCATTATCTATACAATAATTATCAAACTCCAATGAGAAAAACTCTCCCCCATTATCCATTTTTAAACATTGTATTTTGTTCCTGGTTTGATTCTCAACAATAGCTTCAAAAAACAATTAATTTCCTAAATACTTCTAATTCCTATTTAACATATAAATTCACACTTTGTGAGTGCAATCATCGATGGAAGTGACAAAATAGTTTTTTTTGTTAGGCCCAATATGGAAAGCTAATGTACTGAGAGGGGAGGGGTGAATCAGTACTTCAAATCCTTTCTTTATCACTAACTTTACTGTTATGCATAAACCAAAAACTACTATAACATAACATAAAGCTAAAACAAATAAATAACAATCATACATGATTCACTCCATAACACATATATTTTGGTTACGCAGAAACTCTTGGTTAGAGAGAAAAACTGTGGTGGGGATGGTACCCACAACTTCACTACTACAATAATAAAGGTTGCTCGGTTAGAGCTACATGTTTAGCTATTTTTGATATCTTACCCTATTAGGAGTATCGAGATTGTTAGATCTACCTTGCTAAAGGATTTTACAACACTTATTCTAAATGTTGCACCTAGTTAAAGGCTTTACAATTTATAGACTTTTTTAGAGTCTTTATCCTATTGAAGGTTTCTCTTACAACTCAAAATATTACAATAAAATCTTTACAAATATCTGCAACTTTACATCTAAAATGTTATAGCAGATTCTATGTGCTCAAAATGAGATTACCTTTCTTATAGCATACCTTGGTAACCCATAAAGTAACTTGGTAAAACTTTTGTTTACTCTGTTCCTTGATTGTTCTTTGAAATCCTTCTCAGTGACTTTTGTGTCTCTGACAGTCACAATACTCAGTGCTTCCTTATCTATCACACATGTCTTGCTTCATATATCTCTCTTGTTTGATCCTTAATTCATGCTATATAAATAGATCTCTTATGCCGGTGATCTGTTCATTGCTTCAATCTTACAAACATGATTTATCGAATGAATAACCATACAAAATATTTCATTGGATAGATGACCTCAAAATCATACAAAATATTTAAGTGCAATTTCCAATAAGATAATGGTTCTTTGTTCCTCCATCTTGTAACACGTTTCCCATGTGTGTCTAGGTTCAATGAATCTAGTAACACGTTTCACTCGGTGTATATCAACTCAGTATATCATTTTTGCTGCTCGGTAGACATAGAGTGTTACTCGGTAGACAGCTCGGTGTATACTAGGCTCTGTGACTACTTTCTTCTATAACTGACTGCTCTGTGCTTACCGACTGAATATTTCAGTAGTAGTAACCAACTAGAGCATATAGAATGACTTTGGACATAAAACTAATGGCAACTTAGTAAGTAGTAACCATCTCCCCTTTTGACATTAGTTGAGATGTTTGACAAAACTAATTCCAAATTCATAACTCAAAAATCTATATACTTACAAAATTTGACTAAACTGATAGTATATACATTTGTCAATGAAATAGTATATTCAGATATACTCCCCTTATCAATATACTATACATAACTCTGATTATGCATTCTCGGTGATCAATATTCTATATTAACCACTCGGTTGTCACTGCTCGGTTCACTGCCAAAATTAATTGTGCATTGGATACTCTGTTCTGCTCAGTATACTCCCCCTATATACTACACTCCCCCTATGATACTTTGATACTATACTCACTCCCCCTTTTTGACAAACATCAAAACTTAGTTACCATTCGGTGGAGGCAAGTCAAAAATGGATTTGTACTTTGTCCTTGCATCAGTAAGAGTGACAGAGAGGGCATCCCTGACACTATCCATGAGTGAATTCTGAGCTATAATGTTAGCTAATAGTGAAATTAGTCCATCTAAGGTGCTTCCCTCTTGTTGAGTGGATAGGGAGGTAGCCTTATTGATCTACTCTTGGACGGATGAAAGATGAGGGATAAATAATGTCTGAATAGTCATTATATCCATCCTGATCTTGTGCTCTTCATTCCTAAGTTCCAATTGTTGAGCGATGAGCTTTTGTAACTTTGTATAGAAATGTTGAATAGAATTTGGCTCAGTAGTCAACTTATTTGAGAGATCGGTGATCTCTTTCTGAATCACTTCTATTTTATTTTTGATATCTTTAATGAATAAAGAAAATGTATAGAGTTTCTGAAATAAATAAAGAATGTGCTTGAGTTGAGGGGACAACTCAGCAATAAATTTGACAAGTTTTACTTTGCCAATAGCAATAGCTTTTTGTACCTCTTCAATCATTTTAGCAGTGAGCTCTTTGTCCTTCAATTTGCTCAAATATTCAGATGCATCTACTCTAGATGTCTCTATTTTAGTTAGGAGTTCATCCAGTTGAATATGGATGGCTACATCTTTTGTCACTGTAGCTTCAAGTAGCATATCTGTTAATAGTGCTTTCACCTTCTGAAGTACTTTGTTTTTCTTTTGAATAGCCATTTGTTTTTCTTGTTCTACTTTGGCTTTACATACTTCACTGAATTCAATAAGTGCTTTCCCTTTTAATTTGGATATGTCTGATGAATACTAAGAGAGGGGGGTGAATTAGTATGTCAAAAATCTTTGCACTTAAACACTTTGCAAGACTAATAGTAAACCGGTAAAACAATTTAGCAGACAAACCGGTTAACACACATGCAAACCAAATAGCTAATAATGCATTCACCCACAGAAGCACAAATACCATAACACAAGAGATTTTGATGTGGAAACCCAAATGAGAAAAACCACGTTGAGATGAAACTCACAAGTAACTATCTGCAGAATAGGAACCAAACCGGTTAAGGTCTTACAATGTTCTTTACCAGAATAGATCCTGTTAGGAATCTCAATCTCTGTTAGGAGATAAGTCCGATTAAAGACTACCTTGCTAGAGGATTTTAGATCCACAGATGTGAACCACCTTGTTAGAGGATTTACAAAAGGCTTTTGGGCCTACCTGGTTAAGGGCTATAGACTTGTCAAAGATGCAAGTAATCAACAAGTGATTGATCTAGCTAATAGCATAGATTGCTTGATTAGATCCTTGATAGCTCATTCCTAATGCATTCTAGCATTACTTCAATCTTCTGCACATTCATATTGTCTTCAACTCCTCAACCACCTTAAACCCTAGCAACAACATTAACTTTTCACAACAACAACCTAAAACCCTAGACATGATGTCCTTATAAAGGAATCTAATTTCATGTCAGTCCAATAGGATTACAATCCAATTCCCTAGGTTCAATGAACCTGGACATACTTGGTAACATGACACAAAAAGCACTGTTAAAGTGTCAGCACTGTCAAACAATCGGTGGATGGTAACTCATCACAAAATGTTGGTTGGTAACTCATCACTGGAGTATTACCGGTTCATACAAAATGCCGGTTCAAGCAAAATGCCGGTTGCCAGTTTGACAGAATGAAGGCTAGGAAGTATGTGTTCTGTTGCTTTGATCCTTCGTACCACTTGAGATCCTCGAACCGCTTGGGGTTAACATGCTGCTTCAGACTGGTAAACACATTCTGCAAAACACCAATAGTCTAATGACTATAATACAACATAACGGTTGCAACATATTCCGGTTGAGCTTAGGCTCATACATATAAAGAAGATCTCAATGCAAGTGTGTGTCCATCAATGACAATCACATCATAAACATAAAAAATGCCAACAATCTCCCCCTTTGGCATTGATGGCAACACTTAGGAAAATAAAATTTTGACATCTAAGTGTTTTAAAACAAAATCATGCCATTAGCAAAATTGCTCCCCCTAAGCATATACACTATCCTTTTAACAATACAATGTATAACTATTTTACACATAGAGATATCAGAGCATACATCACAATTTTAAATACCAGATACTTCTCCCTCTTAGAATACTTCTCCCCCTTTGCCAATAATGACAAAGTATAGCTGAACAACCCCTATTTCCATTTGGTATTAAAATAATAAAAGTTTATGACAATAAGGAATAAAACTTGTCAAAAATAGATTTAAAGTCCTGCAAGAATTGTTTCATAGATAAAGACCAGGACTCAAGGAGGGAGGTGGCTACTTCTTTCTTTGTCTGCATCTAGGAGACCTATTCTTCCATGGCGTCAATTGTGCTCATCTCCCGTGTCACTATTAAGGCATCCAGATTTAGATAGCACTTCTGAAGAATTTGCAGACATGGGAGTAGAACTAGTTGTAGCTCCTGCAAATCTTGAGACCAGGTGCTGATCTCATGCTCCATTTTTGTTGTCTGGATGTGAAACCAGTGAACAGTTTGCCCATAGGTTGTAAAGGAGTCATAAGGCGGCTTGAATGTGCTCATGTAGGACTGCAAGTCAGATTGAAGCTTTTGCTTCTATGTAAGCACATCATCACATAATAGATGGGGTTGGCAAATCTTGTTGAGCAGAAGATTCCCCTCATCTAGAGCGTACCTTATATACTTTTGTGCTTTTTGGAGTTCAGTCCAGAGCCCATTTAACTTCTTCACCAGAGCAATATTTAGAGCCTTTTGATGCTCATTCTTAGCATTTGCCTCTGCTACCTCTTCTAAGCTCTGCACTTGATCATCTACTACTGTGTATAGGAGCTTTAGTTGTGCCAATGATGAGTCGGTACTCGGGAGGTTTGTACCGGGTAACAAACTGATAAGAGTGTCCACCGCAGCTTGGATCACATCTTCCTCCTTCTTCCTCCTTAACACCTGAAGGAGTTCTTGAGCAACCTTGATGCTCTACAGTAGCTCTATTTCACTTGCAGACTGGAGGTCAATAGGACTGGTAAGGTCGGTTGGTTTGGCTTGACTACTGGTTGCCTTAGGTGTCTCCATCTGTGTGCTTTTTGCCGCTTCTCCTGCCTTGTCTTCCTCTATTTTCTTCTTTGTCGCTTCTCTTCTCTTTTCCTTTTCCTTCTCTTCCTCTCCCTTCTTCCTTTTCTCTGTTTCCTTCCACTTCTCCTCTTCCTTCTTCTTTACTGCTTCCTTTCGCTTCTCTTCTTCCTTTCTCTTTTTCTCATCCTCTTCCTCTTTCTTCTTCCTTGCATCTTCTTGTTTCTTTTTCTCTTCTTCCTCTTCTTTTCTTTTCTTTTATTCTTCTTTTCCCCTTTCTTCCTATTTCCGTTTCTCCTCATCTTCTTCCTTTTTCTTCTTCTCTGCTTCATCCTTCTTCTTCTTCTTCTCCTCTTCAACTTTCTTCTTCTTCTCCTCTTCATCTTTCTTCTTCTCCTCTTCATCTTTCTTCTCCTTCGCTTGCTTCTTCTCTTCCTCCTTTTTGTCCTCTGTTATCTTTAGCTTTATTTCCTTTTCTGCCTGCTTCTCCTATCCTGTAACTTTTGATGGTGTACCTGAGCAGCTTCTTCTCCATCCAGAGCATCGCCATCAATAGTGTCGATAGGTTTAACAATTGGGTTTCCTTCATCATCAAAAGCTTCATCCGGTTTTGTTATTACCGGTTCTTGCTCAGCCTTCCGGTTGGCTTCAGCCACTCAATGCATTTTCAGAGCTTTTAGAGCAAGGGTGTGTGTATTCTTGAGCACTTCTTTACCCTTCCCTTCAAGTAACATGAGTCTTCTTCTTCTCATGAAGAAGAGGCCTTTGTATTTGTTCATCACTTCAAACAGTTCTGAATTTGATACATCAGGAAAATGTTCAACAAAAACTTTTTCTCTCATTTCCTATTCCTACTCTATGGCAATGCGCCATTTATTGTCTAAGGATTTATACAAAGAATGAAGTGTCTCAGATCTAATTTCTAAAGGCAACCGGTCATTAACACATAAATACTGAATTATTTCTTTTTCAACCACTTCCTTTTCATCATCATTAAAGTCATCAAAACAATCAATCAAATCATTCAACACTTTTCTCCTAATGTTTTTGATAGTTCATTGACACTGTGTCAAAGGGTTGTAGGAGGAGATGTCAATGTTTACCGATGCCGATGATGCCAGTTCATTCTTTGTCTTTTTCTTTTCTTGACGTGTCTTCTTTGGTTTTTCCTCAGACATAGTTTCTTCTAAGTCTAGAGAGGTATTCCTTGTCTTCCTCTTTCTCTCGAACACTTTAGCAGGTGCCGCTTTAGGTTTCTTTTTAGCCAGTGACCACTTGGTCACTGTAGGACTGGCTGTAGTAGCTGGTGCCGATACTGAAGGCACTGTTTTTGCCTTCTTCACTAAAGGTTCTTTTCCTTTCTTTGCTGAGGGTTTCTCAATCGGCGTTATCCTTTCTAGGTAGGTGCTGGTTCTTTTTTCCTTTGGATCAAGTGGTGAGGCAATAAGGGTAGAGGCATATCCTTCCAGCATATCATTCATTACCTCATAGCCCATAGGCTCCATTTCCTCCTGTCTGGGCTCAATAGCGTCCATTATGCATTGATCCACTTTAATGGTGAAACATATATCATCTTCATATTTCTTGACAATATCACCTGATATTCTCACCCTTTGACTCATTTTGCATATGAACTCATCAAAGTACTTATTTAGAATTTCAGGGTGACCGATTCCAACTACTTGAATGCTTTCCTTGATTTGCTTGGTTATTGGTTGGTTAGCAGACCACTGGACATCACCTACTCCTAGAAAATAGCCTTGGAAGTAAAAGAATAGCCCAACCAGTAGTTGCCCAAACTTGAACCTCAATGCATTATCCCGTTTGATTGATTTCAGATTCAATAGGAGTTGCCTTTGCATCCTAGTGCATAGGTCAAATGATGCATCCTCCTTGATCATCTGGTAAGCGGCATTTACCGCTGTAGCAGATACAAAGTTAATTCTATTGGCTAAGAATGTCTGGTATCGAATCACCATACATGCATATTTCACCAGATCATCCTTGATAGAATTGACGGTCATGCCTCATGAGTCGCTCACTGAACCGGTGAGCTTGGACATTTCAATTTTGCTTACCATCCTTAGGGATGGCACTTCCCCTGTATTGCAGAAACTGGTGATGACATGAATTGCTTGTGGTGTTATATCATGTGTTCTTTCCAAGTACATCTTGTCACCATGAAATCTTCTTAGAATGATCCTAATGTGATCATCTATGAAATTCTTCAGGAAATAAACAGCATTGTGGAGCTTCTTCTTCTCCAAGATACTATACTCCAGTTTGATCTTTTTATCTTGTCCACAAAACAAACCTAGCTGCGAGTGAATTACTAGAGACCCTAGGTCTTCTATTTTACAATCTATGTAATCTAAGATTCCCTCTTCTACTATCACACCAGTTGGAACTTGTGATAGGGCATTATATCTAGACTTGCGTTGAATAAAGCTTGCTGAATCTATAGATGTACTAGAGCTAGTATGGGATGTAAAAGCCATGATAGAAACTGAAAACTCAAAAAATGCCTTTAAAAAAACATGAATTTAGGGATTTCAGATTCTTCTCCACCTCACACTCTGTCGGTTGCAGAATCACCGCTTTGCGTTCTTCACTTAACCGTTTGCAATTTGAATTTGAATCTCCTTCAAGGTTTCTTAAATTCTCAGAATCATAACACAAATCACTTTGTCATCGCTCTGCACTCGAAAACCTCCTTCGTTTTGAAAACTGATAGTGAGAAATGATTTGTAAAATCCTTTTAAACATATTCGTCACCTACCACAATTAATGCTCCACCATTAGGGCGTAAACCCTAATTTGCCTTTTACCGTTTCTGGTCTTCTGCCTATTGACATGTATCACATACTAGTTAAGGTCTTTTACCGGTGTAAACTGGGGGTTCAAAACATTTCACCGTTTGCTCCCCCTAAGCTTTTCTGAAGCTTAGTTTGCCGGTTCCGTGATTTCCACACTAGGTGTAGAAACCGGTTCCTCTTGTAACACCGCTAGTTTCTTCTTCCAAGTTTTGTTCATGTTCGCTTGAATAGTGTCAACATCAATGTTTCCTTCTAGAGTGACTAGTATATCATCAGATATGTTCTTTCTTGATCTACAAAATCTGGCAATGTGACCCGGTTTGTTGCAGTGATAGCAAACCAATCCAGGTGCTCTCCAAGGTCCATTATTCATGTTGCCATTCTTCCTTCTGCATGTTGTAGCAGTGTGACCATGACCGTGACAGACCATGCAATTTTCTCTCCATCCGGTTTCCGCTTGATAACCACTGCTTCTTGGCTGATGATTGAAGGCACTAGACCAGTTGAGATTCCGGTTCATAAAAGGTTCAGGACCAACTCCTTGGGTCCTCTGAGGATATCTACCAATGTTGTTCATAACTAACCTACATTCAGATGCTCTATTCCCATACTTGTTGCATGCATAATAGTTACCATTGAATCTATAGGATCTAGGCTTATCATTTAGGAAATAAGGAAAATTGTTGTAAGCCTTACTCCTACACACATTTGCAGTATGCCCTTCTTTAAGACAGTTAAAGAAAACAGGTTTAAACTTTTGCTTACCTTTATCCTTCGATGTCGGTTATTTATTTGATGTTCCAGAATTTGTATCAGAGGTCTCACCTTCCTCATGACCGGAATAACCAAGTCCATTGGTATTCTTTGCCGGTTTGGTAGATTCAAGCTTTTGCTCTAGCTTGACAGTACTCTTGTTGAACTTAGCAAGTATTTCCTTTGACTCGGAGAGTTCTTTGGAAATAGCAGCATTTGTTTCTGTCAGGTTTTCATTCTCAGAGATGGCAATGTTCAGTTCTCCTTGCATGTCTTCCTTTTCCACTTTACGTGCATGGAGTTGAGCAATTAGGGCACTGATCTCTTGTTTCATCTTGGAGATTTCATGATCCTTGTCTTTGACCAGATCTTCAGCTTTCCTCCGGTTCTGAAGTTCTTGGCACATTCGAATAGTCAATCCTTCCAATTCTTTTCTCAGGTTGGAATTGGATTCATTCATCTTTTCTACTTCTTGAATCAGGGCTTCCATGTTCGCTTCATCAGAGGAACTATTTTCAGATAGCTCCATCAGATTTTTTGCATGTTCTCTCCTTTTTGCTTGAGATGCCTTGTATTTTACCATAAGATCATCATAGGCTTGCTCAGAAAGACTGAGCTGATGAGTAAGTTCCCTCAATGTGTATTCCCCCATATCTCTTTCCAAGTGGTTAAACTTATAGAAAGGTTGGCTTTGATACCAATTGATGAATACTAAGAGGGGGGGGGTGAATTAGTATGCCAAAAATCTTTGCACTTAAACACTTTGCAAGACTAACAGTAAACTGGTAAAACAGTTTAGCAGACAAATCGGTTAACACACATGAAAACCAAATAGCTAATAATGCATTCACCCACAGAAGCACAAACACCATAACACAAGATATTTTGATGTGGAAACTCAAATGGGAAAAACCACGGTGAGATGGAACTCACAAGTAACTATCTGCAGAATAGGAACCAGACCGGTTAAGGTTAGACTAGTTAAGGTCTTACAATGTTCTTTACCAAAACAGATCCTGTTAGGAATCTCAATCTTTGTTAGGAGATAAGTTTGATTAAAGACTACCTTGCTAGAGGATTTTAGATCCATAGATGTGAACCACCTTGTTAGAGGATTTACAAAAGGCTTTTGGGCCTACCCGGTTAAGGGCTACAGACTTGTCAAAGATGTGAGTAATCAACAAGTGATTGATCTAGCTAATAGCACAGATTGCTTGATTAAATCCTTGATAGCTCATTCCTAATGCATTCCAGCATTACTTCAATCTTCTACACATACATATTCTCTTCAACTCCTCAACCACCTTAAACCCTAGCAACAACATTAACTTTTCGCAACAACAACCTAAAAACCTAGACATGATGTCCTTATAAATGAATCTAATTTCATGTCAGTCCAATAGGATTACAATCCAATTCCCTAGGTTCAATGAACCTGGACATACTTGGTAACATGACACAAAAAGCACCGTTAAAGCGTTGGCACCATCAAACAATCTATGGATGGTAACTCATCACAAAATGCCAGTTGGTAACTCATCATAGAGTATTACCGATTCATACAAAATGCCGGTTCAAGCCAAATGCGAGTTGCCGGTTGACAAAATGAAGACTGGGAAGTATGTGTTCTGTCGCTTTGATCCTTCGTACCACTTGAGATCCACAAACCGCTTGGGGTTAACATGCCGCTTCAGACCGATAAACACATTCTGCAAAATACCAATAGTCTAACGACTATAATACAACATACCAGTTGCAACTTATTCTGGTTGAGCTTAGGCTCATACATATAAAGAAGATCTCAATGCAAGTGTGTGTCCATCAATGACAATCACATCATAAACATAAAAAATGCCAACAATGTCTACATTCGACAACACTATTGGTTTTGACAGATATAATTTGAAACTATTCTTTTTCATCTTCTTTTCTTTACCTTTCACTGGTTGAACTAACACAATGGCTTGGGAGGCTTGTTGACCCTTGGTAGGTTTCTCGGTAGAGGCAACACTCTTGTCAATTTCTTGAACCTCTGATGTAGCCTTTGTTCTGTCCTTTGGTGCTTCTGTGTTTGGGGTCTTGGTGGCATCAGTTTCTGTGCTTGTAGGTGCTTGAGAAGTCTATTCCCTGGTGGCCTAAGAAGTAGCTTCTCCTTCTATAGACTTGTGATCCTCTGTTCCTTGTTCAGTATCATGAGGGGCCTCAGTTGAAACAGGCTGAGTGATTGGAGGATAGGGCTGAACTTGTTCCAAAACTGACTCACTGGATACCAGCTTGGCATATGCAGTCCCTTCTATCATTTCCTGTTCTTGTTCCTCGGTGTCCATGATATCCTCATCAATTTGTATAGTGTTAGTAGGGTCATGCTTGGTGATATCAGGATCTTGATCAATGACATCAACTATTTCAACTTCAACTTGTTCACCAACATTCTTGATTCAAAAGATTTCCTACCATTTTTCTTTGGTCTCATTCTCTACATCCAAGTAAAGGCCATTCATCAATTTCAAGGCTCTTTGCTTGACTAGGAAGTTTGTGTGGTAGTTTTTCAGATGTTCATTGATCTCATCTACTGACATGTCTAGAAAGAGATGTACCAGACTTCTTTCTCTCATCTATTTCTCTAAGTTCATGGCGTACTTCCACCTGTTATCAATATGCAAATATAATTCATTTTGAAGAGATTTAGATACTTCCAATGGGACCAATCGAAATTTCAAAAGTGTGCAGATGACAACTTCTTCTATTTGTCTCTTTTCATCATCAGATCTGGATTCATACTTAACATATCTGAATGCTCCAAATCCACCATATTGCTTCAGATTAGCACAAAAATTATCAATACTGTGTACATCTACCTTTTTACTCTTGACAATCTGAAATTTGTTTTTGTCTTCAGATTCAATGTCACTGGACTCTTTAGTCAAAATGAGTCTCCGAGTAGATTTCTTATAAGTTTTTGTTACCTTTGGTGTGACAACATTCTTTGGTTTCTTACTTGGTGACATTGCAGATGATCTTGTGTTTGGGCACTTTACTGAAGGAGTCGGTGATACCTTTGATGTATCCTATTTCTTCATTTTCAAAACTTTTCCTTTAGGCAACTCGGTGCTCAATGTAATAGCTGCCTCTTGGGCTTTAGATTCCTCCTCAGTGATGACTATAGTGCCCTTGATAGGTGTGGAGGAAGAACCTTCTCCAAATTTCTCCGTTAATGCCTTGATCATTTTTGTTGCTTTCCTTGTAGCCTTGGGTACTACAATACTCATCTTTACTTTCTCTTTAACTTCTTCATATGTACCATATCTTAGCTCGGTAGCATGCCTTGGTAATGTAAGAAAAGCATCTATCTGCTACTGTGTGATGTCAAAATCAATCTCATAACCCATAGGTGGCAAAGATTGAGTTCTTAGTTCCACAACATTAACATAGCAGTAGTCGGTGTCTACTTCAAAGCATATGTCATCCTTGTATTTCTCTACAAACTGGGGTGGAATTCTATACCTGTTATGCATCTTTTCTTGAAACTTGCTAAAGTAATCATTCGTAATATCATTAAAGTTATCACCTAGCCATTTGATGAAGTCATTGATTTGATGATTGATTGGTCGGTGTAGCTCCCAAACTACATTACCGAATGATGGAAAAAATTTCTCAAAATAGAAAAACATGCATACCAGAAGTGATCCAAACTTCTGTGTGTTAGCCGAGTTGTTCTTCTTCGGCTTCCTTATGGTGTTTAGATTCTCAAACAGGTTTTTCAACAATACTTCACAAAGATCAATTTTCATTCCTTCCTTCACAATTTTATATGCTAAATCGACTGCTACATAGGGTACATTGTTTTCCCTTACCGATTGGAAGAAACAATAACCTATGACTCTAATGGAAAACTTCAACTCTGCATCTGTCACATTGTTCAATTTCAGTCCTCTGCAATTAGATTCAACTCCAGTTAGAGTGATCAATTCCTTCTGTGATATCATTTTCTGAGCTCGGGCATGATCAAAAATAGGGTAACCGGTGATCAAATGAATGATTTCCTTGGTGATTTTGAATGGTTGCTCCTCTAACCACATGAAATCATCATGAACTCTACTCAAAACAAACTTGACCCATTAGGGTTTGAAGACACGAGGATAGGTTAGGGCTTCGGTCAATCCCTTGATTTTGATGTGTTCATACTTGCTATCCAATTTCCCATCGGTACACAATTCATCATATGTGTCCTTGATTTCAACATGACCTAGTTCCTCAACACAACACTTAGTGAAGAATCTGACATCCTCAACTAATAAAACTCTATCCAGAGTGAGTGAAAATGCAGTTTTATCATCCGGTTTAGATGCTACTTTGGGAGTTAGAGAGTATTTTAGTGAGGGCTTTTCAATGTTCTCAACAACGACGGGTTTATGGATCTTAGGTGCCATTGCAAATTTTGGATAATCACTTAACAAAAGATCCTTAAGGTTTGAAAACTTTAACCAGCAAATGCTTTCACTTAGTAAATATAAAATAGATAATCACACTGATATTTCCCAGTAGCTAGCTCTTAGAAATCCTTGAGGTCGATGTGTAAATACCTTGAATTTCGCTTTAGAGGAGGTTTGATCACCTTTGAATCGCTTTGCTCTGCTCTCTTGAAAACTTGGTAAGTGTAAAATGACCGCGCAAAAGCTTTAAGTACACAATATACCTTATTGGGCTCTGTGCAGTTAGATAAAAAACATTAAATGCACTCGGTACCACTTCCTTTTTATGCTTTTATCGAGTAGCCAAACTTCCTGTATTTACCAACTAGATAGGCTTCCTGTATTTACCGACTTGACTAGTGCTCCAAAAGACTAGATAGAATTTCAAATTTCCTAATGCATCTTTAGTTATGTAGATTTTGAAATTAAGTACATGATAAAATAGGAACTGTTAAGATCTAACCTTGAGAGAATGCAGTCCCTTCATACCTTTACCGATTAATTTGGAATGGGTGCACCTAACTCGATAGGTAAGGTGCTTTCTTCATTTGACACAATTTCCTTCTTTTTCCAAATCATCTGTAATTTTCTTTTTATTTCCTCAGTGTCTCCTCTAGGTTGATCTCTACAATCTCTAGCCAAGTGTCCAACTTTGTGACAATGAAAACATGCCATACTAGGATTTCTCCATGATCTTCAGTTGTTCACTCCAAACCTTATAAAGTAGTTGGCACTTATATGTCCATATCTTCCATAGCATTCACACCATATCCTTGTATTGTAATCCCATGGTACTGCAAAATAATGACGGTTAGAATCTATGTGTGTTCGGTAGCCTCTAGTATTTGCTCGATGTGTAGACCACATATAGTTCTTTTTCTTAAACCAACACTTCTTGGTACTATGTCCATATCTATTGCAGTTTTTACAAAATCCTTTGAATTTTGCCTTCTGATAATTGCTAGCAGACTTTGTCCTACATTGGTTAGATGTGTGACCATAATTATTACAATTGTGACAATAACCATTAGACCTAGTGACATTCGGTTGCTTACCTTTTCTGATTTGGCACATATTAGCAGTATGTCCTTGTTTTCCACAGTAGTTGCAAATAGGCTTCTTTCCTTTGATTTTCTTCTTGTTTCCAGCTTGCTTTGATGATTCTCCTCTCTCAGTAGTATGGATTCCCTTCTTGGTAGAGTCTTTTCCTTTGTAACCGAGTCCTGCAACTTTGTTGGGTCTTTTTGTATTCAGTTGCTCATCCAACATCTTTGATGCTTCATAACTCTTTTTCAGTGTTTCTATGGATTTCTTCTTTGTTTCAAGTTCATCGGTCAACCTTGATAGTTCAATTTTTAATGCTTGATTCTCATCATCTTTTAGATTTGCTTCATGATGTGCATAACCCAATTGATCTAACAGATTTTGTTGAATCCCAGTCAACCTTGTGATTTCATCATTCTTTTCAGATACTAATGCTTCAAGCTGTTGTTTTTCTCTTTCTATATCTCTTACTTTATTCTTGGCTATCCTCAATGCATCAAGATTTTCAGTCATCTGTGTGCTGAAATGTTCATGTCCTCTTTTCATTGCTTTTAGCTGATCAGTCAGTGCTTTGTTCTTTTCTTTCAGTTCTCCAATCATCTCTTCAGATTAACTGTTCTCAGATGAAGTCTCAATTTGTTCCACTAACTCTTGAGAGTCCTGCAAATCATCAAACAATCTTCTTCTAACTTTCAATGATTTTTGCATTTGTCTTTGCATGTCTGCAATCACTTGATTAGCATGATCCAACTCTTCTTTGAGATATCCAATTCTCTGAGATTGTTTATAACATTCCATTGATAAGATCTTTTTCTTTAGGCTGTTAAACCCTTTTCCAAGATTCAAGCTCTGATACCAATTGTTAGGCCCAATATGGAAAGCTAATGTACTGAGAGGGGAGGGGTGAATCAGTACTTCAAATCCTTTCTTTATCAATAACTTTACTGTTATGCATAAACCAAAAACTACTGTAACATAACATAAAGCTAAAACAAATAAATAACAATCATACATGATTCACTCCATAACACATATATTTTGGTTACATAGAAACTCTTGGTTAGAGAGAAAAACTGTGGTGGGGATGGCACCCACAACTTCACTACTGCAATAATAAAGGTTTCTCAGTTAGAGCTACATGTTTAGCTATTTCTGATAGCTTACCCTGTTAGAAGTATCAATATCATTAGATCTACCTTGCTAAAGGATTTTACAACACTTATTCTAAATGCTGCACCTGGTTAAAGGCTTTACAATTTATAGACTTTGTTAGAGTCTTTTACCCTATTAAAGGTTTCTCTTACAACTCAAAATATTACAATAAAATCTTTACAAATATCTACAACTTTACATCTGAAATGTTATAGCAGATTCTATATGCTCAAAATGAGATTACCTTGCTTATAGCATACCTTGGTAAACCTTTCTGT
Organism: Cryptomeria japonica; assembly: GCF_030272615.1. Taxonomy (NCBI): domain Eukaryota; kingdom Viridiplantae; phylum Streptophyta; class Pinopsida; order Cupressales; family Cupressaceae; genus Cryptomeria; species Cryptomeria japonica. The sequence goes on from NC_081414.1 coordinate 26,078,646, forward strand.
TTACTCTGTTCCTTGATTGTTCTCTAAAATCCTTCTTGGTGACCTCTGTGTCTCTAACAGTCACAATACTCAGTGCTTCCTTATCTATCACACATGTCTTGCTTCATATATCTCTCTTGTTTGATCCTTAATTCATGCTATATAAATAGATCTCTTATGTCGGTGATCTATTCATTACTTTGATCTTACAAACATGATTTATCGAATGAATAACCATACAAAATATTTCATTGGATAGATGACCTCAAAATCATACAAAATCTTTAAGTGCAATTTCCAATGAGATAACGGTTCTTTGCTCCTCGATCTTGTAACACATTTCCCACGTGTGTCTAGGTTCAATGAATCTGGTAACATGTTTCACTCGGTGTATATCAACTTGGTATATCATTTTTGCTGCTCGGTAGACATAGAGTGTTACTCGGTAGACAGCTCGGTGTATACTAGGCTCAGTGACTACTTTCTTCTATAACGGACTGCTCTGTGCTTACCGACTGAATATTTCGGTAGTAGTAACCGACTAGAGTATATAGAATGACTTTGGACATAAAACTAATGGCAACTTAGTAAGTAGTAACATTTTCCTCCAATAGAGGTTACCTCCATAGAACCAAACACATCCGAGTGTGCAATCTCCAAATATTTTGTCTTCTTGTCATGTCCAGTCTTTGAAAAGTTGGTCTACCTTTATTTTGCATAGATATAATGCTCACAGAACTCCAAATAAATGGATTTCAAACCTAGAAGTTGATCCCTTTTGAGCATAATTTCAAGTCCCCTCTTGCTCTTATTTATGAGGCTTTTGTGCCAAATTTTCATTCTATTATCCACAATTGCCATCACAACTCCCATTTTAGCGAGGTTCTCTAAAATATTTAAAGTACCCAATTTTTTGCCTCTTGCAACCACTAAGGTTCCTTTGGTTTCCTTCCAAGAGTTTGAACAAAAGATGATGCTACATCCTTGAGTATCAAGCTATCCCATGGAAATCATATGAGTTTAGGAACATGCCTTACATTTGCAATAGCCATGTATTTACATTCTTTAGTTGCAACATGACATCAAATTCACCAATTATATCACATGATTCATTATCACCAAGATAAAATTTCCCAGGTTTGCCTTATTGATAGTTTTTGAAAGCTTCTCAGCATGGAGTTTCATGAAAAGAGGCACCGTATTCTAGCACCCATGAATCTGTTGTAGTTTTACTTGTTGAAAAGATTAGAACACCTTCATCTTGTTCATATTTTGTGTTAACTTTGTTGTTCTTTAATTGGTTTTTCACTTCTTGTATGACCAACAATTCTTCTTGGTGTGTACTTTCCACAAAACCAACAACCTCCATTTCTTCCTCTAGACTTTGATCTCCTTGCAGATTTTGATCTCCTCCTATTTTTTTTTCTACCTCTATCTTGATGCCTCCCTCTATTTCCAAAAATCAAGGCATCACCCGATGAGGTTCCTTTATTTTTCCTCTTCATGTCTTTACTAAGAAGAGTGCTTGTAATTGTTGACTAGGAAATTGGGAACGAATGAGCATGAAGTTTCTAACCTAACCACAAAAACTAAACAACATGCAATATCACCTAATCTAACCAACAAAGATATCAAAACAAAGCATAATTGAAATAAACAACATTAAACTCATAATGAAGACTAATTATACTCCTTTGATGGTGATTCACTGCTTCTTCCTTCTTCTCTAAAGTGGATATGTCGCTCTCAAATTGGAAAGTGCACACATATGAATGAAAGTAAGGACAATGATAATGAGAATACTAGAAATCGTGATTCTTAGATCATTTTGATGGAATAATAATGCTAATACTCAAAAATTAATTCGACAAAATAACAATGAGAAAATTAATTGTTTTGAATGAAGAATGAGGCCTCAATTTATATAAATTTGAATTTTATTGAATGACCAAGATTGAATTGATTTTTAGGAAGTTGAACGAATATGATTGAAAGAAACTCAAAGCTACCATTTAGAAGATGAGAAAAATAGAAAAAGCCAAAGAGATCAAGCCTATCAAGAAAATAAGATAATATGGATAATTAATAAATAAATTTCATTAATTATTTTTGCATGAGGATAAATGGAGGAATTGATAAATAAAATTTATTAATTATCTCCACATAAAAAGAAAATAAATGTGATAAATTGATAAATAAGATTTATCAATTATCTCCACTTGACAAGAGGATAAATATGCTAAATTAATAAATGTGATTTATTAATTTATTGCTCATATTTATCAATTAGTTTTTGATTAAGGAAAAACAGGTTTTAAGGGACCCGAAACCCGCTTACATAACGAAAAGATAAGAAAAAGAGAAACTAGAGAAGATAGAACAAAGAGAGAAAGACTGCAAAAGAACAACATAAAGAACAACAACCAAAGTAAAGAACAACAAAAGGCCAATGAGAGACTTGTGTGTGTGTGTGAAAAGTGGACCTGTATCTGTATTTGGAATACACAACACTTCAATTAAGTCATTAGATGCATGGTTAGTAAATCAATAATCAATGAATAATAAACCATAACAAAGTGACCCATTGCCTTCTAGTAGATGCGAGTTTAGATTGCTCTCTAATTGCTAAGCTATCAGTTGACTAGACAACACCTAAATGAAGGATTTAATCTATACGAGCATGATATTAAGCTAGATGAATGCAAGATTAATCTAACATGATTTAAGCAATAAATGAGATAAATTATCTAACTATATATGTAATAACTAATATACAAAATCTCAATGCACAAATATGAATGAACCTAGAGCAAAAACAACATGATAACAATATATTCTCCAGGATTTCTGAATGAGAGATGAAGGCCTGAATTTATAGAAAATTCAGAAAGAAACCAAAGGCTGAGATCAAATGATGATGAGAGGTCAAGATTTTCCAAGAGGAAGAACAATCTAGGTGAATTGATGTGATTGGAGGCTTTTCTCAATTTTAAAGGAAATTGAACTAAAATTAATATAAAATCAGAAAAAAACTGATTTAATCTCTATTTCATTCAATTTTAATATTTAATTGTTTTAATTGCTTTCTCTGAGATTATTTATCAATTTTTAATTTGTTTTTCAAGATTATCTCCAATTAATTTCTTTTCTCAATTTTTAATTCTTGGTCAAATTAATTCCTTTTTTTGACTTATTTCCTTTTTTGAAGATTTGTGCTCATAATTTCCAATTCCTCTTTCTTGATTTGTTTCCTTTTTTGAAGATTTATGGAAAATTGATTTATTTAATTAAATATGGTAGGATATTTAATAAAATAAATAAGATGATTGTTTAAAATGATTTACTTGGAATGATTTAATTAATTAAATAAATATTTAATTAATATTGGGTGATTCATTTGCCATGCATTATTTAATGATTAAAGAATTAGTTGTGTGCTCAAGATTTATTTAATTGCCTTTGGTTAGGACCTTGGTGACATTGTCGAGATTAAGGGCTCATGGTTTAGATGACCATTTTTAGGGTATTACATTTGCCCCTCTTTGAATTAATGTGCGAGCAATGCGTTGGTTCAAAGAATAGTGTGATGTCTAGGAGATGCCAGTTCTGAACTTGATTGATCATGAACTTGATGAAAAGAGAGGTGTTTAGCTTGATTCAAAGCGACAAAGTTGAATGAAGTCTGATTAAAGTGATACCGTTCCCGAACTTGATTGAACTTAGGAACGATAGAAAACAAAAGATATTGAACTTGAACTTGATTGATCAAGAAGTAGATCTTACTGATCTAGAACTTGATTGAACTTAGATACAGTGAGTGATGATAAAAATTGATCTTGAACTTGATTGATCAAGATACGATGAGAGAAGATAAACTATCCAGCTTGATCCAAAGCGATGAATACTGAACACCTGCTTATATTTAACATGATCAAAGAAACTCTTTAAACCCTTGATTGAGTTTAAATGAATAATCAGCTTGATGAAAAGTGATGAAACTAATTAAAATTAAGAGATTGATTCAGATGAAGACAAATATCAGCTTGATTTGAAGCGATGAAACTGATATGCCCCTAGTGATGAGGCCTTATTTGATTGATTTTTTTTAGTTGAAAAAGAGTTTTGCTCGACTTTCAATGAAGATTTGAAAATTTTCTTGACATTGAAGAATGTGAGGTCATAAGGTCACGAGTATGCCCCCTCGGGAGCAAAATCAAAAAATAGTGAGGGTACATGATTATAGGCAATTTTTAGCGGTGATAAGTTGTTTTGAGCATAAATTGATTCAGAGGAATTTTTGAAAATTTTGCATTGATTGAAAAGAAATTGAGCACAAAGTTTATTTGTAGAAATTAAATTGAGATTCAACGTTGATTTGAGAGAAATTGAGGGCAAAGAGAAGGGAGAATGAGCCTTTGATGAAAAGCGCTAAGTGGTCCACACTTTGTGAAATTGACTAGCAAGATGATCTTGAATTTTGATTTTGATCCCATAAAATGGAATCAGAATAGTCAAATTAGCTAAGGGTACAATTTTCATGTCCATCGGAGCAAGTTGAAAAATTAGGGTTTTGGCTATATATGGGGCAAAAGTGTCATTTTCAAATCATTTTAACCTTCCAAAGTTTGAAAATTCAAAAAGCCTCCTGCAAAGAAAATGGTGGTCCCTACTTGTTAGCATTGATTTGAGCGCCAGAGATGTCATAACCGACCCCGAAGCTACGAGCCAACGGTAAGTGATCTATCTTAAGCCTCTTCATGTTTCTAATTTTGAATTTTTGTGTTCATTTTTCAAGTTTTTCGCATGTTTGGGGTCAGGTTTTATGGTTTATCATGTGAGACAAGATCCTGTCTCATGTGAGTAACTGGTAAATTTTATTTTATCATTTGGGACCATTAGATTTGTCATTCGGACCCTACCCTTGTATCGTAGGTCATGTCAGTAAAAGACCATTTTGTCGTGCAGGGTCTTATAATTTGTCATTTGGGAATATTTTATCATACGAGAGCCATTCCTGACTCGTACAAAATTCTGCCCTTCTGTGTTTTGTCGTTCGGGAAACAGTGAGAATTTTTGAAGGTCTAAACTTGAAAATTTGATTTTGCACTTGACCTAGTTGGATTTGCGTGATGTTTTATTTCTCATCTTGGCTTATTTGGAATGTTTTCTGATGTTCGTTGTTGGGTTTTTGTAGGTTTGATTACCTCATGTGCTCTTCAGATGCGTATATCCTCCCACCATGGCATTAGTACGACATTTATCTGAGGTTGAACAGGCTCAGGTTGATTTATGTGGTTTGACTCATCTTTTGAGATTACCCGATATCCGTGTTAATCATGGTATGCTCACAGCATTGGTTGAGCATTTTCACTCAGAGCATAACATGTTTCATTTGCCAGTGGGGGAGTTGACTATCACTCCCGAGGATGTGTACAGGATCCTTCGTATCTCTTTTGCTGGGGATAAGGTGGATTATGATACTGCACTGTTACCTAGAGTACAGGCGGTTAGGCATGTATTCAGGGATCTGAACATTTTGACCCGTTCTATTAGTTGGGACATATTGATGAGCAGATACAATGAGGAGTTTCCACTGGCATGTGTTCTAGCAGGTTTCATTAGTTGTTTTTTGATGCCAGATAGAGGGCAGCAGGGTTTCCAATGTGGATGGGGTTGGATGCTGGAGAGATTGGTCGAGACCCCTTAGAGACTTGGTTGGGGTTCTTATATATTGGCTCACATGTATTGAGAAATGTATGAGATTGTGTACAAAGATTGTAGGAGCATGGCTGCGGGTGTATATATTTTACAGGTTTGGGTTTGGGAGAACCTTCCTGTTTGTCGGCCGGTGGTAGATGATAGTAGAGAGCTTGGACAACCGATTATATATAGGTACGTCAGTTATATTACATAGCCCCATCTGGGCCAGACATATTTTTGGAGATGGCATCTTGATGACCTGATAGCCATAGTATGGAGACCATACAGGGGCTTAGAGCCATGGGATGATTGGTGGTTGGTTCATAGGGACCTTTTTGTTATGCACCCTCTCATCGGGAGATCACAGACTATTGTTGAGCGATTCATCATTTCACGGGCAATGAGGTAGTATGGCCGGCCTCAGGGAATATCCCAAGAGTATACAACTTATACGTGGATGTGGATGAGGAGAGATAGGGATGGTCTCCATGGTTATCCTATGCCTTGGCTATGTAGGAGCTGATTGGTCTCCAGCGACTGAGATAGGACTATTTGGACAATGTGGCGGATGCAGGGGTATTGCCCCAGTTCAGAGATTGGTTTCAGAAGCTTCCATTCCCTCGATTCATAGATCTAGCAGAGCAAGCTCCTCATATTAAGGATGTTGAGGATGATGCCCCCACACTGGCACAAGGATAGGGATAGGGACAAGGACAGGGACAGAGAGTCGAGGCTCCAAGGCAGACAAGTGGTGATCCTAGTGCTAGTAGCAGCAGGGTTCCAGCTAAGGGTGGACAACAGAGGGGTGAGGGTGGATCCCTAGGGTGAGTAGGAGTGAGATTGGGTGGGATTGAGGAGGAGCAAGAAGCTCCGAGATAGGTTTGGTAGTAGAGGGATGAGCAGGGTGGAGATGGGGGTGGAGAGCCTGCTAGAGAGCAGGGGACTGACACAGGGCGGTCGATGAAAGCACGTCTTACAAAGCTGCAGTCATAGTAGACAGTGGCTTAGACTCAGCTGGTAGAGCGAGACTAACAAATTGCTGAGGTAAGGGCCAAGCGTGATCACCAGATGGCTGAGCTGAGAGTAGAGCGTGATCGACAGGTTGTGGCAATGAGAGCAGAGCAAGACACCCTCCAGCAGGAGGTTTTGTATCAGAACAACAGGACATCCTACTATGTTGCAACATACAGTGTGATAGTTCCAGTAGCACATAAGGTGATCCCCTATTCACAGTATGTGGCACATTCAGAGGGAGCTCGGGCACCTCAATAGGATCCTGGTCATCAGGCTCCTCCTCCACCAGGCGATAAGGGAGAGGGTGCCAGCTAGATATTTCTTGTTGTAGCTAGGATATATTTTTTTCCTTTTTAGACAGACCCACTTTTTTGTAGCCATACAATTCTTTCTCTGATTGGAGTTTGTACATGTCATTGGACATCATTTTGTACTCTTAGACTTGATACGATATATATATATATATATATATATATATATATATATATATATATATATATATATATATATATATATATATATATATATATATATATATATATATATATATATATATATATATACGAGATTCGATTTGACTTCATCATACTTGTGTTGATTTGTTTATGAGATGTCTTCTATATGCTTTATTCTATATGTATGCCTTTCTTTCTAGCATGAATGTATGTAATGCAAATGATCATGGATGTCTATTTTTCTTTCTTTTCATATGCAAATAAAAGAATGTGAATGAGTAATGAGTAATGCAAATTTTTCATTTTTCTGTGCAATAAGATGAATGCAAATGCATTTATGAAATATATGAATTTATATAAAATGCTTATGTATGTAGCTAAACATCGCAAAAACACAAGTACTCAATTAGAGAAATGATGAAAAGAGACCACTTAGCTAAGAAATGATGATGCTTCTAGCTCTTATTTAGGAAATAAGGAGATCATTGTTACCATACCGAATTCACTCTAAATTCACAAGATGCAGAATGAAATGCGAAATGAGATGCAACCCTAAACCTAATCACTAGACTTTGAAAGGCTTAATTGTCATCATTGAGCATTTTACAAACATAGCAGGCAGATTAGAGTTCCTTTCTTTTCATGTGCAATATTAATTATCTTTCCCACAATGACCCTTTTTCCTCGTTCATATCCTTGGACAAATTACGCATGGACCCAGATTGCACAATAAAGAAATTCCCTCAAAATAGGCAAAGAAATGATGGGAACCTCCCCGTAGCATTCAAATAAGAGAAGTTGAGGTATGTGAGGTGATTCCACCTTGATGTGAAGGCTCTTATCATAGACACCCAACTAATTTAGATGTTTCTAGATCATTGGGATCATTCCTTCAAGCAGAAGACAAAGAAGATATTATTCCCCCAATCCTTGCTCCTCTTAGTAATGATAGACTTCCTCGAGTAACTCAGAGGGATAATAATTGAAAACCAATATAAAAGGCAGCATACAAAGAAAATTTTCATGCATAGGTCAAACTATTCAGTGATATGTTTTCAGTTTTGTTGTTTTGCTTGTGTACTCAGTGATAAAACTCTTCAGTAGTCAGGAGCCAGGTAACTGACTCGAAGTGGACGACCAGATTTCACTGACATAAAGTTGACTTGGTTGATACTACTTAGGACATGTGATGTGCTCTTGTTGATTACCTAAGACTGGGACATTGATCAATTTCAAGCCATGAGGGTTCCAACGAACTAGGATGTCACAAAAGTGACTGAAATATGTATAAGCGAAAGCAAAGATGCATGAAAGTGGGAATGCCAATGTTGCGTTGATAGATGGAGCACTTGAGTACAAGAGGCGCCTGTTTGCCAGGTTTTCACTTGCTTGACAGAGATTCATTTTTTATTTTTTTTACCAAGGTGCTTGTTTACTAGGTTTTCACCAAGGCATTTTCTATCTTTTTCCTTTTTTTTTTTCTTCTTTTTTTTTGGATTTCTTCAGGACTTTTCTGATTTTTAGGATTTTTTTAGGACTTTTTCTAAATTTTTATGGATTTTTTTCAGGAGTTTTTAGTTGTATAGGCTACTGGAGCAGAGAATATTCAAGTGAAGAATTTCTTCAGATGGATGGTGTTGATTGGTTCGCGGAGCTGTTCTCCTTTCGATGTTGAGAGCTGATAGGCACCAGAGCCAAAAGATATAGTAACGATATAGGGACCCAACCAGTTGGGTTCAAACTTCCCTTTGTTGTCTTGAAACTATTGATTTTTAGGATTTTCTCTTAGAACTAGGTCACCAACCTAAAATTCTCAATGGCAAACCTTCTTGTTATATCCTCTAGACATTCTCTTTTGATACACTCTGAGATGATCAAACGCCACTTGCCAATGCTCATCCAACAATTCAAGCTCTTGCAATCTAGATATTCTATATTCTTCATCAGTAACAAGACCTTGCAAAGAAACTCTTAGAGATGGTATTTCCACCTCAACAAATAATACTGCTTCAGACCCATACACCAGAGAAAAAGGTGTAGCCCCAGTAGGTGTTCTGATACTTGATCTATAAGCCCACAGTGCAGGATTGAGCTGCAGATGCCAATCCTTCCCGGATTTGTTCATTGTTGTATGCAAGATAGTCAGTAGTTTTTTGTTAGATGCCTCTACTTGTCCATTACCTTGAGGGTAATATACTGATGACCAGTGTTGTTTTATTTTGAATTTCTCACAGAGTTCATCTAGATCTTTGTTCTTAAACTATCCTCCATTGTTAGTTATAATGGATGAAGGTATACCATACTTGCAGATGATATAATTAAGAATAAATAGAGCTACTTGTTTGTTGGTTGCTTTGATGAGCGGAACCGCTTCTACCTACTTAGTGAAGTACTCAGTGGGAGTGATAATAAATTTGTGTCCATTAGATGATGCAGGATATATTTGGCCAATTAGATCAAATGCCCACTGTTGGAAGGGACAATGTGTCACAAAGGGTATGAGATCCCTTGTTGGAGCATGGATAAGGTGCCCATGCAGTTGACACTTTTCACAAGTTTTAGAAAATTTTATAGCTTCTTTCTCCATGTCTGGCTAGTAGTAGCTATCCCTTAGTAGTTTTCGTGCTAAAGTTAGACCATTCGAATGGGATCCACAAACACCTTCATGAACCTCAGATAATGTGCATTGGGACTCCTCAGTTTCTAGACATCTAAGAAAAGTATTATCTAAACCTCACCTGAATAGATTGTTAGCAATGATGATGTACTGTGACGCATTTCAGATTAGGTTCCTTTTTTCATTTTGGGAAAGATTAGGAGGGACAACTTGGTCACACAGGTAAGAGTAAATGTGGCTATAATGAGATGAGTCATGTCTAATAATAGAACACACCATCTGGGACTCGGGAGAATCATAGGCAGGATAATGTAACTCTTCCACCAGGAATTCAAAGTGAAAATTAGACTCTTGTAGCTGTGGTATAGATGCCAAAGTGGCCATCTCATCTGCTGCTCTATTTGTTGTTCTGGGGATTTGCTGAAATGATACAAAGGTAAAGTATTTCTTGAGATCATCCACCATTCTCTTGTCTGATATAGATCATTGATTTGGTTGATAATGAGTTGAGAATCACCATAGATGTGTAATTCAACAATCTTCCACTCGATGGCTAGCTTGATCCCATTTACCAAAGCTTCATATTCTGCAATGTTGTTTGTGCAAGGGAAGAGAATCTTGTAAGCTTTTGGAATTGAATATTTTTTAGGAGTAATAAAAAGTATTCTGGCACCAGAACCATGTTGAGTGAAATACCTATCAAAGAACATCTTCCATGATTGTTTAGTAAGGTGCATGATCGATTCATCTGGGAATTATATATGCAGAGGTTGACTATCTTCAAGTGGAGCGTCAACAAGTTGGTCTGCAATAACCTATCCTTTGATGGATTTACGTTCCACATATTCGATATCAAATTCCATAAGAACCATGACCCATTTAGCCAGTCTTCCTGTAAGCGTTGCTTTACTGAGAAGATATTTGAGTGGATAAATATTAGCTACCAACTTAATAGAGTGTGCCAACATATAGTGCCTTAATTTTTGTGATGCAAAGACCAATGCTAAGCATGCTTTCTCTATTATAGTGTAGTTCATTTCATATGACACCAATGTTCTACTAGTATAATAAATAGCCCATTCCTTTTTATTGTCATCCTTTTGTGCCAGAAGTGCCCCCAGTGAAGTATCTATAGCTGATATGTATAGGATCAATGGCTTACCTTGAATTAGTGGCATTAATATGGGTGGATTAGAAAGATATGCTTTGATTTGTTGTAATGTTGTTCACAATCTTTATCCCAGTTGTATTGAACTCCTTTCCTTAATACCTTTGTGAAGGGTTGAGCTTTGTCTGCTAGCTGAGATATAAAATGCCTTATTGATTGAAGATGGCCCTGTAAACTTCTCATTTGATTGATATTCTTGGGCGGAGGCATTTCCATTATAGCTTGGACCTTTTCAGGGTCAACCTCAATTCCTTTTTTGCAAATTATGTAACCAAGCAATTTTCCCGATGTTACTCCAAATGCACACTTTAGGATTTAACCGGAGCTTGAACTTTCCATTCTATCTAGTATGAGACCTAGTTCTTGAATATGCGTAGATCTCTTCATAGTCTTTACCAAGGTATCATCAACATAATCTTCCATGTTTTTATGCATCATATCATGGAAGATAGTGGTTACCACTCTTTGGTAAGTGGCTCCCTTGTTCTTTAGCCCAAATGACATAACATTCTAACAGAAGGTTCCCCATGCACATGTGAAAGCTGTCTTTTCTTGATCTTCAGGTGCTATCTTGATTTGATTGTAACCAGAGAATCCATCCATTAATGAATACATCTCATATCCAATAGTCATATCTACTATCATGTCAATGTTGGGCAATGAAAAATCATCTTTCAGACATGCTTTGTTGAGATCCCTGAAGTCTGTGCAAACTCTAATAGATTTGTCTGCCTTTGATACAGGTACTATGTTTGATATCCATTCTGCATAGTCTAAAGCTCTGATAAATCTGGCTTTTAGCAATTTTTCTAGTTCAACCTTGACTAGCAGTGCCACATGAGGATGCATCTTACGAAGTTTTTTCTTGACTGGTTTAACTCCTGGTGTAATAGAGAGATGATGCATGATGAGATCAGGATCTAGTCCTGACATATTTGAGTATGTCCATGCAAAGTTGATCTTCTTTTCTAAAAATAGGTTGTTGAAATCTTTTAACTCTTCTGCTGATAGTTATTGAGATAAATGAATGATGTGTGGTGTCTCTTGACTCCCAATGTTCACTGGCTGAGTTGGCTCAATCAATATGGAAGATCTCTCCTGGAAGTGACTTGGTAGTATATCAAGTATCTCACCTTCAGGCACCTCAGAGAGGTTTTCACCTTTAGGTACATCCTTTATTTTCTCTTTTTTAGATTCTGACACCGCCACAATGTGGTTTTCGCCATCAGATCTTTTATTTTTTATTTTTCTTATTTTTGTGACTAAGATACTTGATATCTATTTGAGTCCTATGTTAACTTTGTTCACTGGTGGAAGAGTTCATGGGTTCAACTCCATTGAGATAATAGGCTAACGTATAGTCATTAGCAAAAGTAGGTACATTCAAGGGTTGGTTATAAAGAGTACAATCAATCAATTCAGGATGTATTAAGGATAAGTTTGGAATTACAGGCTCAAGGAAGTTCACGGTACTATCATCATGGCTTTGGACTGACTAGTCAAAGTTCCAGAAGACTACCTTGTGTATGTGTCTCAAGACCAGGAAGAGTTATGACATGATTATCAAAATTCATGTTAGTATTTATTGGACCTAACCCAACCGACCTACTTCTAGCATCGTCACCTACTTCAGACTAGACTACATACTGTGGTGTGACAGTAACAGGGTCAACGGACAACATCTCAACATTCATAACAGAGTAGTCATAATGCGTTGTTGAATAGTTGTTGTTAATGTTAGCTCTGATGCCAATTGTTAATAAGATGAGAGTGGGGGTGAATCATACAAACTTAATCTTCAATATATTCAACAGATTCAACCTCGGTAGCTTTAACAGATATATGTAACCAAAACTGTAAAACATGCAAACTTAAGAACACATAATCATACCAACACTCATAACACCAGATTTAACGTGGAAACCCAAATAGGGAAAAATCACTATGGGATTTCGGACCCACTAAGAAATATACTCTTCTAGAGTATGCTTGGTTAAAAGAAAATCTTGTTAAAGATTACAAACACATTGCTAGATGTGACCCGGTTAAGGGATTTCCCTCAAATCTGTTAGGATCTTCACCTTGTTAAAGGGTTTCAAACACTCAATCAGAATGTCACCTTGCTAGAGGATTTACAAATAAGACTGTTAAGTCCACTAGGTTAAGAGATTTTCTGTCACTTACAAATAAATAATAGTAATAAGTATGTCTACAACTTTGCATCTAAAATGCTAAAGTAGATTCTTATTTGCTCAATACAATCTAGTCATATGACTTATCTTGTCCCTCTGCTGAGCTCCTTACTCTATTATTCAAATAGGTCTTCAAGCTTCTGTGCTTGGTAATCACTATGTAGCAGCCCTGTGCTTACACTTGCCCACATGCATTTTTTATCAGCAATTCCTTATTTATAAACAATTGCTAATGGCATAATCTCTTTGATCACATTTCCCATGATCAATCATAGCCATCAGATCTTCAATCTTGACCAGGTTCAATGTATCCTTCAATCTGAAAAATGTTTTACCTCACCTTGGAACTTGCATACATTTCTTAGAACTTGTGCTAGGGTATTGCAGTTCAATCTGAGCTATAGATCTTCCTGCCGATCTTCCATTGCCATAGATCCTTAACAAACTTCATACACATTGTATCAATCATTTAATCATAACTAGCTCATCAGCTTCCATCATTAAATAATGCATGTATTCATCCAATGCATTCTATTATTACTCGATTGCAACTTGGTAAATACTAAACTTCACTCGGTAGACATTCCGCCTTCATTAACTGATAGCGATAACCTTAGGGTTTACCGACTAGATTCCTTAGGGTTTACCGACTAGGTTCCTTGCTCGGTAACATAGTATAGTATTAACCTTACAAACAATAACATATGTAGGATATCAAAACAATCTAAACAACATGATCTCATCATTGTCTAACTCGGTAATAGTTGCCCATTGAATAACTTATTACTCCCCTTATTCATCACATTCTTTTAGTGTCTTTTACCGACATCTTAATTCGATTCAAAACATACTTCTTAAGATATGGCAACATCATACTAAATCAGAAAATCAATTTCTTGACATCAATGACAAAATAATATTGTGAAGACAGTAAACATCCTTAATCAGTTATATCCATAATTATCAACAACCTTCTCAATATCCTAATTGAAATGCCAACAATCTCTTATTGTCTGTTATAATGCCAACAATCTCCCCCTTTGGCATTGATGGCAAAACCAATTGATTTGACCTAAAAGATTCAAATTCAGATTGTTGTGATTGTGATTGCTCAGATTGCTGAAATGCTCTCCCCCATACATTAGTCTTCTCCCCCTTTGACAACAATTCCAAAAGAAAACTAATACATAATTTCTTCTTGTGTGAAGTAATTCCTTTGCTGTTCGCTATCAACTCAGTCTCGGTTAGAGCATTTTGTCTTCAATTCCTATTCCCTATTTTTATTCCCTGCACACCTTTATAAAACATCCTAAAGTGTGTAAATCAACATCAACTCCTAAAAGGTATTCTTTAGAGTCATCGAATTGATGCTGTCACCGAACTCAGTTAGTGAGTAGAAGATAGGGGTAGGACCCCTAACTTACTTCTGAGATACTCAAAAGTATCCCTTGGCAGTGGCTTGGTGAAAATATCTGCTATTTGTTCCTTTGAGCTAACATACTCCAACACCACTTTCTTCTCTTGAACTTCTTCTCTAAGATAATGATATTTGATAGAGATGTGCTTTGTCTTAGAGTGCATAACATGATTCTTTGAAATGTTAATGGCACTTTTGTTATCATAGAATATAGTTACTGGCTCGGTAACTTTCTCATTTATGCCTTCCAACAGTTGTTTGATCCATGCTATATTGGTACAATTCAATGCTGCAACAACATATTCAACTTCTGCTGTTGACTATAAAATACATCCTTGTTTCTTGCTAAGCCAACTCACTAGTCTTTCTCCTAAAAAGAAAGCTCCACCACTTGTGCTTTTCCTGACATCTATGTTGCCTGCCCAATCAGCATCAGTATAAACTTTTAAATCAAAGTCATTTCCTTTCTGATATACTAAGCCATAATCCTCAGTGCCTTTCAAGTATCTGAAAATTCTCTTGATTGCTCTCATATGTGTTTCCTTGGGATCTGCATAAAATCTTGCAACTATACCTACTGCATGTGCTATATCTGGCCTGCTGTGAACAACATATTGCAACTTTCCAATCATAGACCGGTAAAGTGTCTCATCAATAGATGCAGACTCATCATTCTTTGATAGTTTACAGTTGGTAGTCATATGAGTACTTACTGGTTTTGAATCCTCCATTCCAAATTTCTTCAAGATTTCTTTTATGTACTTGGATTGAGTAATGAAAATCTCATCTTTCATTTGCAGTATTTGTAGACCTATAAAATAATTTATCTCACCAATTAATGACATCTCAAATTCTTTTCTCATTTCATTTCCAAAGTTCTTGCATAAAGAGTCATTTGCACAAAAGATAATATCATCAACAAATATGGATGTGATTAGTATTCCATTGTCTTCATCATTCTTCATGTACATATTGTTGTTTTCACTTGTCCTTATAAAACCGATCTTGATTAAATAAGAGTGCAATCTTTCATACCATGCTCTAGGTGCTTGTTTCAGACCATATAAAGCTTTGTTCAGTTTACATACCTGATCTTTATTCTCTCCTTCAACAAATCCTTCAGGTTGTTCAATAAAAACTTCTTCTTCTAATATACCATTCAGAAATGCAGATTTGACATCCATTTGATATACATTGAAATTCTTGTAAGAAGCATATGCCAACAATGTTCTTACTCCTTCAAGTCTTGCCATAGGTACAAAAGTCTCACCATAATCAATTCCTTCTTCTTGAGCATAACCTTTGCAAACTAGTCTTTCTTTATTTCAAATGACCTCACCTTTTTCATTCGACTTGTTTCTAAAAATCCACTTTGTACCGATTACATTTTTGTCCTTCGGTCTTGGGACCACTGTCCATGTGTCATTCTTCTTGATTTGATCAATCTCTTTTGTCATAGCATTGATCCAATCTTCACTGTTAAATGCCTCTTTCACTATCCTTGGATCAAATTCAGATATCAGACATGTGTTCTGTCTCAGTTTATTCCTTGTCATCACTGGATCATTCTTATCTCCTATAATCTAACTTGATGCATGATTCCTTCTAACATACTTGGCTAATATAGGCTCGGTAGATTCTGTATGATCTTCTTCATCACTCGATAACTGGATATTTTCTTCATTTCCTTTAGCAGTTTTCTTGGTAGGACTTCTTAGTTGAACATATACAAATCCTTCATAATCTTCTAGTTCTTTGGAGTTTCCTTCATCATTTATTTCTTCAAATTCATCAATTTTCACATTTGCACTTTCTACTATTTTGTTAGATGATTTGATCAGACATTTAAATGCTTTGCTTCTAGAAGAATAACCAAGGAATGTTCCTTCTTCACTTTTTTGATCAAACTTACCATTTCTGTCATCTTTGTGAACATAGCATCTACTTCCAAAGATTTTAAAATAACTTACATTAGGTTTCTTTTCATACTAGATTTCATATGGTGTCTTCAAAGTTCCTTTCTTTAGTTGTACTCAGTTTAGGGTGTAAACTACAGTGTTGATTGCTTCTCTCCAAAATGTTTGAGGTACCTTCTTTTCTATCATCAAGGTTCTTGCACAATCCATAATTGATGTATTTCTTCTCTCGGCTATCCCATTTTGCTGGGGTGTTCTCGGTGCAGATACTTGCCTCTTTATACCATGATCATTGCAGTATAAGTTAAATTCATCAGAATTGAACTCTCCTCCTCTATCAAATCTAAGACATTTCAATTGTCTTCCTGTTTCATTTTCAACTCTTGCCTTGTACCATTTAAACATTTGAAAAGCTTCTGATTTTTCTTTTAAAAACATTACTAACATCATCCTTGAGTAATCATCCACAAATAATATGAAATACTTATCACCATAATAACTCTGAACTTTCATAGGACCACAAAGATCAATATGTACAAGATCTAAAATTCCCTTAGAAGTGTAGGACTTACTTGTAAAGCTTGATCTTGTCATCTTACCCATCTGGCATCCTCGGAACATAGCATTCTTAGGTTTCTCAAGACTCGGTAGACCTCTTACTCGGTGCTTCTTTCTTATTTTGATCAGATTATCAAAATTTACATGACAAAACCTTTTAGTCATAACTAGGTATCATCTATCTTTGCATATAGACACTTATTCCGAGTTGAGTCAAGGTGAAATGTGTTACCTTTTTTTTTTGTCTTGGTAGCTGCTAACTTTCCATGCTTGTCATGAACTTTGACAATTCCTTTCTGAAACTCTATTCGGTGTCTTGTATTGTTTAGCCATGCTACACTCAACAAATTGTATTTCAAACCTTCAACCCAAAAACATCATTACATTTAGCATTGTCAAGAAGTGTTATAGATCCTTTACCTCTCACTAGACATGGTGCAACATTACCAAATCTTACATAACCTCCATCATAATCTTCTAATATAACAAACTTGTGTTTATCACCTATCATGTGATGTGAGCATCTAGTATCTATGATCCAAGAATCATGAGTATTTATGTGAGATATTAAATCTTTTTCTTTGTACCTTTCTTCATCTGATCCATCTTTGATATCCACATAAACAACTTCCTCTATATCAGTTTCATCTGATTTATCATCATTAGATTCCTCATCAGCTATTAGACATGTCTTTTTATCTCTTCTTCTGAAGTCTCGGTGTCCTTTGTAATGATTATCTTTCTGTCTGTCATCTCGGTAATCTCTCTTTTCACTGGATTCTTTGTCAGGACAATTAGAATCCATATGTCCTATTCTATCACAGTTAAAACATTTCAAAGGCAACTTTCCTTTGTATTTACCTCTTTCTCTCGGTAGCCTTCTGGCTAATAGTGCTTCAAACTCTTCTTGCTTTCTGATTTCTTCATAAAGTTTGTGTACCTCCTCCATGTTTTTGCGAAATCTTTCACTTGCTCCACTGTGATTCCCTTCAGAGTACTTATACTTTCTATCATTGTAATCAGCATATTCATCAAGATGAAAAGAACTAAATGCAGACTCAACTTTATTTGCCGAAGACCTACTGTTATCAAAGTTACTTAACTCAAATGCATGTAGCTTACCAATAGTAGATTCCAAAGAAACTAGCATATTCGGTACAGACCTCAATTAATTGATTGGAAAGACTCAGATTGCATAAGTAGGTAGAAGGGTTCTTAATAACTTACTTATGACATCCTTCTCTTCAATGGTCCCTCCTGCTCCTTTGATTTGATTGACAATATCCTTTAACCTTGTGTTGTACTGGGTTATGTTCTCACCTTCAGTCATTCTCATAGACTCAATTTGTCCTCTTAGACTATCCACTTTTGCTCTTTGAACATGTTCATCACCACCATACACAGATTTGAGCTTGTCCCACATTGCCTTGGCATCATTGCAGCCTTCTAGATCATTAAACTCTGAGTCGGTCAATGCAGATGTTATTTCAATCATTGCTTGAATAGGTTCTTGCTTTGCCTTTATCTCTTCCATTGTCAATGGATAGGTGCTAGGTGTAATGAAATCATTCTCCAGATAATATACAACATATTCTCCAATTCCTGATAGGTGCAGCTTCATCCTTTTCTGCCATCTAGAGAAACTTGACTTGTTCAGCTTTGGTGCATCCCGCTTATACATCTTTGGATATTTTCCTTAAGTACCTTTAAACTTTTCTTCTAAAGTCCAAATCTCTGATACCAATTGTTAGCTCTGATGCCAATTGTTAATAAGATGAAAGGGGGGGTGAATCATACAAACTTAATCTTCAATATATTCTACAGATTCAACTCGGCAGCTTTAATAGATATATGTAACCAAAACTGTAAAACATGCAAACTTAAGAACACATAATCATAACAACACTCATAACACCATATTTTACGTGGAAACCCAAATAGGGAAAAACCACTATGGGATTTCGGACCCACTAAGAAATATACTCTTCTAGAGTATGCTTAGTTAAAAGCAAATCCTGTTAAAGATTACAAACACATTGCTAGATGTGACTCAGTTAAGGGATTTCCCTCAGATCTATTAGGATCTTCACCTTGTTAGAGGTGACCTTGTTAAAGGGTTTCAAACACTCAATCAGAATGTCACCTTGCTAGAGGATTTACAAATAAGACTGTTAAGTCCACTAGGTTAAGAGATTTTCTGTCACTTACAAATAAATAATAGTAATGAGTATGTCTGCAACTTTGCATCTAAAATGCTAAAGCAGATTCTTATTTTCTCAATACAATCTAGTCATAGGACTTATCTTGTCCCTATGTTGAGCTCCTTACTCTGTTATTCAAACAGGTCTTCAAGCTTCCATGCTCGGTAATCACTATGTAGCATCCTTGTGCTTACACTTGCCCACATGCATTGTTTATCAATAATTCCTTATTTATAAACAATTGCTAACCACATAATCTCTTTGATCACATTTCCCATGATCAATCATAGCCATCAAATCTTCAATCTTGACCAGGTTCAATGTATCCTTTGATCTTAAAACATTTTACCTTACCTTGGAACTTGCATACATTTCTTGGAACTTGTGCTAGGGTATTGCAGTTCAATCTGAGCTGTAGATCTTCCTGCCGATCTTCCATTGCCATAGATCCTTAACAAACTTCATACACATTGTATCAATCATTTAATCATAACCAGCTCATCAGCTTCCATCATTAAATAATGCATGTATTCATCCAATGCATTCTGTTATTACTCGGTTGCAACTCAGTAAATACTAAAATTCACTCGGTAGACATTCTGCCTTCATTAACCGATAGCAATGACCTTAGGGTTTACCAACTAGATTCCTTAGGGTTTACCGACTAGGTTCCTTGCTCAGTAACATAGTATAGTATTAACCTTACAAACAATAACATATGTAGGATATCAAAACAATCTAAACAACATGATCTCATCATTGTCTAGCTTGGTAATAGTTTCCCATTGAATAACTTATTCCTCCCCTTATTCATCACATTCTTTTAGTGTCTTTTACTGACATCTTAATTCGATTCAAAACATACTTCTTAAGATATGGCAACATCATACTAAATCAGAAAATCAATTTCTTGACATCAATGACAAAATAATATTGTGAAGACAGTAAACATCCTTAATCAGTTATATCCATAATTATCAACAACCTTCTCAATATCCTAACTGAAATGCCAACAATCTCTTATTGTCTTTTATAATGCCAACAGTTATAAATAAAGCTCCTGTCTGAGTCATTGGAGTCATAGGATGAAGTTTCTGACTCATCTTCAAGTGGTTTAGTAAAAGTATATATAGTATCAACACCCACATCTTTGATGCTGCAAGTTCCTTCGTGATTTGGTTCATTGAGTACCTGTATTTGACACACTTGTGGACATAACCTCGATGGTTCTGTTAATCCTTGTCCCCTGTTCCATTCAGCTTCCTCTGGACTGATGACTGGTTCTATTTCTGTAGCTTCTAATTATTCTTTCATAGTTCTGTACCTTATTTGTCCTATCTCATTAGAGGTAGAGTTAGTAGGTGAAGAAATTGCTTGTGTCATTTCTTCCTCCATCTGTCGTTCATAGTCTTCTTGTCTTTTTAGTCTGATTTCTTTCATTTCCTTTTGCATTTTTAGGCGTATTGGCTCTTGTGCATCATCTGTGATATCACTAGATTCTTCAAGGGTTTCTGTAGTAGATGTATCTAAGAGATGGTCAGGACCCCATTCATACTCATTTGAATTAGTTTTTGAATCATCTACTTGTTGTGGGCTAGTATATGTGACTGGAATGTTCAGTGGTGCAAACAATTCTTTGATTCGGTATACTTCATCTCTCATATCCTCTGGGACTTCTACTTCTTGTGGTATTATAGCTGATATAACTGGAACTTGATTACCATTTGTTTCCTCTCTCTGGATGGGAAATTATTTTTGTTCATCATCACACTCTCCCTAAGTTTATTGAGTATTAATTTATTGTGTTGTTAAAGGTAGTACCTTTTTCTTCCACTTACATTGATGGTGGGATGTGTGCTTCTGATCTGATTACTTTCTTGGATCATATCCCAGTCCAACTTTATCATTGGCATACTTAGTTTGTAACTGAATAGGTTCAACAATACCTTTTTGATGTTTTCCTAAAGAATGAGTACTTGAATATCCCATGAGTTGAAGAATCTTATAGCTTGTACCATATTGTGTCGGGGAAATC
Organism: Cryptomeria japonica; assembly: GCF_030272615.1. Taxonomy (NCBI): domain Eukaryota; kingdom Viridiplantae; phylum Streptophyta; class Pinopsida; order Cupressales; family Cupressaceae; genus Cryptomeria; species Cryptomeria japonica. The sequence goes on from NC_081414.1 coordinate 26,099,898, forward strand.
TCACAATGTCGCATTTCTTTGTTTGCACTATCTTCTTTGAAAAGTGACTTGAGAACATCATCTTCTTCTATTTCACCTACAAGAGAAGTAGAGGACTGTATAAAGAGACCATCATACATGACTTTTGGAGTTGAAGTTTGTGGCTTCATAGCCTCTGATGGTTTTCCCGACTGTCTTGGTGATGGAGGAAGATACATTAGTGAGAGTATAGGCTCTATTTTGTAGCCATATATGCCAATGTTTGTGATTTTCAATTTCTTTTATAAATCTTTCAGCAAAGATTTTGAACTTTCAGTTGTGGAGGCCGCTCTATTATGAGGAACAAAAGCATCAACACTTCGTGTTAATGCATTGTAGGTATAACTTGTATCAGCAGGAATATTGACTTCAACTCCATTATAAGGAAATTTCAAGCATTGATGATACGTAGATGGTACTGCTTTCATTTCATGAATCCATGGCCTACCCAGTAAGATGTTGTATGAAAGATGAAGATCCAGGACTTGAAAAATGACATCTCTTTCTATAGGTCCTACCCTGAACAGTAATCACACTAGACCCTTAGAGGTTCTTTCTTCTTCATCATAAGCCTTGATTGTTATTTTCTTTGTTAGATCAATAACATTTGCAGAAAATCCCAACTGTGTCAGTAGATTGTATGTACAGATATTCAACCCAGCACCTCCATCTATCAAAACACATTTAACTCAGTGTTTATGGATCATGGCTTCAATGTGTAATTGCTGGTTATGTGGGTGACTCAGTGACTTATCATCTTCTTTAGAGAAAGTGAGATAATGAGGTGAGGTCAGGTGACCCACCATAGATTGAAACCGATCTACGTCTAAATCTTTAGGGACACTAGTGGTAAGTAAAGCCTTGCCTAGGACTTCTCTATGAGCAGAAGAGATCTTAAGCAGTTCCAAAATGGAGATTTGAGCATTGGTTCTCTTCAATTATTTGACAATACTATAACCAGGAGAAGACAATGAAGCCAACTATTTTGATTTGGCCATGATTGTGTCTGTTTGTCTATTTGGTAGATTTGATGTTGTTTGATCGAAAGTTGAGGAACTAGGTCCTGGGAGAGTAATCTTCCTTTGAGCACGAGTCATGGCATTAGTAGTTTGTGCTTGACTTTGGTGATCCTGGACTATGATCACATTGCAATATTCAGGTTGAGCATATTCAATCATGTTGATCACATTATCGTTGTTAGTGTAGGTATAATTGACTCTAGCTTCTCCCTTGGATTTTGAGGAATCTCCTTGTTCATAAGCCGGTAAAGGATCTTTAAAGGCCTTATGATCAGCATTAGTCATGTGATTTCCAACAAAGATCTTGCCTGCGTTAATGAGATATTGGATTTCATGTCAGAGTTTGATGCAGTTGTTTATGTTATGTCCCTTATTCCGATGATATTCACAGTATTCATTTTCTCTCCACCATTTGGTTCTAATTTTTGGGTCATATGATATAGAATTGTCTGGCAATGTTATCAGATTATTTGCCAATAAGGTTTTAAAAATAGATTCATATGATTCATCTAGAGGAGTAAAATCACGCTTAGGTTTTGAGAGCCAAGGATTTTCTTTAAACCATTCTCTTGTTTTCTTTGGAGGATTTTCTGTCGCAGTTTCAACTGCCTTGAGTGCTTGCGTGCCACTGACCAAGTTAAATATTGTGGATTTTGTTTTTGCTTGGACAATATCTACCACTCCATCACTAACAACATTTCTATTGTTATCTTTGCCGTATTTCCAGTACTTGCTCTTTTCTTTAGAACTAGAACCTTGTGATGTTTCTTTCCAAAGTGATATATCTCCCTTTTTTATAAGCACATCTTCCATTCTGAGGGCGTTATCTACCATTTTGTTGAATGAAGGGTGTACTTGCATCTGGACACTGTACTTTAATTCAAGGATTAGGTTGTTGACAAAGATATCCATTTTCTCAAGATCTGGGATAGTTTGTGAATATCTAGAGAACATCTTTCTCCATCGTTGGAGAAAAGTGAGAAAGGGTTCTCTTGTCTTTTGTCTAGTATTGCAAAGTTCTATCATGGTGACCGAGTGACGAATGTTGTATGAGTATTGTTGTAAAAATAGTTGGATTAGTTCTTCAAACATTTTTATTCCTTTGGGTAGACTTGAGAACCATTCCATTGCTTGACCCCCTAAACTTCTTGGAAAAAGGCACATGACGTACGTTTGATCATGCATGAACTCCATATAGGTGGCACAAAACTCTCTGACATGATCTTGAGGATCTGAGGTGCCATCATATTTGTCAAATGGGAATGGTCATATTGTGTCTAGAGAATATTGTTTTGGTGTTTTATCTTTGTTTTGTAGTTTTGTGACCACAATTTGTAATGTTTGCATTTGTTTTCTTATTTTTCCCCATGGTGTCTCTTCCTCTTTAGTGACGAGGGCCTCCACATTATAACCAGTAGGGAGTTTGGCACCTTGCTTTGCTGATTCTAGGAAATAGTCTTCTTTTTCCCTAGCCATGATGACCTTCATCATTTTTCAAAACTCTTTATCATTCTGACATCTATGTACTTCGGCTTCAGGAGGTTCAGGAAGCTCAGATTTAGTCAATGAGGAATCACTGTCAGTGGCATGATTGCTAAAGTCGTCATGAGTGTCTCATTTACTAGCTTCTCTTTCTTGTCTTTCCCTAGACATGGTGGGAGATAAGGGCTGACCAAAGATTGGTAGATCGTAAACTGGTATCTGTGATGAGGACGGTTTATTGTAAAAGGGGTTTTCCACAAAGAATGGATTATCTTTTGACAAAAAGGGTGTTTCTTTTTCTTTGTCTCTTTTGTTGCGAGAATTTCTGGTTTGAACAGGCATTTTGTAACCGACAAGACCGAGAGCCAAATGTTTTGCAGAAGTCAAGATCAAATTGTAGCTAGTAGTTCGTTTAATGTAGTGATTGAGAGAAGTAACTAAGATCTGGTCTAGTTTCAGGAATGATCTATCCTGTGTAAGATGTTATCTAAGTTAACTTTGGTTTGATAAGATGTTTGTTTGAACTAGCTTAAAGATGATAGACAAAATCGTGCAACATAATGGCAGAGGTACACTATCAAGGTTGTTTATGCTCCGGAGGATGATAACCAATTTTAGGCTTGCTGTAAATTGTTTTAGACAGGTTTGACTGCTCAGGACTGGAAAAATCAGAAACTCGTACGACATAATTTCTGAGACCGTACGATAGTATAATAACTTCAGGATGACAACTGTTTTGTTTCGTATGAGTTACTACCTAGTACCGTACGACAAATGGGTAGGTCCCGAATGATAAAAGATTCAATGCACTTCTATTTCGTATGACACAAGGTTTAACTTAAACAACAGATTGCTGGGTCTCGTACGATAGAGGATTTAGCTTGGCCAACAATTTAGAATACTCGTACGACACAAGATATGGTGCAGGATGACAAATGATCAGGCTCATACGACTATTAATAGGATAGAGACAAAAATTTTGAGTTTTTCAATAGCTAAGTATGACAAGCGAGTATGACCAATTCTAAGGTGGACTGATTTTTGACCAGGATAGACTAGTTTTGATGGAGACAAAGTTTATCACTGAGTTGTTTGATCTTGTTTGATTTGTTTTCTCTAGTTTTAGTATTTTAGTTTTAGTTTCAGGGATGAAAACACAGAAAACACGCAGTATGAATAGTAATTCCAATCACAACATGCAAACCCTATGGAAGTTGGCTTAGAGAAGAAAACCTTTGCTTGCTGACTTAGGTACACACCCAATAACTAATCAGAATACGGCTACTAAGTCTCACACAGTGGATTCTCAATGCCATATTAGCTGACTCCAAACGCTAATGGGGGCATGATTATTAACCTTTTGGAGGTGAATCGGGTAGCTTCTAATTTTAATTGGATCTAGTAAGGGTTCCATTTGGTGCATCGAGGTATAAACTCAATTAAGAGGTCTCCCAGCCTTGAAAACCAAGGTTCAATATACCTGAAGGTACTGAGGAGAGCTATTCCCGAGCACTGTCGTTGACTTGATTTTCATCAAATCACGTTTATTTTATAGTGGGTTGGAGTACTTGGCATTTATCCATTCCCACTTAGGTCATTCCCCTCACATCGGTCGTAATGACTTTAAGAGTTTTTCAAACCCTCGGGAGGGTAGGCCTACTAAAGATGTACAAATCTCAAACAAAGAAAAAGCCTCAAGGGTCTAGATTTTTTATTGTCTTAAAAAGACAAGAGCATACTCTCCTACCTCTCAGAATTTTCAAAAAACACAAAAGACAAATTTGTTCATTAACCAGATAGCAAGTTAGGTGCCTAAAAAAAATTAAAGAATACATGATGTTTGATTGATTTCTCTTTAGGCAACCTACAAAAACAACAAATCAGTAGTCATGTTGTTTTTATTCTTTGACAGGCGTATGTTTGATTGATAAATTCTTTGACAAGCATCCTACAAGAAACTGGTTAGGCTATGAAAATACTAGGCAAACAAAAGACAATTCAGGGTTAGCATTAGCGTAATCAAAATTTAATTCAAGAAAAAATCCAAAAAGTGAAACTTGCTTTTAATCTAAACAGAATCGTACGACAATTCTCATAAAATGGAATGACAAAAAACTTTTATCGTACGAGTCAGAAATTAGCACAAGATGATAGAGGATAAAATCAAATAACCAGAAACAGTATGTCGTACAAGTCTATACTCTGATTCGTATGACAAATGACAGGATATAATATTACATTGTACGATAAATGACAGGCTTCAATATAATGTCGTACGATGCAGTGAAACTACTCGTACAATATTTCGCAGAGATTGTACAGACGAAACCTATAGGATAAAAAGAATGATTTTGAGACCAAAAAAGTAGTTTTCTACCCCACGGTGGGTGCCAATAATGTGTGTCTGAAAAGTGGACCTGTATGTGTATCTGGAATACACAACACTTCAATTAAGTCATTAGATGCATGGTTAGTAAATCAACAATCAATGAATAATAAACCATAACAAAGCGACCCATTGCCTTCTAGTAGATGGGAGTTTAGATTGCTCTCAGATTGCTAAGCTATCCAGTGACTAGACAACACCTAAACATAGGATTTAATCTATATGAGCTTGACATTAAGCTAGATGAGTGCAAGATTAATCTAACATGATTTAAGCAATAAATGAGATAAATGATCTAAATATGTATGTAATAACTAATATGCAAAATCTCAATGCACAAATATTAATAAACCTAGAGCAAAAACAACATGATAACAATATATTCTCCAGGATTTCTTTTCTCAAATTTTAATTCTTTCTTGGTCAATTAATTCCTTTTTTTGATTTATTTCCTTTTTTGAAGATTTGTGCTCATAATTTCCAATTCCTCTTTCTTGATTTGTTTCCCTTTTTGAAGATTTATGACAAATTGATTTATTTAATTAAATATGCTAGGATATTTAATAAAATAAATAAGATGATTGTTTAAAATGATTTACTTGGAATGATTTAATTAATTAAATAAATATTTAATTAATATTGGGTGATTCATTTGCCATGTGACATTTGATGATTAAATAATTAGTTGTGTGTTCAAGATTTATTTAATTGCCTTTGGTTAGGACCTTGGTGACGTTGTCGAGATTAGGGGCTCATGGTTTAGATGACCATTTTTAGGGTATTACAACTGGCACACCTAAAACAAAATTACATTTCAGGTGAAAATCTTTATAGTCTCTTCCGCATCCTTGACCAACATCATCATCGCATTTGCTGCCTCTTTCAGGTCTTTATTTTCCTGCATCTATTGATTGCCTTTGGTCTTCAGCTCCAGCTCACTTGTATTTTGCCTGGTTCTGCGTCTGGAAGAGTGTAGAACAAAACTAGAAGTCGGCTTGTCGTCAATAATCATAGTTTCTTTATTCTGCTTATCTTTCTCCAAGCAAGCAACCAACACATTCATGTTTTGAGAGGACACCTTCAACATAGCCAAACTATGCTCCATGAATTTATTCAAAGAACTCTCATTTTTTTCAATCCGATTGTTTATCAGACCATTATCAACCTCACCCTTTTCTTTGAGAATCCTCACCACATCCTCTAGGTGCTTCAAATTTCCCTTTATAATGTCACTTTCTAGCCAATTTGAAATTTCTTTTTCATCCTCTGCAGCACTAGTATCCTTCACATTATCTTCTTTACCTTTAATGTTGATATCCTTAATCAAGTTTTCAATTTTAAAATCCATCTCTTTGTTTTTCCTGAATGCTAGTGATGTTATCAATCACCCATTTCTGGAAATTGAACATTTCCAGGGTGCTATTTCTAGCAGCATTCAGAATGGATTCCACATTCTCTAAATCTAGGGTAGAGTCCTTAGACCTAAGGTTTACCTCCTCCATGTTATGCTGAACATCATCCCTATTATCCAAAACATAGGGATTATCCTTTTCCTCTGACTCTTCAACATCCTCTTCTCTCTGCTCATCCCCTTCCTCACCCTCAACCTCCTCCTGCTCATTCTCTGCCTCTTCTTCCACCTCCTTCTCCTTCTCCTACTCAGAACCAACATTCTCTTCAATGTCTTCTTTATCTTTATCACTAACCCTCAATTTCTTTTTCGGAGGAAGATTAGAAGAATCCTCATCAAAATTAGAGCCTTCATAATCCTCAAAAATATGGTCATTCTCCACAAAGGGATCATCCCTATTAGCCTTAGCTTTACCCTTCAGGTGCACATATATTAACAAAATAAGGCCTTGGTGAGAAATGGGGTAGGAATTAGGTTTCTTGGCATGGTCAGCCAAGCTATCATTAAGGGAGGAGGCCAAGTAGAAGGGCAATGATATCTTAGATCCATGGCAAAAATGGTTAAGGATAACAAAGTGGTAATTGTAAACTTTCAAAAACCTGCCATCAACCGTAAGGTACTCCCTTAAAACTTTCAACATTTTCTGCCAGAAAGATTTTATCAATTAGTTAATCAAATAAGATAAATTTAGTTAATTGATAGATAAAAGGATAAATAAATAATTTATGAAATAGTCTTAATTAATTAAAAATAGGAAGGAATCAAGTCAAATTGATGTCAAGGGACAAGGATTTGATCAAATTGAATCAAATTGGGCGAAATTGGGAAGAATTGGGAAGAGTTAGTCAAAATGAGTCAAAGGATGGGAAATGGGATCAAAATGATGTCATGGGACATTAAATGAGATCAAAATTATGTCACAGGACATGCAATTGGATCAAAATGATGCCATAATACATGAAATGGGATCAAAATAATATCAATGAGATAGGTTTTGGGACAAATTGATATCATAGAATCAAAATGGGGATAAATTGATATCATAGAATCTAAATGGGGATAAAATGATATCAATGGGGTAGGTTTTGGGACGAATTGATATCATAGGATCGAAATGGGGATAAAATGATATCAACGGGATGGGAAATGATCAAATTGAAGGAGAGAAGTAATGAAACAAGATTGATGAGTGATGATAAGACATCTTAAAAATAGGAGACACAAATGTTGACCATTTTTTAGTGTCTACAAAAAAATCATTGAATTTCAATTTTCTCTTGTGGAACATTGAATTGTCGATTGCCATTGCTACTCCTTCCTAGCTATTGGGTAGAGAGCACAACAATATAATAGATTTGTTTTTCTTATCCAAATTTATGTTCACTAAAATCAATTGGCTAATTAAGGCATTGAATTCATTGAGATGATTCAACATATTGCCTCCTTCCTTCATCTTCAAGTTATACTACTTCATGAGGAAACTTTGTTTGAAGCATAATCCATTTCATACATATTAGATAGTTTATCCCACGATTCTTTTGATGTTGTTTCTGATAAAACATTAAATAAAATATTGCTAGATAGAAAGAGGATGATGGTTGTTCTCACCTTTTTATCCAATTTCTCCCACTACTCATCAACCATTGAATTTGGCTTCTTGGCTTTCCCTTCCATCACAAGTGAGAGATCCCCTTTAATCAACAACAATTCAATATGCATCTTCCACAATCCAAAATTTTGCCTCAAAATGTTTTCAATTTTGTATTTATTTGCTTCCTTCATCCTTTTCTAATTTTTTTCTCAAATTTCCAATTAGTTTCTTCACCAATATCTGATACCAATTGTTGAATAAGGAAGTTTAGATAAACAAATTGTAAAACAAAAATAAAGATGCAAAACTAAATTGAATGAGAACACAATACATTGGATATACGTGGTTCACCAATATGGCTACATCCACACAAAGAGGGGGAATCTTCTGTATTATTATCTTTGTTTGTTTACACATACAACAACGAGTATGCTGAGATGATTACATAATCCATAAATATATCCATCTCCTAAGGAAGTTAAGTAGACAAGAAATTGGAGGGAAAACAAAAGAATTCAAAGAGGTTGTCTATTAGGCTTCACATATCCAACACTATTGATCTATTCCTTTATCCCCTTTGATTCTCAAAGTCTCATGTATTAAATACCCTTTTCATTTATGTTTTGTTCCATTCCATCCCCAATCAATTCTATTGGTTTCAATATTACATGCATTATCAAATCATGTTTGTTTTATTATATGCATGTGTTTGTTGTTAAAAATTCAAAGTAGAAAAATACATAAAATGATTAACTATCATTTAAAAATATGCCTACAATCTTAAAAATAAAAAAATCTAGTTGGTGGATTCACTCTAGAGTTGAAAAAATAATGAAAAACACATAAGAAGCTCCCAGCACATGGAACTAGAAGAATTGAAGTAAGAATACTAGAAAGGTAAGAAGCTCCCACCATATTGTTACTTGCCTTGTTTGAAGAGTCATTGCTGAAGTCTTTTAATCTCATACGATTCTCCTCAATGCAAACATTGTTGAGTTAGTTTTTGAAACATGGCTACCACTTGGCAAACATCTCCTATAAATAAAGAAGTAACCCACACACATAATCTTTATTACTTACCATTTTTAATTTCTTATTTATATACTTCATCTTATTTTTTATTGTTTATATTTACTTCTCCATATTGTTTTCTTCTTATTTTTCTTTATTATCATATTATGTCTTTAATTCTCCAATTACATGGGTATTGTGATGTTCATTACTATTGTAATAGATGAAAAATTAGGGTTTCACAAGTTATGCTTTGTAAACTAGGAAATGACCTAACTTTCACATGCATTGCATTTAAATGAGGATATGTAATTGGATTTCATTCCCCTTTTGTTTGAGTTGAAAATGTAATGAAAGGATGTAAATTAAATGTCAAATCTATAATGAAGAATTGAACCAAAACAGTGATAACAAAATGCTATAGATTTCAAATAGAGCCACAAACAAGGATATGAGAAAGGAAAGTGAATTAGAACCTGTACTTGAAAATTTAGGCCAAATTGTAGGGACTAGGGTTATGGGTCATCCTAGTTCTGCAACTTTTGGATGGGAAAGTGGGATATTTTCCAAATTAGGGAGACACACATGATCCACTATTGAAAGATCGAGAAAAATTCTTTGGACCAGGGTGGTAGGTCGCCTTGGTCCTCCATGAGCACCCTAGTCGCTCTGTAGCACCCTGTTTCTAAGAGGCCTTTGAAACTTCTGCAAAAGTCAATTTTATTTGTCTTTGTCTCCTCTATCTGTTTCTTCTTTTGGAGCTCTTGAATTCATCACCTGCACACGAAAAGAAGTTAAACTATGGTATAGTTAGGTTTTTTCCTTAGTTCAAACCTTGGGTTTGGAATTAACCCTAATTGAAATATAAATTGAGCTTGAATTGAATTGGAAAGCCTGCCTTTTGAGGGTGATAAATTGAAATGCTTGAATGTAGGTGATTATAGATTCAATAGGTGATGCAATATTATTAGGATAAGTCCTCCATGTGTTAATGCAATAACATGATGAATCATCTAAATTTCATCATAAAATCATAAATGAAACATAAGTGGAAGATGTGTTGATGTAGTTTGATGCTCCTTGAATCATATATGCTCTTAAGGAAGAATAATTGCTCTTTAATTGGATGATAATGTTAGCATAATATAAGATGATGAAAATGAATTGAGAGGGATGCCTTATATAGGGATTTCATAATTGAAATCACCTTTAGGCCACATTAGATTTGTGATTTATTCTCACAGAGAAGAATTTGAATTAGTTGGAACCACCAAATCATCCTCTCAAAATTAAGGGGAAAAAGTGCAAGACCATGGTGGTAGGTCACCTTGGTCTCGACAACTTTTTTTGAAATTTTGAGGAATACAAGATAACGAGGTTTTAATGTTGATTATAGCTTGATGGCTCAAACAATAATGTGTAGATATGCGAAATGTGTCTTGGAAGTTGAAATTAGGGTAGGATTAAGGATAAAATGGTAAAGGTTACACCTAGAATTAAGGGCCCAAATAGTGTGATGATGTAATAAAGTGGAATAAGACCCATAAGATTAATTGAAATATATAAAGGTCCCATAATGCATAGAGGAAAGGGAAATACTAAAATAGGTGCTAGGAGAGTGTGAAATTGGACACACTAATAAAGGTGTACAATTTATGACACTACATTTATCCCCCTTTAGTAGAGTATGATATTATAATCATACTCTTGATAAAGAGAAAGGAAGAGATAGAGCATCTGATACCAAGACAAACCAGGGATATGATAACAATAAGGGATGGCCAAGCCCCCAAGCATAGTATCATATCAATCCTTGCAAGTAACCTTCAAATATAAAAAAATCAAACAAAATTATTACTAAAACACAAAGTTCAAAGTCAACTAGTTGAAGAGATCAAAAATCAAAATGTCTCAACCACTAATATAATTCTCGACATTTTATTGCAAGAACATAAGTAGACTTATAGAAAGAACAGGGATGCAAACCAATTGAAATCACAATAAGCCATAATCCAACACTAGAAAAGTGTGTTATGTTATGGGATCATGAGATAGAGCAAGAGGGAAAATGGATTCCATAGGACAACAAGTTGTGTTATGTTGTGTGATCCATGTAGGAAGGAAGAGTTAGAATAGTCTATTAAGTTGTGTTATGCTAGTTCCACTCACCTTGAAAATACAACACAAGACAGGTTGAAAGGTTTAGCAAGTCGCGTTATGCTAGTCAACCTACCTTAAATAAGCTGAAAAAGGAAGAGTTGAAAGGTCTAGAAAGTTGTGTTATGCTAGTTAACTCACCCTACTATATATGTCATTGACTGGTTTTATGAATAAGGCACCTCACCTAAGACTTTGGTTTGGTTTTGAGCATGCAACAACATGTATAAGATGCATGATAAAAAGAATTGGTTTTGGGAATGCAACATGAGGATGTAACAACCCGTTTAAGACAAATGATGCCTAAAATGAGAATGAAGCATGAGGATACAACAATCCCAAATTGATAGTTGAAATTGCAACTAAGAGCCACATATATGCCCCCCCCACCCTGACCCCCTCAAGATGTCAAAATAGTTCTATATTGATGTCTTAATGTAGATGGAAACAAGGATACCCACCTTCAACACCAAGGAGATGTTTATTAAGCAACAATGCATGCATTCCAAGATAGGGAGAAAGATTCCTAAATAGGTTTCATTTATTTAAAAAAGGAAGGGATAATTGTAATAGATATATCTTGAAAACAATGTAAAGGGATCCTTTTGAGAGATGAATGATTGACAAAGGAGGAAGAGATATCCACATAAAGATAACTACTTCCAAAAGTAGAAGATATCCTTAATAAAGATGACACCTTGGAAATGAGGAGATTAAGAATGCACACCTTCTCCAATGTTTAGAAAAAAGTGGATTCTTAGTGAAGGATTACACATTTTCACTAAGGAGAGATTATTCATAAAATTTGAACCATTTCGAGGAATAATAGGTCCTAAACAAGGAATGTTAGGTCCTGGAGACAACTGAGAGTGGGGGGGGGGGGGGGTGAATCAGTTGTCAAATAAATTCAAACCAAAAACTTATTAACCAACTTAATGCTTAATACCGATAAATCAGTTAAGTATGCCGGTAGATAGTGTTAATAGTAAATTGCTATACCAGTAAGGATTAATGCATGAAACATAAACATAAAGTCATCCACAACACATGGCACCAATATTTGTACATGGAAACCCTGTAAGGGGAAAACCCATGGTGGGAAACCTTACCCACAATTAGATGATACTACTACAGATAGTAAGTGTACATAAATGGGGTCTGCACATGCAGAAAGGCCAACACCCTAGAGCTCACTGCTCAATCACAAAATGGGAGTCACACTGACTACAGTTGGATGGTTAAATCCAATAAGAATGTACTGCACAAAATAGCATCTTCATATGCTTGATTCAGTACCGGTGTAATGCTGATATGCTTCTACAAAAACCTAACTTCACCTTCAAATGATGTCTTCATGTATATCCTTGCTTGATCTCGCATATACCTTCACTTAATTCTTTTTCACATTCCACACTTGATCTTACAAATAAGATCTTACATTTATACCATACCCTAAGACCAATTTTAGTAGGTCAGCTTTACAAGATATTACAATAAAAACATTTTACATACAATGCAATATTCGATGCAATAACCGATTGAACATGTTGGCTTAATGCATTTACAACAATAATAAATCATCTCCATAGCGTGCCATGCTGATCTGGAAAAGATAAACCTGCCGGTGTAACCCTAGATAACATGGTCCTATTTGTCGGTAAAAGCAAATATGAATATACCAATGATTATTTCTTCAAAATAAAGTGTCGACATGATGTCTTCGACATTACCAAGTGTCTTCCATATCAGTCCAAGTACCAGTGAACCATATACCAGTAACTATTGCACAATTTACTACTTTCCGGTGAATGTTGCTGGATCTCCAAAGTAGGTGTATTAGTAGGTGTTGACATCAATGACAAAACCATACCAAAATACCAACAAGGAATACACATGCACTCGCATGAAGGATAAATCTATGCAAGAAATGACATAAAATGATGAAAATATGTAACTCAACAAAGGAAATGTGAATCCTTAGAATGAAATAATGATTGAAAGGTTATTCTTGACCCCCAAGGATGGAGACAAGAATAAAAATGTTATTATGTTTCTACCTAAGTATAATTGCACCTGAAATTGTACCACCATGAATGACAATGAGCCCCCAATAAATAAGCTAGCAATGTCACATAGTGAGGAGAAACATAATAGGTGTTGGAGATTGTTGGTAATTTCTACTGCTAGGATATGTTGTTGTCATTGATGTCAACATATTCCTGTGTATTGCTCCAATGTGTCCAGATTAGGAAGATCTTGTGATCCAGTTTGTAGTGTTGTTTTGCAGAGTTCAGTATATCCTCTGGTATATTCTGGTGTGATCAAATCTTGTGTTGATATTTTGAGATATTGTTTGGGATGGTCTTGTGTATCTTCATTTTAGACATTTCATGATTTGGTGTTTCACAAGTTATCTTTCTTCATGATGGTTGCTAATAGGTTGTGTTCTTGAGCTTTCAGATGTTGATCGATGAAGATTTGATAAGTGGTGTTGGTGTAGCTATTCCTGATGATTCTAAAGTATTTCTTGTGTTTCCTTGTTGCGTCCTATTCATTTTGATGATCCGCATTGATTTTTTTATGAGTTTTTTATGGTTTCTATGAACCGGTGATGATTTTCATGTTATGTGGTATTTCTAGTGGTGTAGCGTGTTGCGGTTGATCTTGGTGTGATTTTTGATGGATTTAAGCATTTGGGAATTTGAATTAGGTCCATGTTATGTCATGTAAATAATTATATTGGTCTAGTGGTTAATCTTTGTATCATGTGATGTAATTTTGTAATTGAGGGTTGAGGGTTTAGTTGACCTTGTTATCAAGGTTGATTAATTTAATAAATAGGTGATGTTGTCATGTAATTCTGTTGTCGATGTTATGTTTGCATTACAAGAGAGTAGTGTATGTGTGAAAAAGATATTTTTCCTTCGGTGTTGAGATTGAGGAGAGATTGGTGTTGCAGAGAAGACAACTGTGCTTAACCAGAACTGTGATCAGGCATTTGGAGATGCTATTCTTTCAGTTCATTTCTTCCGGATTATAGTTTGAATCTTGTTGTAAGTTAGTGAGACTTCCCTGAGGGTTATAGCCTTCCAAGCCATTATATTTGAGCAATGAGCTCTCGGCAGTGTGCCTGAATGCATGTGCATTCCCCATTATAATATTTTCACATACTACTACAGAGTATCATCTTACTATGGGTAGGTTCCCATTGTGGTTTTTTCCTTAACTGGGTTTTCCACGTCAAAGTCTTGGTGTTGTGTCTTGTGCTTTCAATTTACCTATCTTTGTTGTTACTACAGTTTATTAGATCAATTTTTTTGGTTAAGTTTGTTAATCCAGTGAAGACTGATTCACGCCCCCCTCTCAGTCTTCCTTCTTTGTTGTTGCTAACAATTGGTATTAGAGCTAAATCCTCTAGTAGAAGCTTAACCACTTGAGTAGATCTCAGATGACAGCTCAAGGTGTTATCTTTAGGAAGGACAGTTCTATTGGCATTATACACTCAGATGAGAATGGTTGATGTTGTCATTGTTGGCAACCAACTAGTAAAAGGGTTCAAAGGTTCTACTGGTAACAAACTTCACCTATCGACATTGATAGTCACTACAAGGGTTATTCACACCGACATCCAGTTACACCGATAATAGATTATACTGGCAGTCCAAGCCGACTTGGAAATAATATTGTTTATGTAAAATATATGGTAATGTAATATTATATTTGTATGGACGACATGATGTATTGTAAAGACTCATATATGTATGAGATCTTGTAGTTCGTTTGTAATGTAAGTAAGGATATGATAGGTAATGTAAGGAAGCGGTAATATGTGATAGTTTATGATAGCGAATAATTGTATATGCAATTTGATGTATTTATCTTGAGAGAGAATAAGAAGCAAAGCAGAGCGAAGCAAGGTTTTGGTAGAGGTATCAGACAAAGCTTAAACTGGTACTGAATCTAGCATTGCAGATGCTATTTTGAGCAGCACATTGCTATTGGATTTAACCATCCAATTGTGTAGTCAATGAGACTCCATTTTTGTACTGAGAAGTGAGCTATAGGCAGTTAGCCTTCCTGCATGTGCAGGCCCCTATTGTACTAAGTAATATTTATTCATATTGGCCAGTGAGTAAATATTGTGGTGCACAAACCCCACCAAGATTTTTCCCTTACCAGGTTCCTCACCAAAAATATCTGTGTTATGGTGTGCATTGATGCTTATTCTTTTGTTTCTCTTTATTGCATTATTATTTGCTTACTGATATATTAGTTTGGGTTGTAAAGTTGCAAATAAGTTTAAATGCTTCTTCTACCTGTTAGACACTGATTCACCCCCCCCCTCTCAGTGTCTTTGGGACTAACCAAGTATCTAGCAATTGGTATTAGAGCCTGGTCCTCTATTTGCAGAATCCTAACAGCTTGAGGAAGATACTGAAAACGGTACTGATGGAAAGTTTGAGACAATAGTTGGAAGGAGCTCTTGAAGATTTTGATGCAGAAAAATTGAAGAATATCAAACTGGAAGATGAACTCAGATTTGCTCAGGAATTCATCAAAGCACTTCAAGATAACCTGGTTATAGCAAAGAATAAGAGAAAATAATTACATGTGCAACTGTAAAACCAAGATGATGAATAAAAGGAAACTCTTAGAGATATTTCAGAGAAACTAAGACAAGAGAACAGTAACATGAGGAATGAGATGCAAGATTTAACCATGAGACTATGTAAGGATATTGAAGATAGACAAAGGAGTGAGGAAGATTTGGCTAGAAGACTTAATGAAATATTAGATGAATCTCTAAGGCTTAGTTATGAAAATGATATGCTTAAAATAGATTTGATTCACATGCAACATGACACAGAGGAACTTATGAGACAAGTTAGTATTTTGGAAAGTGAGTTGGTCGCTGCAAATGAATACAAAGACAAATTAAAGAATAGTTCAAACAAGCTTGATGATATGATGAAAAGTCAATAACCTGATGGAGAAAGTTCTGGAACTGCAAACAATCACGATCATAGAAAACTGAGAAGGCAACCTAATGCTTATAAATTCAATGGAAAATGTTTTAATTGCAACAAATTTTGTCATAGAGCAAATCAGTGTAGATTTAGGAATAATCAGAATACAAACTCATCCACCGGTCAATGTTCCAAATGCAATAAAAATGGTCATAACTCAGACAATTGTAGAATGAATGTGAAATGCTATGTTTGTGGTAGATTTGGACATCTATCTTGTTAATGCATAACTCAAACCGGTCAAGGTTATGGAAAAGCTATTCAAAGAAATAATGTAGCCTATTATGCATGTAATAAGATTGGGCATATTGCAAGATTTTGTAGAAGCAAGAATGTATCGACAAACAACAAAGGATTTAATGACAAAGGCAAGGAAAAGGTGAATGAAATCAAGCAAGAATTCACTAAACAATGGATTGGGAAGAGAGATAAGAGAAATGATGAATCTGTCTCTCAACCGACAGAATAGAGCAATCCTGCACCAATATGAGATTCTTCATCTAACTAAGGAATAATCATTAGGGGTAAGGAACCTAATTGAATATCATGCATTTACCCTCAGTTGGTGGTAAGAAGTCATATTTATTCTATACTGACACATATGTTGGAAATTCACTTCACCGACGAAGCATTTAATGTGGTTATAAGTTAAATTTCTGGTTATAAAGCACTTGAATTTCTCATTTTGACTTACCAAAGCATTCAAGCATTCAAAGAGCATGAAAGTTGAGCACCAAAATTCAAGAAGTGAAGCAGCAAAGGTTTTTCAGGGCATCCAAGGTTTTCACTTGCATTCGACAATAAAAGGTATTTATCTTATGAAATGGCTTCTTCATCCTATGTTCCTGAATTCATTGCAAACCCTACTATTATGGAAAATGTCAAGCGTCCTAGACTAGTCTTTAAAATCATCCCTAAGACAACAAAGTTGGATGACTCCATTGGTGCATTTTCAAAAATTTCAAACGGAGACACATTTGCTGAAGACCCTAGGGCATACATTCATTGTAATATTGAAGATTTAGGGTCCGAGGATTTAAAGAACATGTTCATGAATGTTATCACTAACAAACAAGGTGCAGTCAAATTGGAACATAAGAGTGTTGAAGATTTAGGGTTCACTAACATCCTTCACATGCCTGAATTTTCAGATGAGATTGTTTGTTATGTTCTTAGCAGAGTTCACGGTGAATTTTTGTGGTTAGATTCAATTTTTAAAATCACTAAGGAAGCAATTAAGGCTATTACTGGTTTACCTTCTACTGGCACTAGGCCTGATAAGAAAAAGAAAATTCCAAACAAAGAGGTTATGAACTTAATCGATGCAACATTAGATAACATATCACTTAGGGTTAGTGATATAACTGATAACAATGTCAAATATGCTAGTATGGTTATTGGATACAAAGTTGCTCACACTAATAGGCTGAATTCTGTTTCAAGTTTATGCATTCATAGTGCCCATGACATGATTATGAATAATGCTAAAATTGACATCTGTGAATGGTTGAAAGATGAACTGATAAAATTAAAGGTGATAGGAAGGGAACATTCAAGTTTGGGAATTTTATTGTATGCTTAAAGCTATATTTCTCAAAGGAGATTCCCGGTATTGGACACAAGGACTTTTCCTATGACATTTCTATTGGAAAATAGATTAAGGAGGCAATTATCGACATAGGTTCTGATGGTGACAAACTGGTAAAAAGATTATTTCAAGGACTTTCAAGAAAAAATGAGACAAAGGGAAAGAATCCCTCAAAGCATTGTTGATAAATATGACAAACATATATACTTTGTGATTAAAAGAGATGAAGTATGGATGGAGGCAGTTAGACCTAGAATTGTCTGGATAACAGACATGGGTTATGAAGTGGACTCACACATCTTGGAATCTGTTAGGGGTTCCATAGATACTAAGAGGGGGGGGGGGTGAATCAGTATCTATCTGGTAATAAGAATTTCTTAAGTTAAAACATGCAGAACATAATATAACAGTGTATCGGTATGCAAGAAATAATGCAATAAACAGAATCAAGAACATCCACATGAAAAGTACACCATAACACAAGATGTTTAATGAGGAAACCTAGTGCGGGAAAAACCTCGGTGGGAATTGTGACTCACAATATTCACTCACTGGCCAATAAGAGAATATTACTTGCAATAGGGGCCTGCACATGCAGGAAGGCCAACTGCCTAGAGCTCACTGCTCAATGGGAAGTCACACTGACTTACAATAAGGATTATACTAATCCAATGACTTGTACTACTTTACAATAGCATCTTCAATGCCAGATTTAGTACTGGTTCCTACTTTGTTCTTTACATATACCCTTGACCTATATTTCACACATTAGGTCTGCCTAATATTTTCCTTTTTTTGCTTCTACATCACTCGTTCAAATGTCTACAATGATCTCCTTTATATATAAGAGTCATTTTACAATTTGCCAAGTCGACTTACAATAATAAACAAAATATTACATAACAAAAATCCCATTGGCCTCTGTGCTGGTATACATGTTTTCTTCTATGTCAGTGTCGGTGTCCTGAGTGCCGGTGTACTATCTTGTCGGTGTAATGCTTTGCCAGTATAATGTCTTGCCGGTGCCATAGGATTGCAAGGTTGCCATCAATGACAAAACCTTCAATCACATACAATGTCTCATTGGAGTGTGCATATGCCAACAATCTCCCCCTTTGGCATTGATGGCAACACTCATGAGAAATTTCAAAAAGTATCCAAAAATGTGTAGTCCAAAAATGTTACCAAAAATGTGAGAGCTCCCCCTGAGCATATGATTCTGTGTTTTGAATTTTCTCATCCCACTACTCCCCCTTTGGCATCAATGACAAAGGTTGTCAAGATGTTAGTAGAGTTTGTAGGTTCGGCTATCCATATCCTCAACCTTGTAGCTAGGTAGTTATTATCTGAAAAAGGTCTCCCAAAATTAAGTTTATACTATCCATAAACTTCTTACTGTCCTTTATTGTTGTCTCAGTTCTCTTCACTGTACCGGTGAGATGCTGCAAATGCTCTGCCAGTGTTTTGCTTCCCTGTGTTAGTGCCTCAGAAATTTCCTTCTTTAGAGATGCTAAATAGTCCAATCTTGGACTTAGTTTAGATCTCAAATGTTTTTCCTTGTTTGTTATTCTTTCTTTCTCCCTTTCTAATTTGAGTAGTTCTTCCTCAAAATTTGCTATCTTCTCTTCAAAAACTGATAGTGAATCAGGTGAGTTGACAAAGTTGTCTGCAAGTTTATTTATCTCATCCTATGCCTTGCTTATTTTCTTGTCAATATCTACAGTCAAAAAGTTTGTTTTACATGTATCTTTATACAGATTTTTGTATTCTTTCAACAAACTACATAGTTCTGGTAGAAGTGTGTCAAAATCTCTGTTACACTTCTTTATTTCCTCATCAAAGAATTTTTGTTTCTCAATTTCTACCTTATCCTTCACTGATTCTTCCTTT
Source organism: Cryptomeria japonica (assembly GCF_030272615.1). Lineage (NCBI taxonomy): Eukaryota > Viridiplantae > Streptophyta > Pinopsida > Cupressales > Cupressaceae > Cryptomeria > Cryptomeria japonica. The sequence continues at coordinate 26,119,478 of NC_081414.1, forward strand.
ATTTTCTCAATGTTTTCAGAAATATATTTACACAATGTATCCAATTGTCCTAAAGAATCTTTATTATCTATTTTACAGTTGGGAGCTATTACCTTCAAAATTGGTATTGAATAATCAATTGCCTTATAAGCCTGTGAGCTACAGTCAGTTATTTTCTTGATAGAGTCAAGTAATACCTTAGTCACATTTGTTGACTTGAATGCTGATGATGATCCAACAATCTGAGTACCAGTGGAAGTAAACATGCTTGTATTGACCTCTGGTAGGTCAGTTTGTGTCTGCATTTCTTTTAGCACTGTTTTTCCTACTTCACTAGTTACCGGTGGAACTGTTTCCTTGTGTACCTGTTCTGGTTGATGTTGTTCTGGAGCCTTTAGCTCTGTTGGTTTCTCTGTATGTTGTGTTGTCTCTGTCTGTGACTCAGTCTCTAACTTTTTCTCTATATCTTCTACCAATTTCTCTATTTCCCCTGCTACCGAAGGCTTATTTGCCATATCTGACTTGTTAGTTGTATCTTTATCTACTATTATGTTGATCTTCTGAGTATCAACATATACAGTATATAGGACTTCATAATTGGGATTTTTATCCTCTACATTGATACTTCCTACTGCCGGTTCATCTTTAGTAGTTGTTATTTTCTCCGATGGAGGTAGGTTGTCTTTAACTTTGATGCTTGGTGGTCCACCAATTTTACCTTTCCCCTTGTCTCTATCCTTTGGATATACCTTTATAGGTTTAGGATTCCTGTACTCTTTTTGTTTTTCTTTTTCAACCAGGAATATATCCCATCCATCTTCTATTTCCTCTGTTACTTCATTTACTCTTCCTGCCATTAGTGAAATATGTCGGTGTGCAGTAGAGAATACTGACTGGTTTGCTTGAGCAATCAAATCATCAGTTTCCTTTGGAGAGTTTACCGGATATACAACAAGTAGCTTCTCAATTTTTATTTTCTTATCTAATTCTATCACTGCTTACCTTATGGCCTCAAGTCTTTTGAATAAATCATTAGGAATTTCATTTGCTACTTCCATCAAAAATTTCTTGTACATGTCCATATGCAATATAACACTGCTCTCAACTTGCTCTTTCTCATCAGCAGTTAGAGTGTCATAAATTTTCTCTATATTCTTTAGTTTTCCTTCCTCTACGATTTCATTTAGCAGTACATCAAGAGGGGCCAAGTCTCTGTTTGTTCTTTTCTTCTTCTTTGGTGTGGCAATTCTAACCGGAGATCTCATTGCTTGTTGCTTTTGCCTTGTTCTTCTAGGTGAAGGAGTGGTTTCCAGTGAGAGATCTCTTTTTCTTACAACTCTTTTAAAAGTTGCTGGCATGTCACCTTCCGAAGAAGTACCTACTAGTGATAGGTGAGTTTTAGGTTGTGGAGTTGCCAACTCATCCTCTGTTATGCCGATTTTCTTTAATACATCTTCCTTAATGGCTTTTGCTTGCCTAGATCCTTTCCTTACAAATGCCTCAACCTTCTTTACTCTTACTCTTTGATTGTATTTGGCTTTCTATAGTCTCAGCACTACCAAATATTTCTTCCTTAGGTTCATTGGGGGCTTCCAGAAGTGCTTTAGCATATGTTTCAACTATGTGGTCATTTATTTCATAGCCCATCTTGGTTACCCAAATTGTCCTTGGGATGACCACTTCCATCCAGATTTCATCTTTCTTAATAACAAATCATATATCATCTTTGTATTTGTCTACTATTTTATGAGATAACCTTATTCTTTTCTTCATTTTGGTCTTTAATGCTTGGAAAAAGTCATGAATATTGTTCTCCTTGTTCTCACCCATGTTATTGAATAGTTCAGTTAATTGTTTTCCTACTAGTATGTCATATCCAGGTTCTTTATAACCTATACCAGGAACCTATTTTGTTATGTGTAGCATTAGGCATACTAACAGATTTCCAAATCTGAAAGTTCCTTTCTTGTCCGTCTTGATTTTTCCAAGGTTGTCAATTAGTTCATCCTTTAGCCATTCACATATGTCAATTTTTGCATTGTCTGTTACCATATCATAAGCACTCTTATTGCATAAACTTGAAACTAAGTTAAGTCTATTAGCATGAGGGGCTTTATAACCTAATATCATACTGATGAATCTCACATTGATATCTTTTACATCATTAACCCTTAGAGATCTCTTGTCGAATGTTGCACCAGTTAGTTTTGTAACTAGGTCATTGGGAACCTTCTTGGTTTTATTTGGTCTCTTACCAGTGGTCGGTAACCCTGTGATAGCTTTCGCAGCTTCCTTGGTGATTTATGGATTGCATCTAACCAGAAAAATTCTCCATGAACTCTGCTTAAAACTATCCTAATCACATCCTTAGGAAATTCAGGAATGCGAAGGATTTCTGTAAATCCTAGGGTTTCAATAACCTTGTGTTCATCTTTAACATTGCTGGTATCATCACATATTATGGTTTTATACATGGTTTTGATTTCCTCATCTCCTAACTCTTCAATGTTGCAGTGGATGTACATTCTGGGGTCTTCAGCATATACAACTCCCTTAGGAATTTGAGAAAAAGCACCTAAGGTATCATCCTTCTTTGCTATCTCGGGAACTAACTAAAATACGAACCTAGGTCTTTTAATTACTTCAACAATAGTAGGGTTTGCTATGTATTCAATTGCAGAGGTGGATGCCATGATTAAATATCTTTTACTGCCTTAGGTGGATGATTGCTTGGAGTGTGCTTGCTTCTTGCTCGAAATGCCTTAGCTCGAAATCTTCGCGCTCTCTAAAAATTTGAAATCACGGTGAAATGAAATGGAGCCAAAACCTTATTTTATAATGTCTTTTCGCCATCTACCACATTTATTGCATGCCGGTTAAGTATTCACTTAACATTGTCTGCCGGTAATAAGTAATTTTCAACTTCTTTTCTCTAACCAAGGGAATAATTAGCACGTGTCATTTGATTGCCAAACCCTCAAGGAAATTTTCTTCAATTAGATGAAGAACTTCTTGCCAATGGAGCACTACTCTATCCTGCCGGTGAAGCATCACTTTGTCCTACTGGTGAAGCATTCATTGGTTCTACCAGTGGAGAAGTATTCCCAATATTTAGATCATCTTTTCTAATCCATTGTTTTGAGAATTCTTGCTTAACCTCCTCAACTTTTTCTTTACCTTTCAAGATAGCACTTTTGTTGTCTACCGGTGTTCCTTTACTTCTATAAAATTTAGCAATATGCCCAATCTTATTACATGCATAACAAGCTACATTATTCTTCTAAATAGCTTTCCCATAACCTATGCCGGTTTGTGTTCTGCATTGATTTGATAAATGTCCAAATCTTCCACAAACATAACATCTCACATTCATTCTGCAGTTTTCGGAGTTGTGACCAACTTTATTGCAATTGAACATTGACTGGTAGGTGTGTTGATATTCTGATAATTCCTAGATCTACATTCATTTTCTCTATGACCATACTTATTATAGTTAAAGCATTTTCCATTGAATTTATAAGCATTAGGTTGTCTTACCGGTTTGCTGTGATCCTAAGTATTTGCAGTACCGGAGCTTTCACCAACTTCAAAGCCAATTCCAGAAGTGTCACCTTTAGGTTTTTGATTCTTCAGCAAGGTACCAAGTTCCTCTGAGCTTTTCTTGAATTTTTCTTTGTGTTGATTTGCAGTTTCCAGTTCTCTTTCCAAGATTTCTTTTTGTCTCATCAGTTCATTCGAGTCATTTTGAGTATGCATCAGATCTATCTTCAACATGTCATTTTCATAGCTAAGTCTTGTGTTCTCATTTGCTACATCACTTAGTCTTCTGGTCAATTCTTCTTCATTCTTCATCCTATCCTCAATCTCTTTGCAAAATATCATAGTCATATCCTGCATTTCATTTTTTGTTGTCATGATCTCTTGTTTCAACTTGCTTATCATATCATTAAGTGATTCCTTTTCATCATTCTCATTTTGCAGTTTTTCACAAAGTTCTCTTCTCTTATTTCTTGCAATAGTAAAATTTTCTTGAAGTGCCTAAATGATATCCTGAGCTGTCCTTAAATCATCTTCTAATTTGATATTTTTCAATTTCTCTGCATCATAGTCTGTAAGAGCTCCTTCAAGTTGTTTCATCAGATTTTCCATCTTTACCGGTGTCAAGTTCTTCCTCAAGCTGTTAAGCTTCTGAATATAGAGGACTAAGCTCTGATACCAATTGTTAGGGGTCCCACAGATACTAAGAGGGGGGGGTGAATCAGTATCTAACCGGTAATAAGAATTTCTTAAGTTAAAACATGCAGAACATAATATAACAGTGTACCGGTATGCAAGAAATAATGTAATAAACAAAATCAAGAACATCCACATGAAAAGTACACCATAACACAAGATGTTTAATGAGGAAACCCCGTGTGGGAAAAACCTTGGTGGGATTTGTGACCCACAATATTCACTCACTGGCCAATAAGAGAATATTACTTACAATAGGGGCCTGCACATGCAGGAAGGCCAACTGCCTAGAGCTCACTGCTCAATGGGAAGTCACACTGACTTACAATAAGGATTATACTAATCCAATGACTTGTACTACTTTACAATATCATCTTCAATGCCAGATTCAGTACTGGTTCCTACCCTATTCTTTACATATACCCTTGACCTATATTTCACACATTAGGTCTGCCTAATATTTTCCTTTTTTTGCTTCTACATCACTCCTTCAAATGTCTACAATGATCTCCTTTATATATAAGAGTCATTTTACAATTTTCCAAGTCGGCTTACAATAATAAACAAAATACTACATAACAAAAATCATGCCGGCCTCTGTGTTGGTATACATGTTTTCTTCTGTGTCAATGCCGGTGTCCTAAGTGCTGGTGTACTATCTTGTCGGTGTAATGCTTTGCCAGTATAATGTTTTGTCGGTGCCATAGGATTGCAAGGTTGCCATCAATGACAAAACCTTCAATCACATACAATGTCTCATTGGAGTGTGCATATGCCAATAGAATCTTATGCCAAGATACTCTTAGAGGCTCCACTGGAACCCACTGAGAAGATCTTTGGTAATGCTGAAACTATAGAGAGTGATGTTACTATGCAGAAGCAGAGGAAGAAAAGAGACAAAGTAATAAAATATGCTTCAAAGTTTGTTGAAGTTGTTAAGAAGGGCTTGTTGAAACTTGATCTGATGAGAGGTGTTGATGAACAAGAAAGAAAATTAGAACAACAACCGGTAGCACATATTTCTCCTGTGGCTACCTCATCCAATTTTGACAATGATAAGGTTGCAAAATTCAAAAGGGCGGAAAAAAAGAAAAGAAAACCCTCACCGGCACCTGCTCCATCATCGAAGAAATCTAGAAAACTTAGAAAGAAACAATTGGCTATGAGAGAGCCCAGTGGTCAGAAGAAGAAGGTCACACCAAAGAAACAACCTAAACAAAAGGAACCAGATACTCTTTCACCAGTAGAACTGATAAATGAAATAACTTAAGAAGGAAATCTTAGTAATGTTAGTAAGTTCTATCATTCTTTTATTGATTTAGATAAGGATACCATTGAGGAGAGTATTATTTTGTATCTAGACATATATAAGAAGGTTCTTATTGAAGTTGTATATGTTCTTGCTAATGATTTATACTTGAGACTTGAAGCAAAGAGAATGTCCGTTATGGAGTTAGATAAGAAATTAAAGGTTGAGGCACTATTAGTCGTTCATCCTGTTAATTCTAAGCAAGAAATAGATGATTTAATATTTAAAGCTAACAAGAATGTTTTGTGAGTGGTCACCGACAAGTTAGTCTTATGGCCGATAGAGTAAAAGAGATTGCAGATGAAACAACTGATAAGTTGGATATATTCTTTGTTGAGAAGGAGAAAAGGGAAGAGAAAGATGGACAAAAAATTGATAAATCATTTACTAAAGTATATCAGAAAATAGATAAGGGAAAGAGTAAGGTTGACAGTGTACCTGACATCACAGTTAAGGACAACTTACTATCACGAGCACAGGACACCCCACCGGTAGTATCAGAGGCACCAATAGAAATGCAAAATGAGCCTAAAAATATATCAGAGGAAGTGAAAATAGATAATGTTGATTCCAAGTCAGACATTCTATTCACAATGAATGTTGACACTCAGGACATCAATATTGTATTGGATAAGGAAACTACAGAGGAGAAGAAATCTGAAGCTATAAATATTGAGAAACCTGAATCACTGGTCAGGACTGTTGACACTCAGCAGAATATTGAGATACCGACTAAAGCAGAAAAAGAACAAGAACATACACAATCTGAAATGACATAAAATAAGAATGAGAATAAGAGTGAAAATAAGGAAGAGAAAGTGGATAAAGAAGAGGTTAAGGTAACTGAACATGTATCTAGAGAAGAGAAGAAAGTTATTGTAGAACCTAACACTCCTCCCAGTACTTCTACTATAGATTACAGACTGACAAATGTCACTAATGTATTATTAGATTTTATTAAGAAGATAATAGAATGCAATGCCTTAGCATTTAAGGCTATTGATGATTCTTTACCAATTTTGCAAATGATTGCACTGGCGTGCAAGGTTGATCACATTATTGGGTCTATAGGTAAATTAGACACATTGTCCAAATTCATTTCTTCTAATATTCAAACTGTAGATAAGATTAATGAGGAGACCATTAAGGAAAGAGTTAATAAGGAGAAGGATTAATTATTTGACAAAACAATAAAGGATTGTACAAAATAGATTGATTCATTGTTACGGACATTGAATTCCACCATTCTGGAATACAAGGAATTGTATAGGGAAGCATGTAAACCTCACCATCTAACAAAAGATATTGATGAGAAAATAAAGAAAACACGGAAATAAATTGATGACATTGCTGACATTATGATTGGTTCTTCAGAACTAACATCAGTTTGGATCAAGAGATGGCTACTTATGAAGAAAAAAATGAGAAATTGGAAAGAGAGAAAGCAAGGTTGAAGATGAAAACCCAGGAGTTAAAGAACAAACTTGGTCCTAGATTGGCTAATTTGTTAACATACCGGAATGAGTTATCTAAGAAACTATTCAAGGGGAAAGATCATCGGAGCAACATATGCATTATCTCAGTAGGATGATCCAACAGACTGAGACTGTAATTTTTGACAGTACAAAGTTTTTGCAAGGTCTTAACTTGGTTTTGGCAGACATTTTTTTGATTGTACATAACCGGCTACAGGTATCTAGGTAAATTTTGAATTTTTGATACTTTTGACATCCTTTGTCATTGATGTCAAAGGGGGAGTGGTGTAATGAGAAAAATATAGAGAAGGAGATCACTTGCTTAGGGGGAGCACTCTCAATTTTTGGACTTCAAATTTTGGATATCAGTTTTGATATTTCTCATGAGTGTTTCCATCAATGCCAAAGGGGGAGATTGTTGGTATTATACACTCAGATGAGAATGGTTGATGTTGTCATTGATGGAAACCAAACAGTAACAGGGTTCAAAGGTTCTACCAACAACAAACTTCACCTACAGGCACTGACAGTCACTACAAGGGTTATTCACACCGGCATCTAGTTACACCAGCAATAGATTATATCGACAGTCCAAGCCGACTTAGAAATTATATTGTTTATGTGAAATGTATTGTATTGTAATGTAATATTATATTTGTATGGCTAACATGATGTATTATAAAGACTCATATATGTATGAGATCTTGTAGGTCATTTGTAATGTAAGGATATGACTGGTAATGTAAGGAAGCGGTAATATGTGATAGGTTATGATAGCAAATAATTGTATATGCACTTTGATGTATTTATCTTGAGAGCGAATAAGAAGTAGAGAAGAGAAAAGCAAGGTTTTGGTAGAGGTATCAGACATAGCTTAAACCGGTACTGAATCCAACATTGTAGATGCTATTTTGAGTAGTACATTATTATTGGATTTAACCATCCAATTGTGTAGTCAGTGAGACTCCATTTTTGTTTTGAGTAGTGAGCTCTAGGCAGTTGGCCTTCCTGCATGTACAGGCCCCTATTGTACTGAGTAATATTTATTCATATTGGCCAATGAGTAAATATTGTGGGTCACAAATCCCACTGAGGTTTTTCTCTTACCGGGTTTCCTCACCAAAAATATCTGTGTTATGGTGTGCATTGATGCTTATTATTTTTTTTTCTCTTTACTGCATTATTATTTTCTTACCGGTATATTAGTTTGGGTTGTAAAGTTACAAATAAGTTTAAATCTTTCTTCTACCGGTTAGACACTGATTCACCCCCCCCCCCTCTCTCAGTGTCTTTGGGACTAACCAAGTATCTAACAAGTCCAAGGTTTGATGGAAGTAACTATGCTATATGGAAGGATCTGATGGAAGTACACTTAAAATGTCTTGGTGATGATTACAAAAATATTACAAAGAATTCCTATTCTGCTCCTTCGAATGGACCGGTTACTGCTGATGAGATCAAGGAAGCTAAACACAATACTAGAGCAAAGGAAGAATTGCTTAGTGCCTTGATTGATTCTGACATGACAAATGTAATGGGCCTTTAGACCACACATGAGATCTGGGAGAAGCTTGAGATCCTGTATGAAGGTGATAAACAAGTGAAGGTTGCTAAGTTGCAGAGTTTAAAAGGAAAATATGAGATGTTGAAGATGGGAGATGATGAGAACATACACTCTTTCATGGCTAAGGTGAATGATCGGGTCCTAGGTATCAGATGTGTCAATGGAACCATTGAGGAAGATGAAATAGTTGCCAAGGTGTTGAGATATTTGCCTCCTACTTATAAACATAAGGTTGCTGCTATTGATGAGATCCAGAGTGTGACTATAGTGACAAGAGATATGCTAGTTGGAAAGATTGTTGCATTTGAGCTAAGTGAATTTGGAGAATCACATGGAAAGTCTGAGACAACATTTAGAGCATCTACATCTGTATTCGATAAGCAAAAGTATGGTCCTAATGAGTGCTGAATATCCAGATATGAAAGAGAGAGAAGAGAGATGGAAGATAAAGAAAGAGAGTTGGAGGAACTTGAATCACTAATTGCTCGAAGATTGCCTAAAGGAGCTGAAGCATTCAAAAAATTCAAGATATTCAAAGCAAAGGTGTAGACTAACTCTAGATTGGAGGTGAAGTGTCTGAGATTTGATAGAGGTTGATAATTTTGTTCCGGTGAGTTTAATTCATTCTGTGAGAATCATGGGATTAGAAGTCAATTATCTTCTCCCAGAATCCCTCAGCGAAATGGAGTTGTTGAAAGGAAGAACAAAACTACCTTGGATGCTACAAGGACAATGCTGATTGAAGGGAATGTTCTGAAGATCTACAAGAAAGAATCCATTAGCACCATTGTTTACACATTCAACAAAGTTCATATTAAAGGTGATACCGGTAAGACTCCTTATGAGCTATGGTTTGCTCATGTTCCTACTGTGAGATATTTTAGAGTATTTGGTAGCAAGTGTTATATCAAGAGAGATGAAGATATAGGAAAGTTTGATGCTAGAAGTGATCAAGAAATTTTCTTGGGATATTCTACAAAAAGTAAAGCCTGCCAGTGCTACAATAAGAGATAGAAAGATAGTGGAGAGTGCAAATGTGAAGGTGGATGAGAACCTTGGGAAAGAGATCAAAGCATGTGGATATGATGATGGACAACATATTGTTTTAGCTCCTATTCAGACTGAAGAACCTAAGAAAAATGATCTGGTAGAGACAGTTAACCCAGATGTTGTTGCTACTAGTGAAGAGGTGTAGGAATCTAAAAATTGGAACAATCAGAAGCCTTTGAGGTATGTAAGACCGAATCATTCTGAAAATCAAATTATTGGTGATAAGAATAAAGGTGTGATGACTAGAAGAAGATTAGTTGCTGAAGAAGTATGTTTGATTTCCAAAGTTGAACCTAAAGATGTTGTTGAAGCCTGCAAAGATGAAAATTAGAGGAGAGCTATGGAAGAAGAATTATATTAGATTGAAAAGAATAATACATGGGAGCTTGTGCCTAGACCTAAGAATAAGAATGTTATTGGTACTAAATGGGTATTCAGGAACAAATTGAATGAAGCCAGTGAAGTTGTCAGAAATAAAGCTAGACTGGTTTGCAAAGGATATTCTCAGAAAGAAGGAATTAATTATGAGGATATTTTTTCTCCGGTGGCTAGACTTGAAGCTATCAAACTATTACTTGCCTACGCTGATTATAAAGATTTCAAGGTATATCAGATGGATGTCAAATCTGCCTTTTTGAATGGTGATCTAGAGGAAGAAGTCTACATTAAGCAACCTGATGGATTTTCATTGTCAGATGATGGAGACATGGTATTTAATTTGAAGAAATCTATTTATGGATTGAAGCAAGTACCTAGTGCATGGTATCCTAGATTAGATAAGTATTTATTGAAATTGGGATTTAATAAAGGTGCTGCTAATAGTAATCTTTATTTTAAGATTGAGAATGAGAGATGAAATTTTTCTTAGGCTTACAAATTTCATAGATTGGTAAAGGTATATTTATATCTCAAACTAAGTATGTGAAGGAATTGTTGAAGAAGCTTGGGTTAGATGACTCCAAACCATTTGGAACTCCGATGGTGACTGGCTTTAAATTGTCTAAGAATGACGAATCTCTGAAATCTAATCAAAGTTTGTACAGATCTATGGTTGGTGGACTGCTATATCTTACTCAGACTAGACCAGACATTATGCATGTTGTGTGCATGGCTACTAGATATTAAGTTGATTTGAAAGAGAGTCATGTTAATATTGTGAAGAGGATATTCAGATACCTGAAGGGGACTATGGATTATGGTTTGTGGTATCCGAGGAATGATGATTTCATGTTATGTGCTTACACTGGTGTTGATTGGGCTGGTGATGTTGATGACCAAAAAAGAACTACTGGTGGAGCATTCTTTTTGGGAAAGAATTTGGTTTCATGGGATAGTAAGAAACAAGATTCAATATCCTTATCTACTGCTGAGGTTGAGTACATTGTTGCTGCTAGTAATTGCACTCAAGAAGTTTGGATGAAGCAATCTTGAAAGATATCAAAGTTATCTATGACGAGCCTACTATTATATATTGTGATAATTCCAGTGCTATTAACATGTCAAAGAATCTAGTGCAACATTCAAAGACTAAGCATGTGTCAATCAAATGTCATTACTTGAGAGAGAAAGTCAGTGAAGAAAAGGTGAGGCTGGAGTATGTATCTACAAAGGAACAAATAATTGATATTTTCACTAAGCCTTTGCCTGCAGATACATTTGTTTATTTGAGAAACAAGTTAGGGGTATGTACCCCTCCTGATGAGAACTAGATGCATTGACTTACATCAATCTGGTGGACTTCAAAGCCTTATCTCTTTATCCAAATTGATGAGTTGGTGTTGCTCCTCTGGTGGAGTAGTCTGTGTTTTAGGGGGAGAGATTCTTGAGATTCATGTTTCTATTTTGGGGAGAGAGGGTTTGATTATCTATTTTGAGATCTTTGGAATTGTTGTTAAATGGGGAGAGATCATGTGAAAAACTACTTTATATGTCTTGATCTTAGTGGGAGTTTGTCGGAGATATCTTCTTTCTTTGCATTGATTATTTTTCACATTCATATGTTTCTATCAATGCCAAAGGGGGAGATTGTTGGAGATTGTTGGTCATTTATGCTGCTAAGATATGTTGTTGTCATTGATATCACCATATTCCTATGTATTGCTCCAATTTGTGCATATTAGGAAGATCCCGTGATTCAGTTTGCAGTGTTGTTTTGTTGATCACTATTTTGCAGAGTTCAATATATCCTCCGGTATATTTCGGTGTGATCAGATCTTGTGTTGAGATTTTGAGATATTTTTTGGGATAGTTTTGTGTATCTTCATTTCAGATAGATCATGATTTGGTGCTTTGCAAGTTATCTTTCTTCGTGATAGTTGCTGATTGGTTGTGTTTTTGAGCTTTCAGATGTTGATCGATGAAGAATTGATAAGTCATGTTGGCGCAGCTGTTCCTAATGATTCTAACATGTTTTTGGTGTTTCCTTATTATTTCTTTTTTTTTTTGATGATCCATATTGATTGTTGTGCGAGATTTTGATGGTTTCTATGAACTGAAGATGATTTTCATGTTATGCAGTATTTCTGGTGGTGTAGAGTGTTGTGGTTGACCTTGGCGTGATTTCCAGTGGATTTGAGCTTTTGGGAATTTGAATTAGGTCCATGTTATGTCATGTAAATAAATAAATTGGTCTGGTGGTTGATCTTTGTATCGTGTGATGTAATTTTGTAATTGAGGGTTGAGGGTTTAGCTGACCTTGTTATCAAAGTTGATGAATTGTATAAATAGGTGATGTTGTCATGTAATTCTGGTGTCGATGTTATGTGTGAATTATCAGAGAGTGGTGTATGTGAAAACAATACACTAGAACTTTGATTAGGCATTTGGATATGCTATTCTTTCAGTTCATTTCTTTTGGATTGTAGTCCGAATCTGGTTGTAAGTCAGTGACACTTCCCTGAGGGTTGTAGCCTTCCGGGCCATTATATTTGAGCAGTGAGCTCTAGTATTTTCACATACTACTACAGAGTATCATCTTAATGTGCATAGTGTGAGAGTTGAGAAATACAACACCACAGGAGCCCAAATGATCTCTGCAAGTTGAATAACCTGTTACAAGGAGAAGCAAGGAAGCAAATAACAGAAAAACCAATACATAGAAAATATGCTAAAAAAGATGAGAGCTCAATATTCACAAAATGTGTAATATGATAATCCTTACAATACAATGAAAAGAATGAACCTCTAATAGGTTATGAAACCCTAAAAAGGAAAACCTAGGCTTGCACATAATAATTAATAAAAGAATTAATTATTATGCACCTCAAGATAGCTTAAGTGTAAAAGAGATAAAGGGAGCTTAAATAATTAAATAAATATTGTTTAATTAATCAAGTAAAGACCCAAATACTCTAACACCCCCCCTTAAGCTAGATTTAGGGAGAAGCTAAAACCTAGAACAACTACTAAAAGCAAGAAAGATGGGTCCCGACAACAAGGCCTAATTAGGTACCCAAATACAACCAAATCTCTATGAATCGGAGAAATAGAGAAAACCACATGGGAAAAAAATCTCTACTCCAAAAAGAGATGGAAAAGCAAGAAGAACACCACTGGAGCATGAAATAGACACAAACATTGTCGAAGAATAACTGCTGATATGAAGAACCTCCACTGAAATAGAACATGACTAGGTAGAGAAGACTGTGATCTGTATGAGTGACCTGAAATGACACTACTCAAATCAAAAGGCAAACAAAGGCAAATAACTAAACTCGAAGATATAGATGGTATGAGAAACCAAAGCCCAAAGAGTTGATCAATCGAACCACGAAAGCATTAGAACCAACATGACAAACCTCCCCATAATGCTGAAAAGAACGGCCAACAAGAACTGCATGACAAAGAATCAGGAACATTGAAGGCACAAAGAAAGTACATAGTGTCGTGGAAGGAACACTAACTTGACACACAACATGAGGTGAATGTCATGGAAGGAACACTCACTGGACAAAGGTAGATGGCAAACAAAAGGCAAATATCAACCCCCTCATGGCACTTTAAAAGTAGTTCATGTACAATAAGGCACAAGATGTGCAAGATCCCAAGTAAATAATGCATGATGACACTTTATCTCAGTGCGTTTGCATAAATAAAATGCTACAATGATAATAAGAATGGAAACAGAAAGAAGAACCACAACCGAGACATCCTACTCAGAAAACAGATCGCAGGACCTGAAACAACCAAGATATCTACTAGAGTGCTGACAAGCAAAAAACTGAATAAAATATTCCTAGAGCAAAATCTGGAAAGAAAACCCACATGGCTAGAAAGTGCACAGAACAAGATTTCCATAAATATAAATTTTTTGAAAAACGGAGGTCGTATGCTCATTTTATGGCTCTCCAACTGCAAAAAAGAGACCCCACTTTGACTGGAAAAAAAATAGTCAAACAGAAAGATTGGAAAAAAAATTCAACACCACGAGGTTCGGCTCGGAACCATCTTTTTGACGCCTATTCGTTTTTGAAAAAATGACTCCGTTTGCCCAAGTTATGGCAAAAAAACCAACCCCCCCTAAAAAAGGCAAGAGGGAGGTGCAACTACAACCAAATACAACCAAATCTCTATAGGCTCTGATACCCAAGTTCTGAAGCTCTGATACCATGTGAGAGTTGAAAAATACAACACCACAAGAGCCCAAATGGTCCCTACAAGCTTAATAACCTGTTACAAGGAGAAGTAAGGAAGCAAATAATAGAAAAACCAATACACAAAAAATATGCTAAAAAAGATGAGAGCTCAATATTTACAAAATGTGTAATGTGATAATCCTTACAATACAATGAAAAGAATGAAGCTCTAATAGGTCATGAAACCCTAAAAAGGAAAACCTAGGCTTGCACATAATAATTAATAAAAGAATTAATTATTATGCACCTAAAGTTAGCTTAAGTGTAAAAGAGATAAAGGGCACTTAAATAATTAAACAAACATTATTTAATTAATCAAGTAAAGACCCGAATACTCTAACACATAGGTTCCCACTGTGGTTTTTCCCTTAACTGGGTTTTCCACATAAAAATCTTGGTGTTGTGTGTTGTGCTTTCAATTTACCTATCTTTGTTGTTACTGTAGTTTATTAGATCAATTTTTCTGATTAATTTTGTTAATTTGGTGAAGATTAATTCACCCATCCCCCCCTCTCAATTTTCCTTCTTTGCTACTGCTAACAATAGGAACTTAAATGTTATTGATGGAGAAGCATCTAGCAACTTGAAAATGTAAGTTTTGGATTTTGATTAGCAAGTTCATGAAGAGTTACATTTTGGTGTTTTTGTTAGTTAGATGAGAGGGGGGGTGAATCAGATAACCTCAATAATTATTACTCTAATTAGATTCAACCTCAGTAGCATTTACTTGATATGCAACTTATGACTGTAAATCATTCAAACTCATAAACAGATAAACATGAAACATTAAATCACATTTGACACAAGATTTAACGTGGAAACCCTAATAGGGAAAAACCACTGTGGGATTTCGGACCCACAAGAAAGTATACTCTTCTAGAGTATGCTTAGTTAAAATAAAATCTTGTTAAAGATTACATATACATTGCTAGATGTGACCTGGTTAAGGGATTTCCCTTAGATCTCTTAGAATCTTCACTTTGTTAGAAGTGACCTTGTCAAAGGATTTCAAACACTCATTCAGAATGTTACCTTCCAAGAGGATTTACAAATAAGACTGTTAAGTCCACTCGGTTAAGAGATTTCCTATCACTTACAAACATAAATAACAGTAATAAAAGATATCTGCAACTTCACATCTAAAATGTTAAAGCAGATTCTATGTGCTCAATATGCTCAAGATAATCTTGTCATAGGACTTATCTTTCTCCTTGCTAGGCTTCTCAATCTGTTCTACAATCAGATCTTCAGTATTCTGTAATCGGTAATCACCTCTGTAGCATCACTGTGCTTTAGTTTGCCCACTTTTTGGTTCAACAACATTACTCTTTATTTATAAGCAATTCCTGACTGCTTAATCTCCTTAATCACATTTCCCATGATTAATCTTAGCCATCAGATCTTTAAACTTGACTAGGTTCATTGTATCCTTCAATCTAAAAAATGTTTTATCTTGCCTTGAAACTTGTACACCTTTCTTGGTACTTGTGCTCGGTTAGGACCGTTCAATCTATGTTGTAGATCTTACTCTTGAATTTTAATTGCCGTTGATCCTTAACAAACTTCTTGCACGATATTCCTATCTTCAATAAACCTCCAGCTCATTGGCATCCTTTATTAAATAATGTATACACTTTATTTAATGCATTATGTTACTGCTCAGCTGATACTCGGTTAATACTGAACTTTACTTGGTAGTCATTCTCTTCTTGGTGACTTTTTCATTCATTAACCGACATCGGTAACCTTGGAGTTTACCGACTAGCTCCTTGCTCGGTAAAATAGAATACTATCAAACCTTTACTCATTCTATTGCATGAAATATTTTATCCTTCTTGTTCAATCTTTGAATGCACATACATAGGATATCAAAACAATCAAAACATCATAATCTCATCACTGTCAGACTCGGTAATAGCTGCCCATTGAATAACTTATTAGTCCCCTTCATTTTCACATTCTTTATGTGTCACAGACATCTTTATACTCATCAAAACATACTTTTTAAGATATGACCACATCATACTGAATCAGAAAATCAATTGCTTGACATCAATGACAAAATAATAACATTAAGACAGTAATCATCCTTTATCAATTATATCATTCATCTCCAACAACCTTCTCAATATCATCAACCATCAAACTTATTGTAATGCCAACAATCTCCCCCTTTGGCATTAATGGCAATACCAACTTGATTTATTCCAATTGATTCAAACTGCTATTCTTCTCCTGTTATCCTTGAGCTGTAAACAATCATCTCCCTATTGTAACCTTTTCCTGTTTGATAATCTTCTCCCCTTTGACAACAATGCCTAAAGGAAGACTGATCCATAATTACTCCCCCTGTGAAGTAATTTCCTCGCAGTTCAAACATATACAAATGTATCTCGGTCAGAGCAACTTATCTTCATTTACTGTTTCCTGCACAACTTTAGACATCCTTCTAAAGTGTGCAAATCAGCATCAACTTACAAATAGTATTATTTGGAGTCATAGAATTGATGCTATCACCGAACTCTATTAGTGAGTGCTAGATAGGGGTAGGACCCCTATCTTACTTCTGAGATACTCAAAAGTGTCCCTCACCAATGGCTTTGTGAAGATGTCTGCGATTTGTTCCTTTGTGCTAACATATTCCAGCACAACATTCTTTTCTTGAACTTCTTCTCTAAGATAATGATACTTTATAGAGATATGTTTTGTCTTAGAGTGCATTACCGGATTCTTTGAAATGTTAATAGCACTTGTATTATCACAAAATATAGTTACTGGCCCGGTAACTATCTCATTCATTCCTTCCAACAGTTGTTTGATCTATGCTATATTGGTACAATTTAATGCTGCAACGACATATTCAGCTTCAGCCGTTGACTATGAAATGCATCCTTGTTTCTTGCTAAGCTAACTTACTAGTCTTTCTCCCAAAAAGAAAGCTCCACCGCTTGGGCTTTTCTTGTCATCAATATTTCCTGCCCAATCAGCATTAGTATAGACTTTTAAGTCAAAAACATTTCTCTTTTCATATAATAGACCATAATCTTCAGTGCCTCTAAAATATTTGAAAATTCTCTTGACTGCTGTCATATGAATTTCTTTGGGATCTGCAAAAAATCTTGCAGCTATACCTACCGCATGTGCTATATCAAGCCTGCTGTAAACTACATATTGCAACTTTCCAATCATAGATCGGTAAAGTGTCTCATCAACATACGTAGATTCATCATTCTTTGATACTTTACAATTAGTTGTCATAGGAGTACTTACAGGTTTAGAATCCTCCATTCCAAATTTCTTCAAGATTTCCTTTATATACTTGGATTGAGTAATAAAAATCCCATTTTTCATTTGTAGTATTTGTAAACCTATAAAATACTTTATCTCACCGATTAATGATATCTCAAATTCTTTGCACATTTCATTTCCAAAGTTCTTACATAAAGAATCATTTCCACAAAAAATAATATCATCAACAAATATGACTGACATCAATATTCCATTCTCATCATTCTTCATATACATGTTGTTGTTCTCACTAGTCCTTATAAATCCAATCTTTAATAAGTAAGAGTGCAACCTTTCATACCATGCTCTAGGTGCTTGCTTTAGACCATATAAAGCTTTGTTCAACTTACATACCTGATCTCTATTCTTCTCTTCAATAAATCCTTCAGGCTGTTCAATATAGACTTCTTCTTCTAGTATACCATTCAAAAATGCATATTTAACATCCATTTGATATACCTT
This sequence comes from Cryptomeria japonica, assembly GCF_030272615.1. NCBI lineage: Eukaryota > Viridiplantae > Streptophyta > Pinopsida > Cupressales > Cupressaceae > Cryptomeria > Cryptomeria japonica. The sequence goes on from NC_081414.1 coordinate 26,137,472, forward strand.
GAAATTTTTGTAAGCAGCATATGCCAACAATGTTCTTACACCTTCAAGTCTTTCTATAGGTGCAAAAGTCTCTCCATAGTCTATTCCTTCTTCTTGAGCATAACCTTTCACAAACTAGCCTTGCTTTATTTTGAATGACCTCACCTTTTTCATTTAGCTTATTCCTGAAAATCCACTTTGTGCTGATTACATTTTTCTCTTTTGGTCTTGGAACCAGTGTCCTTGTTTCATTTTCTTGATTTGATCAATCTCTTCTGTCAGAGCATTCACCCAATCTTCATTGTTTAATGCTTCTCTTACTATCCTGGGTTCCATTTCGGATATCAGACATGTGTTATGTCTCAGTTTGTTCCTTGTCATCACTGGAGCATCCTTATCTCCTATAATTTGACTTGATGCATGATTTCTTCTGACATATTTTGCTAATATAGGCTTAGTAGGCTTTGTATGATCTTCTTCGTCACTCAGTAACTGAGTATTTTCTTCATTGGCTTTCTCGGTAAAACTTGTCAGTTGTACATATACAAACTCTTCATAATCTTCTGGTTCTTTGGAGTTTCCTTCATCATTTCTTTTTGCAAATTCATCAATTTTCACATTTGCACTTTCCACAATTTTGTTAGATGATTTGATCAGACATTTAAATGCTTTACTCCTAGAGGAATAACCAAGAAATGTTCCTTCCTCACTTTTCTGATTAAATTTTCCATTTCTATCATCTTTGTGAACATAACATCTACTTCCAAATATTTTAAAATAGCTTACATTTGGCTTCTTGTCATACTAGATTTCATAAGGTGTCTTCATAGTTCCTTTGTTCAGTTGTACTCGGTTCAAGGTGTAAACTACAGTGCTTATTGCTTCTCTCCAAAATATTTGAGGTACTCTCTTTTCTATCATCAAAGTTCTGGCACAATCTACAATCGATCTATTCCTTCTTTTAGCTATTCCATTTTGTTGTGGTGTCCTTGGTGCTGACACTTGTCTCTTTATACCTTGATCATTGCAAAATAAGTTAAATTCATCATAAATGAATTCTCCTCCTCTATCAGATCTAAGACATTTCAACTATCTTCCTGTTTCTTTTTCAACTCTTTCCTTATACCATTTGAACATTTGAAAGGCTTCTGATTTCTCTTTTAGAAACTTAACTGACATCATCCTTGAGTAATCATCCACAACTAATATGAAGTATTTATCACCATAGTAACTTTGAACTTTCATAGGACCACAAAGATCAGTGTGTACAAGATCTAAAATTGCTTTACAAGTGTAAGACTTACTTGTAAAGCTTGATTTTTTCATCTTACCCATCTTGCATCCTTGACATATTGCATTCATAGGTTTTTCCAAGCTCGGTAGACCTCTTACACGATGCTTCTTACTTATTTTGATCAGATTATCAAAATTTACATGACAAAACCTTTTATTCCATAACCAGTTATCTTCTATTTTTGCATACAGATAATTGTTTCGAGTTGAGTCGAGGTGAAATGTATTACCTCTTGTTTGAGTCCCAATAGTAGCCAACTTTCCATGTCTGTCATGAACTTTGACAATTCCTTTTTGAAATTCTATTTGGTATCTTGTATTATTTAGCTTTGCTACACTCAACAAATTGTATTTCAGACCTTCAACCCAATATACATCATCACATTTAGCATTTTCAAGAAGTGTGATAGAACCTTTACCTTTCACAGGACATGGTGCATCATTACCAAATCTTACATAACCTCCATCATAATCTTCTAATTTAACAAACTTGTGTTTATCACCTGTCATGTTATGTGAGCATCCACTATCTATGATCCAAGAATCATTTTTATTTATGTGTGATATTAAGGCTTTTTCTTCATACCTTTCTTCATCTGATCCATCTTTGATAGCCACATATATAACTTCCTATGTCTCAGTCTCATCAGATTTATCATCATTGGATTCCTCATCAGCTACTAGGCATGTCTTTCTATCTCTCCTTCTGAAGTCTCGGTGTCTTTTGTATTGGTTGTCTTTCTATCTGTCATCTCGGTAATCTTTCTTTTCATCATCTTTGTCAGGACAGTTAGAAGCCATATGTCCAATTTTATCATAGTTAAAACATTTTAAAGGTAACTTCCCTTTATACTTACCTTTGCCTCTCGGTAACCTTCTGGCCAATAATGCTTCAAACTCTTCTTGCTTTCTGATTTCCTCATATAGTTTGTGTACTTCTTCCATGTTTTTGCAAAATCTCTCACTTGCTCCACTATGATTTCCTTCAACATACTTAGACATTCTATCATTGTAATCTTCAGATTCATTGAGATGAAAAAAACTGAATGCAGATTCAACTTTGTTTACCGAAGACCCACTATTATCAAAATTACTTAACTCAAAAGCATGTAGCTTACTGATACTAGCATCCAAAGAGACTGACATGTTTGGTATAGACCTCAATTCATTTATTGCAGAGACTCTAATGGCATAAGCAGGTAGAAGTGTTCTCAGCAACTTACTTGTTACATCCTTTTCTCCAATAGTTCCTCCTGCTCCTTTGATTTGATTGACAATTTCCTTTAACCTTGTACTATATTGGATTATGTTCTCACCTTCATTCATTCTCATGGATTCAAGTTGTCCTCTTAGAATGGCTGCTTTCCCTCTTTGAACATGTTCATCTCCACCATACATAGATGTGAGCTTATTCCACATTGCTTTGGCATCATTACAACCTTCTAGACCATTAAACTCTGAGTCAGTCAAAGCAGATGTTATCTTTATCATTGCTTGAATGTGTTCTTTCTTTGCCTTTATTTCTTCCATTGTCATAGGGTAGGTGCTAGGTGCATTGTAACCATTCTCCAGATAATATGTTGCATATTCTCTAGTTCCTAATAAGTGTAGCTTCATCCTTTTCTACCATGTGGTGAAACTTGACTTGTTCAACTTTGGTGCATCCCTTTTATACATCTTTGGATCTTGCCTCAAGTACCTTTAAACTTTTTCTTTCGGAGTCCAAGCTCTGATACCAATTGTTAGTTAGATGAGAGGGGGGGTGAATCAGATAACCTCAATAACTATTACTCTAAACAGATTCAACCTCGGTAGCATTTACTTGATATGCAACTTACGATTGTAAATCATTCAAACTCATAAACTGATAAACATGAAACATTAAATCACATTTGACACCAGATTTAACGTGGAAACCCTAATAGGGAAAAAGCACTATGGGATTTCGGACCCACAAGAAAATATACTCTTCTAGAGTATGCTCGGTTAAAAGCAAATCCTGTTAAAGATTACATACACATTGCTAGATGTGACCCGGTAAAGGGATTTCCCTCAGATCTGTTAGAATATTCACTTTGTTAGAAGTGACCTTGTCAAAGGATTTCAAACACTCATTCAGAATGTTACCTTCCAAGAGGATTTACAAATAAGACTGTTAAGTCCACTCGGCTAAGAGATTTCCTATCACTTACAAACATAAATAACATTAATAAAATATATTTGCAACTTCACATCTAAAATGTTAAAGCAGATTCTATGTGCTCAATATGCTCAAGATAATCTTGTCATAAGACTTATCTTTCTCCTTGCTGGGCTTCTCAATCTGTTCTGCAATCAGATCTTCAGTATTCTGTACTCGGTAATCACCTCTATAGCATCACTCTGCTTCAGTTTGCCCGCTTTTTGGTTCAATAATATTACTCTTTATTTATAAGCAATTCCTGACTGCTTAATCTCCTTAATCACATTTCCCATGACTAATCTTAGCCATCAGATCTTTAAACTTGACTAGGTTCATTGTATCCCTCAATTTGAAAAATGTTTTATCTTGCCTTGAAACTTGTACACCTTTCTTGGTAATTGTGCTTGGTTAGGACCATTCAATCTGTGTTGTAGATCTTACTCTTGAATTTTAATTGCCATTGATCCTTAACAAACTTCTTGCATGACATTCCTATCTTCAATAAACCTCTAGCTCATTGGCATCCTTCATTAAATAATGTATACAGTTTATTTAATTCATTGTGTTACTGCTCGGTTGATACTCGGTTAATACTGAACTTTACTCGGTAGTCATTCTCTTCTTGGTGACTTTTTCATTCATTAATCGACATCGATAACCTTGGAGTTTACCAACTAGCTCCTTGCTCAGTAAAATATAATAGTATCAAACCTTTACTCATTCTATTGCATGAAATATTTTCTCCTTCTTGTTCAGTCGCTGAATACACATATATAGGATATCAAAACAATCAAAACATCATAATCTCATCACTGCCAGACTCGGTAATAGTTGCCCATTGAATAACTTATTACTCCCCTTCATTTTCACATTCTTTTTGTGTCACTGACATCTTTATACTCATCAAAATATACTTTTTAAGATATGGCAACATCATACTGAATCAGAAAATCAATTGCTTGACATCAATGACAAAATAATAATATTAAGACAGTAATAATCCTTTATCAATTATATTATTCATCTCCAACAACCTTCTCAATATCATCAACCATCAAACTTATTGTAATGCCAACAATCTCCCAACTTATTGTAATGCCAACAGTTTTAACATGGATTCCCACTCAATGGGATCCTTTCGAGTATGTAATAATATCTAGAGGAGTTTACCTCCAAAAGACTATGTTTAAATATTTGAATTTGTTAAGGAGGCCTAGGAGGTCAAAAGTTAGTAATTTTATTTAAGGAGGTTGAAAATATTGTATAATGGGAAAATAATATTATAATGAAACTCTTAAACCACCCAAGTGGGGTTGTAATTGAGTTACCAACTTAGGTTAGGTTTGAAGTCTTGGAAAAAGGCATATTTTTGCACTTTTGTTATAAAAAAAACATTAGGTTTTTAGGTTTTTGGATGCAAAAAAGAAACTCATATTTGAGCTATAAATTTTCTTCATATGAATTTACATGGAATGGATGAGAAACTACACTCGAAGGGGATGTTAAGAATTTTTGATGAGAAAACCCTTGTTCTTGATAATTTTTGATAGTTTTTGTGACAATTTTATGCTATAACAGTCTGATTTTTGCTTTGCACAGATTTCTAGAGAATAGTACATCCCCGAAAATGATTGGAAAATATATTTTTATGTCTTAATAATCAAATTCAATTTGTTTTAAGTGGTTTTGTTGAGTTTTGAGCAAGATATGGCAAAAATACCATTGGTTGCCCTATTACAGACCTAGGGTTTAAAGTGAGAGGAAAAAAATCATATCTTTTATTTCCACTGTCCAAAATTGTTGAAAATTGTTGAAAACCTTCTTTATATTACTGCCTATGTTTTATTGAAAGGAAATTTCAAAATTCAATTCCATATGAAAGTTATGCGGTATTGTGTGTTTGTTTCTTAAAAGTTGTCAAAACCTTTGTGTTTAGGCTGGGGTTGATAAATATCTTAGTTTTTGAGTTCCTTAGAGGAAAGGAATGGTTTCAAGGGGCCCTGTGGAGTGTTTTGAGGGTTTTATGTCGAATAAATCATTAAAATGAGTAATCCATTGCAAAAATACCACTAAGTCTTCCTTGAGGGTTTTAGCCTATGGTGAAGGCTATAAAGAATATTTGCCAAGAAAGGGTAAAAAAATTTGACCTTGCCAAAATTATTCATTTTCTGCATCAACTGTGTAGAAGGAATAAGATGAGACTCCAAATTATTTTCATCAAGTATTTGAATGATACCAATTACAATAAATTGTTGAATTTTATTTGTGAAATCATGACATTCATTGGTGGAATGGCCATAGATTCGATGATACTTACAAAAAGAAGGATTGTGTTGATTTTTCTTAGAATTTTTTCTTTGATTTTTTAAAGGGAGATTAATCAAGTTGGCTGTAAGAAGCTCATACAAAATAATCTCTTGTTGTGATGAGAAATTGCAAGAAGACATAGATGTATTAGACAATGGGGGACTCTGGAAACCTAGACCTTCTTTGGAAAAGTATGTTGTAGATTTTGCCGACTGTCAAAAACTTGTTGTACACATCCTAAACCATGTCCATTTTATCCATGTATAGTGTTAGGACCTCCAAAATTTGCGAAATTTTGAGGTCCCATGTTGAGAAAATTTACTTGCAGCACTCAGAAAAGCAACTACAGAATCTTACCCAAGTAACTCACTTTGGAGAGTTCCATTTTGAAGACCGCTAAATTTTGTGCAAAATGCCTTGGGGGAAGTCTTGAGTACTTAACAGAGTTGATATTGATCAAGTTGCAATCATATTGGATGCAATCTTTAGGCACTTGATTCGAGGGGTCAACAAGGGTTCACTATGTGCACATTTTTAGAAAAAACTTAGTAACCTACTTTGGAGGCTTGCATCTCACACCGATTGATTATCATGAGAAAAATATTGTTCCCCTATGATCCCTGCAATTTTGTGTGTCCCTTTATCCATTTGAAAATTCCCAGGACTTCGTTTGACCTATTTGCCAAAGTCAAACCATTTGCAATTTGTTAAGTTTTGTAGATTGCACAGTGAAAAGTGCTTCAACAAAGCTCACTTTGAGAATTTATAACTTGCATCCGGATGATTATTTCAACTAGCTCTTATTTTTATGTGATTATTTGTATCTAGATGAGCTCGTATGCAAGGTTCCAAGTCTTCATGACATCATTTTCTATCTTTTCAAAATTGATTTGAAACGGGGTTTGAATTGGGCTCTGGCAGGTTTCAGTGCAGAAACAACTAAGTACTCAACTTTGACGATTAAAATCTCACACCTCAGGAATCATCAAGGGAATCCATTTTGTAGGATGATTCAGAGTACATCAGTCTATATTCTTGCCAAGCGCCATGGTCTCAGATGGCCATTTGATCACTTTTTAAAGGTGGTTTTTCAGGGGCTCAGAGGTTGTTTTGATAATTTTGCAAAGTGGTTGAAAATCGAATTTCAGTAACTACAACTAGCGTGTTATTGATCCAAATGAATGTTTAAATGGTTCCAGATTGATTTTGAAGCCCAGTTGAATGCAGACGGAATATTTTTTAGCTGGGCCCACAAGGGACTCAGCTTGCCTCATCAAGTATTGGTTACATATTCATAGGGTTCATATTAATATTTTATCATTTAAATCAAGTTATGATTTAAATGATAATACATATATGTGAAATATGAAGATATGGGGAAAACACAAAATTTAATGATTCTTTCTATGATTTGCATGAGTGATGCACCTAGTGGGCAATGAAGGCGCTTCAAAGTAATTTCATTTTCAAGTTGTTATTTAATAATGTTTTAAATATTATTAAACACAATAAATTATAGTGCCCATTTCTCTTTAAGATCATTTTCAAAATGATTTTACAACATGCAAATTGGAGGTATTTGAGGTGGGTCTCGCTAGTTCTTTACAAGGCAAAGAAATGCTCGACACTCGGCTAAGTCAAAAGGCCAGGCTCAATGAGACCCGAACAATTGACTACATCAATATGAAGGGTATGGAATGCAAGTTGTATTAACCAAGGAAATGGTTCTCCGGACTCGGCAGGGTGAAAATCAAGCCTTCAACGAGCCCTGAGTGATTATCATTTGTGCCTTAAGTTTGCAACGCAAAACTAATGATAGGGTTTTGCATGCATTGAAAACAAAATTTAGGAGAAAATTATTGAGATAGGAATGTGCTTAGTTGATAATGTGTAACAAATCAAAATGGTGGGTTATTTTCTGACCCGAGACATAATATGGAGCCGAGTTATTATTTTTACTCAAATAAGCATAACTCAATAAATGTAGAATGTGAAGTAAATTGGTATTATTTTAAGGTGAAAATGTTGCAATGAAATGTGCTTTCCCCAAGGGTGAAATACATTCATGGAAGGACAAAAGAGCATGACCAAAGAGGGCAATATTTTTAGTTTGAACAAAGGGGAAAAAGTGCAGATTCAAAGGCAGAGTGTTTTTCTGTTGCAGAGAGATGAGAGAAGGTGGAGAATAATTTTGCAAATCATATTTTAGGAAAGTACAACTGTCAGTAAAGAGGATATTCTGGAAGCTTTTGTTCTTTGTATAATTCTCCATTCTTCTTCTTTTTGAGGATTTTGAATTTTCTCATTTTCTGGGTTAATAGAGTAGGGTTGTGCATATTTTTAGTGCTTGAATAAATTCCTTAGGGAATGAATGTATAAACTCCTTGGTGATTTAATTAGTTCATAATCAGATTGTTTAATTCTTGCAGAAACCATCTCCATTTGTATTTTTCAAGCTTCATATGAATCAAAATATTGAGGATACTTTGATTTGTCTTGATATTTTCTTGTCAATGTGTAATTGTGTGTAAAAGTTTCCTTCAAGGAAGGAATTAAATTCTATGTGCTAATTACAGTAATTTTGGAGATAAATTATGGATTTACAAGAATGGTTTATGTAATAGAAAAAGGAGTTGCATTAATTTTTGAAAGACTCACTAATCTGAAATAATCTACTGTTTGGGTTTGCATTTGTAATCTAGGAATTGACTCAATGCCCTGGGATAGACACTGGCCTATTGTTGGTCAGAATTTGTTTCAAAAACATTTCCAATCCTATTATCCCTTCTTTTCCCTGCCCTTTCTTCTTTTATAAGTTATTCTAAATTATCTTTCTTAGATTGAGGGATCTTATACCCACTGAAGGATGGTGTAAAGTTTAATGTGCCCTAATTCCTTGCTAAGGAAGCGTCATTGATAATAGATTGTGTTGTTGAAGGAATCATAGTAATAAAAGGGGAAATGCATCCCACTTCATCATGAATGAAATTATAAGGATTAGGATCAACCTTGATTGTGTGAAGTTCATTGTTTGTTGGCATTATAAAAGACAAGAAGAAGGTTGGCATTCCAATTACAATGAGAGATTGTTGGCATTTCACTAAGGATATTGAGAAGGTTGTTGATGACTATGGATATAACTGATTAAGGATGATTACTGTCTTAATATTATTATTTTTTCATTGATGTCAAGAAATTGATTTTCTAATCCAGTATGATGTTGCCATATCTTAAGAAGTATGATTTAATGAGTATAAAGATGTCAGTAAAAGACATAGAAAGAATATGATGAAAAAGGGGATAAGTTATTCAATGGGCAACTATTATCGAGTTAGACAATGTTTAGATTGTTTTGATATCCTACATATGCTATTGTTTGAAAGGTTAATACTATACTATGTTACCGAGCAAAGAACCTAGTCGGTAAACCCTAAGGTTATCGCTATCGGTTAATGAAGGCAGAATGTCTACCGAGTGAAGTTTAGTATTTATCGAGTTACAACCGAGCTATAACAGAATGCATTAAATGTTTACTTGTGATATTTAATGAAGGAAGCTGATGAGATGGAGCGAATTAAATTATTGGTAAACCGTGTATGAAGATTTTTAAAGAATCTATGGTAAAGAAAGATCGGCAGGAAGATCTACAACTCAGATTGAACCGCAATACCCTAACACAAGTTCCAAGGTGGGGTAAAACATTTTTAGATCGAAGGATACATTGAACTTGGACAAGATTGAAGATCTGATGGCTATGATTGATCATGGGAAATGTGATCAAGGAGATTAAGTGGTTAGAAGATTGTTTATAAATAGGAAACTGTTGATAAACAATGTATGTGGGCAAGTGTGTGCATAGGGATGCTACATAGTGATTACCAAGCACAGAAGCTTGAAGACCTATTTTGATAACAGAGTATAGATGCCCAACAGATAGACAAGATTAGTTTTATGTCTAAATTGTATTGAACAAATAGGAATCTGCCTTAGTATTTTTAGATGTGAAGTTGCAGACATATTTTATTACTGTTATTTTGAGAAGTAGCAGAAAATCTCTTAACCAAGTGGACTTAACAGTCTTAGATGTAAATCCTCTAGCAAGCTGACATTCTTATTGAGTGTTTGAAATCCTTTAACAAGGTCACTTCTAACAAAGTGAAGATCCTAACAGATCTGAGGGAAATCCCTTAATCGGGTCACATCTAGCAATGTGTTTGTAATCTTTAACAGGATTTTCTTTTAACCGAGCATACTCTAGAAGAGTATATTTCTTAGTGGGTCCAAAATCCCATAGTGGTTTTTCCCTATTTGGATTTCCACGTTAAATTTGGTGTTATGAGGTTTATATTGTTCATATGCTTTTGAGTTTGCATGTTTGACAGTTTTGGTTATATGACTGATAAATATGTTACCGAGGTTGAATCTGATGTTTTTATGAATGATTAAGTTTGTATGATTCACCTCCCCCTCTCATCTTGTTGGCTATTGGATCTGTACTTACATTAAGTATCAGAACTATCAATTGGTATCAGAGCTTTGGACTTAGAAAGGAAAGTTTAAGGGCACTTGAGTTAAAGATCCAAAGATGTATAAGAGGGATGCACCGAAGCTGAATAAGTTGAGTTTCTCTACATGGCAGAAAAGGATGAAGCTGCATCTATCAGGAATTGGAGAATATGTTGTCTATTAGCTGGAGAATGATTTCATCACACCGAGAACCTATCCATTGACAATGGAAGAGATAAAGGCAAAGCAAGAACATATCCAAGCAATGATTGAAATAACATCTGCATTGACCGACTCAGAGTTTAATGATCTAGAAGGCTGCAATGATGCAAAGGCAATGTGGACTAAGCTCATATCAGTATATGGTGGAGATGAACATGTTCAAAGAGAAAAAGTGGATAGTCTAAGAGGACAACTTGAATCTATGAGGATGAATGAAGGTGAGAACATAACCCAGTACAGTACAAGACTAAAGGAGATTGTAAATCAAATCAAAGGAGCAGGAGGAACTATTGAAGAAAAGGATGTAACAAGTAAGTTGTTAAGAACCCTTCTACCTGCCTATGCAATTCGAGTCTCTACAATCAATGAATTGAGGTCTGTACCCAATATGCCAGTTTTTTTAGATGCTACTATTTGTAAGCTACATGCATTTGAGTTAAGTAACTTTGATAACAGTGGGTCATCGGTAAATAAAGTTGAATCTGCATTCAGTTCTTTTCATATTGATGAAATTGATGATTACAATGACAGAAAGTAGAAGTACTTTAAAGGGAATCACAGTGGAGCAAGTGAAAGATTTCGAAAAAACATGGAGGAGGTACACAAACTGTATGATTAAATCAGAAAGCAAGAAGAGCTTGAAGCACTATTAGCCAGAAGGCTACCGAGAGGAAAAGGTAAGTATAAAGGAAAGCTACCTTTAAAATGTTTCAATTGTGATAAGATAGGACATATGGCTTCTAACTGTCCTAACAAAGAATCTAGTGAAAAGAGAGATTACCGAGATGATAGATAGAAAGATAATCATTACAGAGGACACCAAGACTTCGAGAGAAGAGATAAAAGGACATGCCTAATAGCTGATGAGGAATCTAATGATGATAAATCAGATGAAACTGATACAGAGGAAGTTGTTTATGTGGCTATTAAAGATGGATCAGATGAAGAAAGGTATGAAGAAAAAGCTTTAATATCTCATATAAATACTAATGATTCTTGGATCATAGATAGTGGTTGCTCACATCACATGACAGGTGATAAACACAAGTTTATTAAATTAGATGATTATGATGGAGGCTATGTAAGATTTGGTAATGATGCACCATGTCCGGTAAGAGGTAAAGGATCCATAACACTTCTTGACAATGCTAAATGTAATGATGTTTATTGGGTTGAAGGATTGAAATACAATTTGTTGAGTGTAGCATAGCTAAACAACACAGGTTACCGAATAGAGTTTGAAAAAGGAATTGTCAAAGTTCATGACAAGCATGGAAAGTTAGCTGCTACCGGGACACAAACAAGAGGTAATACATTTCATCTTGACTCAACTCGAAATATATGTCTATATGCAAGGATAGATGATACCTGGTTATGGCATAAAAGGTTTTGTCATGTTAATTTTGATAATCTGATCAAAATAAGTAAGAAGCACCGAGTAACAGGTCTACTGAGTCTTGAAAAACTTGAGAATGCAATGTGCCAAGGATGCCAGATGGGTAAGATGACAAGATCAAGCTTTACAAGTAAGTCCTACACTTCTAAGGGAATTTTAGATCTTGTGCATATTGATCTTTGTGGTCCTATGAAAGTTCAGAGTTATTATGGTGATAAATATTTCATATTATTTGTGGATGATTACTCAAGGATGATGTTAGTAATGTTTTTAAAAGAAAAATCAGAAGCTTTTCAAATGTTTAAATGGTACAAGGCTAGAGTTGAAAATGAAACAAGAAGACAACTGAAATGTCTCAGATCAGATAGAGGAGGAGAGTTTACATCTGATGAGTTCAACTTATTTTGCAATGATCATGGTATAAAAAGACAAGTCTCTGCACCGAGAACTCCATAGCAGAATGGGATAGCTGAGAGAAGGAACAAATCTATTGTGGATTGTGCCAGAACCTTGATGATTGAAAAGAAAGTTCCACAAACATTTTGGAGATACATAATAAGCACAGCTATTTACACCTTGAACCTAGTTCAATTGAAGAAAGGTACTTTGAAGACACCTTATGAAATCTGGTATGACAAGAAACGTAATGTAAGTTATTTTAAAATCTTTGGGAGTAGATGCTATGTTCACAAAGATGATAGAAATGGTAAGTTTGATCAAAAAAGTGAAGAAGGAATGTTTCTAGGTTATTCTTTTAGAAGCAAAGCATTTAAATGTCTGATCAAATCATCTAACAAAATAGTAGAAAGTGCAAATGTGAAAATTGATGAATTTGTAGAAAGAAATGATGAAGGAAACTCCAAAGAACCAGAAGATTATGAAGGATTTGTCTATGTGCAACCGAGAAGTCCTACCGAGATAACTGTTGAAGAAAATGAAGAAAATATCCAGTTACTGAGTGATGAAGAAGATCATACAGAGCCTACCAAGCCTGTATTAGCCAAGTATGTTAGAAGACATCATGCACCAAGTCAGGTTATAGGAGATAAGGATGATCCAGTGATGACAAGGAACAAACTGAGACAGAACACATGTTTGATATCTGAATTTGAACCGAGAATAATGAAAGAGGCATTTAACAATGAAGATTGGATAAATGCTATGACAGAAGAGATTGATCAAATCAAGAAGAATGACACATAGACATTGGTCCCAAGACTGAAGGACAAAAATGTAATCGGTACAAAGTGGATCTTCAGAAACAAGTTAAATGAAAAGGGTGAGGTCATTCGGAACAAAGGAAGACTAGTTTGCAAAGGTTATGCCCAAGAAGAAGGAATTGATTATGGTGAGACTTTTGCACATGTGGCAAGACTTGAAGGAGTAAGAACATTGTTGGCATATGCTACTTACAAGAATTTCAAGGTATATCAAATGGATGTCAAATATGCATTTCTGAATGGTATATTAGAAGAAGAAGTTTTCATTGAACAACCTGAAGGATTTGTTGAAGGAGAAAATAATGATCAAGTATGTAAATTGAACAAAGCTTTATATGGTCTGAAACAAGCACCTAGAGCATGGTATGAGAGATTGCACTCTTATTTGATTAAGATTGGTTTTATAAGGATAAGTGAGAACAACAATATGTACATGAAGAATGATGAAAATGGAATACTGATCTCAACCATATTTGTTGATGATATTATCTTTAGTGGAAATTACTCTCTATGCAAGAACTTTGGAAATGAAATGAGTAAATAATTTGAGATGTCATTAATCGGTGAGATAAAATATTTTATAGGTCTGCAGATACTGCAAATGAAAGATGAGATTTTCATTACCCAATCCAAGTACATAAAGGAAATCTTGAAGAAATTTGGAATGTAGGATTCAAAACCAGTAAGTACTCCTATGACTACCAACTGTAAACTATCAAAGAATGATGAATCTGCATCTATTGATGAGACACTTTACTGATCTATGATTGGAAAGTTGCAATATGTTGTTCACAGCAGGCTAGATATAGCACATGGAGTAGGTATTGTTGCAAGATTTTATGCAGATCCTAAGGAAACACACATGACGACAATCAAAAGAATTTTCAAATACTTAAAAGGCACTAAAGATTATGGTTTAGTATATCAGAAAGGAAATGAGTTTTATTTAAAAGTTTATACTGATGCTGATTGGGTAGGCAACATTGATGACAGGAAAAGCACAAGTGGAGGAGCTTTCTTTTTAGGAGAAAGACTAGTGAGCTGGCATAGCAAGAAACAAGGATGTGTTTCTCAATCAATAGTAGAAGCTGAATATGTTGCTACAGAACTGAATTGCACCAATAGAGCATGGATCAAACAACTATTGGAAGGGATAAATGAGCAACTTACCGAGCCAATAACTATATTCTATGATAACACTAGTGCCATTAACATTTCAAAGAATCCTGTTATGCACTCTAAGACAAAGCACATCTCTATCAAATATCATTATCTTAGAGAAAAAGTTCAAGAGAATAAAGTGGTGTTGGAATATGTTAGCACAAAGGAACAAATTGCAGACATCTTCACCGAGCCACTGCCAAAGGACACTTTTGAGTATCTCAGAAGTCAGTTAGGGGTCCTACCCCTATCTTCCATTCACTAACTAAGTTCGGTGAAAGCATCAATTTGATGACTCTACATAATATCTTTTAGGAGTTGATGCTAATTTACACACTTTAGGAGGTTTTCTAAAGTTGTGCAGGAAATAATAAACAGAGAACATGAATTGAAGACAAATGCTCTAACCGAGACTCAGTTGATACACAACATCAGGAAATAACTTCTTACAGAAACAAATTATGTTTTAGTTCTTTTTTTGGCATTGTTGTCAAAGGGGGAGACTACCTATGAAAGGGGGAGATTACATAAGAAGAGCAGACTACAGATTTGGAAGAAGACTGAGAAAATAGGAGAAGTCTAATGTATGGGGGAGGGCATTTCAGCATTTCAGAATCACAGCAATCCGAATCTATTAAGGTCAAATCAATTGGTTTTGCCATCAATGCCAAAGGGGGAGATTGTTGGCATTATAACAGACAAGAAGAAAGTTGACATTCCAATTACAATGAGAGATTGTTGGCATTTCAATAAGGATATTGAGAAGGTTGTTGATGACTATGGATATAACTGATTAAGGATGATTACTGTCTTAATATTATATTTTGTCATTGATGTCAAGAAATTGATTTTCTAATCCAGTATGATGTTGCCATATCTTAAGAAGTATGATTTAATGAGTATAAAGATGTTGGTAAAAGACATAGAAAGAATATGATGAAAAAGGGGATAAGTTATTCAATGGGCAACTATTACCGAGTTAGACAATGATGAGATCATGATGTTTAGATTGTTTTGATATCCTACATATGCTATCATTTGAAAGGTTAATACTATACTATGTTACCAAGCAAAGAACCTAGTCGGTAAACCCTAAGGTTATCGCTATCGGTTAATGAAGGCAGAATGTCTACCGAGTGAATTTTAGTATTTACCGAGTTACAACCGAGCTATAACAGAATGCATTAAATGTTTACATGTGATATTTAATGAAGGAAGCTGATGAGATGGAGCGAATTAAATGATTGGTAAACTGTGTATGAAGATTTTTAAAGAATCTATGGTAAAGAAAGATCGACAGGAAGATCTACAACTCAGATTGAACCGCAATACCCTAACACAAGTTCCAAGGTGAACATGCAAGTTCCAAGGTGGGGTAAAACATTTTTAGATCGAAGGATACATTGAACTTGGACAAGATTGAAGATCTGATGGCTATGATTGATCATGGGAAATGTGATCAAGGAGATTAAGTAGTTAGAAGATTGTTTATAAATAGGAAACCATTGATAAACAATGTATGTGGGAAAGTGTATGCACAGGGATGCTACATAGTGATTACCAAGCACAGAAGCTTGAAGACCTATTTTGATAATAGAGTATAGATGCCTAGCAGATAGACAAGATTAGTTTTATGTCTAAATTATATTGAACAAATAGGAATCTACTTTAGCATTTTTAGATGTGAAGTTGCAGACATATTTTATTACTGTTATTACGAGAAGTAGCAGAAAATCTCTTAACCGAGTGGACTTAACAATCTTATATGTAAATCCTCTAGCAAGGTGACATTCTTATTGAGTGTTTGAAATCCTTTAACAAGGTCACTTCTAACAAAGTGAAGATCCTAATAGATCTGAGGGAAATCCCTTAACCGGGTCACATCTAGCAATGTGTTTGTAATCTTTAACAGGATTTGCTTTTAACCGAGCATACTCTAGAAGAGTATATTTCTTAGTGGGTCCAAAATCCCATAGTGGTTTTTCCCTATTTGGGTTTCCATGTTAAATCTGGTGTTATGAGGTTTATATTGTTCATATGCTTTTGAGTTTGCATGTTTGACAGTTTTGGTTATATGACTGATAAATATGTTACTAATGTTGAATATGATGTTTTTATGAATGATTAAGTTTGTATGATTCACCCCCCCCCCTTTCATCTTGTTGGCTATTGGATCTGTACTTATATTAAGTATCAGAACTATCAATTGTTATATATGAATTTGATTGTTTGATGAAGAGTAGAAGGTACTACTTTCATAGCATGAATCCACGATCTACCTAGAAGAAGGTTATAATTAAGATGGTTGGGCATGACATAAATAGGAATAGGTAATATCATAGGTCCTACTTTGATTGGTAATATGACTATGCCAAGTTAATCTCTAATAATATTATCAAAGACATGAACACAAAGAGGATTGGTTTGAATAAAAGAATAATCCCAATTTATCATATTTAATAAGTCAACACTAAAAGTGTTAAGTGTTGGCCCATTATCAATTAAGGTACCTCTTTTATTTTGTTCATAAATGTGAGGACTAATCATAAGGGAATCATCTCTATTTTTAACCTCTATAGAAGGAAATTCATCTTGTGAGAATGTAATATCATTTGGTTTAGAAGAAATAAGAGGAGCCACCTTTTGTAAGGCTTCTTGGATCAAATTATGGTATGAAGGTGAAGTTTGAATCAAGTCCCAAAGGGAGATCTTGGCTAATATATCATGGAGTTTCTCAACAGGATTAGGTTTCTTATCAACATGTTTCTTAAGATGATGGTGTGAAGTAAGGGAAGTGAGAAGAACATCGGGATATTTCTTTTTGACACAAACATTCAATGTGTGATGTATTTCAGAACCATATTTTTACTCTAGTTGTCTTTCCATATCACCTCTTTCACATATGTATTTTGTAAATTTTAGGATATTGTGATTTTTCTTAGGCTTCTCATAACTAGAAACATGAATGGAATTGACCTTATTAGGTTCTTTGTTCTCCTAGGATACATCTATATAAGGGAGAGCATCAAGAAAATTGCTAATGATTTCATCCTCTTGCTCCAAGGTATCTTTATGGATAGGAAAAAATTAGGGAGAAGGACTAGAAATATCCATCAACACCACTTCTCCAGGAAAGGTGTCATGTATGGAAGGAAAAGTAACATTAAGGAAGGTGTTTATGATATCATCCTATTCCTCTAAAATATCCTTATGGGAGAGGCACATTTTAGGACAAAGATCAACATCATTTATCAATTTTTCATCCTTAGAAGGGAGAGTTTTGAAAGAAGCATTAATGGTCTCTTCTTGCATTAAAATATCCTCATGGGTAGGAGGATCCTTAGGAGAGGGATAGAGTGAAACAAGGGGGGATAAGCTATTATCACATATATGAAATAAATGCATCATGGAACTAACTAAATGACAACAATTTGCTTTTTTCAAATGATAGCATATGTAAAATGCATGATAAAAAGAGATAACAATGTGCATTTTTATTATTTTTTTACTACTGCAAGTACATAAACCATGAATGAATGCATCTAAATCTAAAAAATTAGATCAAAAACTCAAAATAAAAAATATGCAAATGTAAGAAGAGTCGAGTTCACCAAAATGTAATAGATGAAAAATTAGGGTTTCACAAATTATGCTTTGTAAACGAGGAAATGACCTAACTTTCACATGCATTACATTAAAAGGAGGATGAAATTAATAGACCAACCTCAATTCTATTAGGAAGAGGGTTGAATGCAAATTGAGTTGGCATTATAACAGACAAGTAGAGATTGTTGGCATTTCAATAAGGATATTGAGAAGGTTGTTGATGATTGTGGATATAACTGATTAAGGATGATTACTGTCTTAATATTATTATTTTGTCATTGATGTCAAGAAATTGATTTTCTAATTCAGTATGATGTTGCCATATCTTGAGAAGTATGATTTGATGAGTATAAAGATGTCGGTAAAAGACACAGAAAGAATATGATGAATAAGGGGATAAATAAGTTATTCAATGGACAACTATTACCGAGTTAGACGATGATGAGATCATACATATGTTATTGATTGTAAGGTTAATACTATACTATGTTACCGAGCAAAGAACCTAGTCGGTAAACCCTAAGGTTGTCGCTATCGGTTAATGAAGGAGAAATGTCTACCGAGTGAAGTTTAGTATTTACCGAGTTGCAACAGAGTAACAACAGAATGCATTGAATGAATAAAAGCATTATTTAATGAAGGAAGCTAATGAGATGGCTATGATTAAATGATTGGTATGTCATGAATGAAGTTTGTTAAAGAATCTATGGCAAAGGAAGATCGGCAAGAAGATCTACAGCTCAAAATGAACTGCAATACCCTAGCACAAGTTCCAAGAAATGTATGCAAGTTCCAAGGTAGGGTAACACATTTTCAGATCGGCGAATACATTGAACCTGGACAAAGTTTGAAGATCTGATGGCTATGATTGATCATGGGAAATGTGATCAAGGAGATTAAGCAGTTAGATATTGTTTATAAATAAGGAATTGTTGATAAACAATGTATGCGGGAAAGTGTATGCACATGGATGCTACATAGTGATTACCGAGCACTGAAGCTTGAAGACCTATTTTGAATAACAGAGTATAGAGCCCAACAAATGGACAAGATTAGCTCTATGTCTATATTGTATTGAGCAAATAAGAATCTTCTTTAGCATTTTAGATGTGAAGTTGTAGATAGATTTTTATTAGTATTATTTTGTGAAGTGATAGAAAATCTCTTAACCGAGTGGACTTAACAGTCTTATTTGTAAAACCCTCTAGCAAGGTGACAATTTGATTGAGTGTTTTGAAATCCTTTAACAAGGTCACTTCTAACAAGGTGAAGATCCTAACAGATCTAAGGGAAATCCCTTAACCAGGTCACATCTAGCAATGTGTGTGTAATCTTTAATGGGATTTGCTTTTAACCGAGCATACTCTAGAAGAGTATATTTCTTAGTGGGTCCGAAATCCCACAGTGGTTTTTCCCTATTTGGGTTTCCATGTTAAATTTGGTGTTTTGAGTGTTATGATGTTTATATGCTTGTGAGTTTACATGTTTAGTAGTTTTGGTTATATTACTGAAGTAAAGGTTATCGAGGTTGAATCTGATGTTTTTATGGAAGATTAAGTTTGTATGATTCACCCCCCCTTTCATCTTATTAGCTTGGCATCTGTACTTACATTAAGTATCAGAACTATCAATTGGTATCAGAGATTTGGACTCCGGAAGAAAAAAAAGTTTAAAGGTACTTGAGGTAAAGATCCAAAGATGTATAAGAGGGATGCACCAAAGTTGAACAAGTCAAGTTTCTCTACATGGCAGAAAAGGATGAAGTTGCACCTATCAGGAGTTGGAGAATATGTTGTATATTATCTAGAGAATGATTTCATCACACCGAGAACCTATCCATTAACAATGGAAGAGATAAAGGCAAAGCAAGAACATATCCAAGCAATGATTGAAATAACATCTGCATTGACCGACTCAGAGTTTAATGATCTAGAAGGCTGCAATGATGCAAAGGCTATGTGGGACAAGCTCATATCAGTGTATGGAGGAGATGAACATGTACAAAGAGAAAAAGTGGATAGTCTAAGAGGGAAACTTGAATCTATGAGGATGAATGAAGGTGAGAACATAACCCAGTATAGTACAAGACTAAAGGAGATTGTCAATCAAATCAAAGGAGCAGGTGGAACCATTGAAGAAAAGGACATAACAAGTAAGCTGTTAAGAACCCTTCTACCAGCTTATGCAATCTGAGTCTCTGCAATCAATGAATTGAGGTCTGTACCAAATATGTCAGTTTCTTTAGATGCTACTATTAAGCTACATGCATTTGAGTTAAGTAATTTTGATAATAGTGGGTCTTCGGTAAATAAAGTTGAATCTGCATTTAGTTCTTTTCATCTTGATGAATCTAATGATTACAATGAAAGAAAGTATAAGTACTCTGAAGGAGATCACAGTGGAGCAAGTGAAAGATTTCACAAGAACATGGAGGAAGTATACAAACTGTATGAGGAAATCAGAAAGCAAGAAGAGTTTGAAGCACTATTAGCCAGAAGGTTACCGAGAGGCAAAGGTAAGTATAAAGGAAAACTACCTTTGAAATGTTTCAATTGTGATAAGATAGGACATATGGCTTCTAACTGTCGTGACAAATATTCTACTGAAAAGAGAGATTACTGAGATGACAGACAGAAAGATAATCATTACAGAGGACACCGAGACTTCAGAAGAAGAAAGACATGCTTAATAGCCGATGATGAATCCAATGATGATAAATCAGATGAAACTGATACATAGGAAGTAGTTTATGTGGCTATCAAAGATGGATCAGATGAAGAAAGGTATGAAGAAAAAGCCCTAATATCTCACATAAATACTAATGACTCTTGGATCATAGATAGTGGATGCTCACATCACATGACAGGTGATAAACACAAGTTTTTAATGTTAGAAGACTATGATGGAGGCTATGTAAGATTTGGTAATGATGCACCATGTCTAGTAAAAGGTAAAGGATCCATAACACTTCTTGACAATGCAAAGTGCAATGATGTTTATTGGGTTGAAGGTTTGAAATATAATTTGTTGAGTGTAGCACAGCTAAACAATACAGGATACCGAATAGAATTTCAGAAAGGAATTGTCAAAGTTTATGACAAGCATGGAAAGTTAGCTGCTACCGGGACACAAACAAAAGGTAATACATTTCACCTTGACTCAACTCAGAATAAATGTCTATATGCAAAGATGGATGATACCTGGTTATGGCATAAAAGTTTTTGTCATATAAATTTTGATAATCTCATCAAAATAAGCAAGAAGCATCGAGTAAGAGGTCTACCGAGTCTTGAAAAACTTGAGAATGCTATGTGCCGAGGATGTCAGATGGGCAAAATGACAAGATCAAGCTTTACAAGTAAGTCTTACACTTCTAAGGGAATTTTAGATCTTGTGCACACTGATCATTGTGGTCCTATGAAAGTTCAAAGTTATTATGGTGATAAATATTTCATATTATCTGTGGATGATTACTCAAAGATGATGTCAGTTATGTTTTTAAAAGAAAAATCATAAGCTTTTCAAATGTTTAAATGGTACAAGGCAAGAGTTGAAAATGAAACAGGAAGACAACTGAAATGTCTTAGATCAGATAGAGGAGGAGAGTTCACATCTGATGAGTTCAACTTATTCTGTAATGATCATGGTATTAAAAGACAAGTCTTTTCCCTGAGAACTCCACAACAAAATGGAATCGCTGAGAGAAGAAATAGATCTATTGTGGATTGTGCTAGAACCCTGATGATTGAAAAGAAAGTGCCACAAACATTTTGGAGAGAAGCAATAAGCACAACAATTTACACCCTGAACCGAGTACAACTGAAAAAAGGAACTTTGAAGACACCATATGAAATCTGGTATGAAAAGAAACCTAATGTAAGTTATTTTAAAATCTTTGGAAGTAGATGCTATGTACACAAAGATGATAGAAATGGCAAGTTTGATCATAAAAGTGAAGAAGGAACATTTCTTGGTTATTCTTCTAGAAGTAAAGCATTTAAATGTCTGATCAAATCATCTAACAAAATAGTAGAATGTGCAAATGTGAAAATTGATGAATTTACAGAAAGAAATGATGAAGGAAACTCGAAAGAACCAGAAGATTATGATGAATTTGTCTATGTTCAACCGACAAGTCTTACCGAGAGAACTGTTGAAGAAAATGAAGAGAATATCTAGTTACCGAGTGATGAAGAAGATCATACAGAGCCTACCGAGCCTGTATTAGCCAAGTATGTTAGAAGACATCATGCATCAAGTCAGATTATAGGAGATAAGGATGATCCAGTGATGACAAGGAACAAACTGAGATAGAACACATGTCTGATATCTGAATTTGAACCGAGAATAGTGAAAGAGGCATTTAACAGTGAAGATTGGATAAATGTTATGACAGAAGAGATTGATCAAATCAAGAAGAATGAAACATGGACACTGAACCCAAGACCGAAGGACAAAAATGTAATCGATACAAAGTGGATTTTCAGAAACAAGTTGAGTGAAAAAGGAGAGGTCATTCACAATTAAGCTAGACTAGTTTGCAAAGGTTATACTCAAGAAGAAGGAATTGATTATGGTGAAACTTTTGCACCTATGGCTAGACTTGAAGGATTAAGAACATTGTTGGCATATGCTACTTACAAGAATTTCAAGGTATATCAAATGGATGTAAAATCTGCATTTTTGAATGGTATATTAGAAGAAGAAGTTTTTATTGAACAACCTGAAGGATTTGTTGAAAACAAGAATGAAGATCAAGTATGTAAATTGAACAAAGCTTTATATGGTTTGAAACAAGAACCTAGAGTATGGTATGAAAGATTGCACTCTTATTTAATCAAGATTGGTTTTATAAGAACAAGTGAAAACAACAATATGTACATGAAGAATGATGAAAATGGAATACTGATCTTAGCCATATTTGTTGATGATATTATCTTTTGTGGAAATGACTCTCTATGTAAGAACTTTGGAAATGAAATGAGCAAAGAATTTGAGATGTCATTAATCGGTGAGATAAAGTATTTTATAGGTTTACAGATATTGCAAATTAAAAATGAGATTTTCATTACTCAATCCAAATACATAAAGGAAATCTTGAAGAAATTTGGAATGGAGGATTCAAAACCAGTAAGTACTCCTATGACTACCAACTGCAAATTATCAAAGAATGATGAATCTGCATCTATTGATGAGACACTTTACCGATCCATGATTGGAAAGTTACAATATGTTGTTCACAACAAACCATACATAGCACATGCAGTAGGTATAGTTGCAAGATTCTCTGCAGGTCCTAAGGAAACACACATGACATCAATCAAGAGAATTTTTAGATACTTGAAAGGCACTAAGGATTATGGCTTAGTATATCAGAAAGGAAATGAGTTTGATTTAAAAGTTTATACTGATGTTGATTGGGTAGGCAACATTGATGACAGGAAAAGTACAAGTGGAGGAGCTTTCTTTTTAGGAGAAAGACTAGTGAGTTGGCTTAGCAAGAAACAAGGATGTGTTTCATAGTCAACATCAGAAGCTGAATACATTGCTGCAGCATTGAATTGTACCAACATAGCATGGATCAAACAACTGTTGGAAGGTATAAATGAGAAAGTTACCGAGCCAGTAACTATATTCTGTGGCAATACTAGTGCCATTAACATTTCAAAGAATCCTGTTATGCACTCTAAGACAAAGCACATCTCTATCAAATATCATTATCTTAGAGAAGAAGCTCAAGAGAAGAAAGTGGTGTTGGTGTATGTTAGTACAAAGGAACAAATAGCAGATATCTTCACCAAGCCACTACCAAGGGACACTTTTGAGTATCTCATAAGTAAGTTAGGGGTCCTACCCCTATCTTCTACTCATTGACCGAGTTCGGTGAAGGCATCAATTCGATGACTCTACAGAATATCTTTAGGAGTTGATGCTGATTTACACACTTTAGGAGGTTATCTAAAGGTGTGAAGGAAACAAATACAGGGAACAGGAATTGAAGACAAAATGCTTTGACCAAGACTAAGTTGATACATAACAGCAGGAATTCACTTCATACATGAAGAAATTATGTTTTAGTTCTTCACTTTTTGGCATTGTTGTCAAAGGGGGAGAAGACTGAAGAAAAGCAAGACTGAAGAGAAAAGAAGAGAAGACTAATGTATGGGGGGAATTTTGATGACAGAAGGAGAGCATTTCAGCATTTCAGAATCTCACAGCAATCCAAATCAATTAGGTAAAATCAATTGGTTTTGACATCAATGCCAAAGGGGGAGATTGTTGGCATTTTAATAAGGATATTGAGAAGGTTGTTGATGATTATGGATATAACTGATTAAGGATGATTACTGTCTTAATATTATTATTTTGTCATTGATGTCAAGAAATTGATTTTCTAATTTAGTATGATGTTGCCATATCTTGAGAAGTATGATTTGATGAGTATAAAGATGTCGGTAAAAGACACAGAAAGAATATGATGAATAAGGGGAGAAATAAGTTATTCAATGGGCAACTATTACCGAGTTAGACAATGATGAGATCATGATGTTTAGATTTTTTTGATATCATACATATGTTATTGATTGTAAGGTTAATACTATACTATGTTACCGAACAAAGAACCTAGTCGGTAAACCCTAAGGTTATCGCTATCAGTTAATGAAGGCAAAATGTCTACCAAGTGAAGTTTAGTATTTACTGAGTTGCAACCGAGTAATAACAGAATGCATTGAATGAATAAAAGCATTATTTAATGAAGGAAGCTAATGAGCTGGCTATGATTAAATGATTGGTATGTCGTGAATGAAGTTTGTTAAAGAATCTATGGAAAAGGAAGATCGGTAGGAAGATCTACAACTCATATTGAACCGCAATATCCTAGCACAAGTTCCAAGAAATGTATGCAAGTTCCAAGGTGGGGTAACACATTTTCAAATCGGTGAATACATTGAACCTGGACAAAGTTTGAAGATCTGATGGCTATGATTGATCATGGGAAATGTGATCAAGGAGATTAAGCGGTTAGCTATTGTTTATAAATAAGGAACTGTTGATAAACAATGTATGCGGGCAAGTGTATGCACATGGATGCTACATAGTGATTACTGAGCAGTAAAGCTTAAAGACCTATTTTGAATAATAGAGTATAGAGCCCAGTAGATGGACAAGATTAGTTCTATGTCTATATTGTATTGAGAAAATAAGAATCTACTTTAGCATTTTAGATGTGAAGTTGCAGATAGATTTTTATTACTGTTATTTTGTGAAGTGACAGAAAATCTCTTAACCGAGTGGACTTAATAGTCTTATTTGTAAAACCCTCTAGCAAGGTGACATTCTGATTGAGTGTTTTGAAATCCTTTAACAAGGTCACTTCTAAGAAGGTGAAGATCCTAATAGATCTAAGGGATATGATTCACCCCCCCCTCTCATCTTATTAGCTTGGCATCTGTACTTACATTAAGTATCAGAACTATCAAATTGGATTATATTCCCCTTTTGTTTGAGTTGAAAATGCAATGGAAGGATGCAAATTAAATGTCAGATCTATAATGAAGAATTGAACCAAAATAGTGATATTAGAATGTTACAGACCTCACACAGAGTCACAGATAACAAGGAAAGTGAATTAGAACCTGTAGCTAAAAATTCAGGTTGAATTGTTGGGACTAGGGCGGTGGTTCACCCTAGTCCTATAATTTTTGGAAGAGCAAGTGGGATATTTTTTGATTAGGGAGATGCACATGATCCACTACCGGAAGATCGAGAAAAATTATCAAGACTAAGGTGGTAGGTCACCTTAGTCCTTCGTGAGCACCCTGGTCCCTCTGTAGTGCCTTGGTCCTAAGAGGTATCTAGAACTTTTGCAAAAGCTAGTTATATTTGTCTTTGTCTCCTCTACTCGTTTCTTTTTTCTCAACTCTTGAATTTGTCACTAACATACCAAAAGAAGGAAAATTGTGTGCACATTCCAAAAATATCCTCCTTTGAATTTGGAGGAACCAATTTCCTAACATTTCAAAAAATATCCCAAATCTCTTAAACCATGGAAATATCCTCATTTTGGGGGGAACCAAATTTCCTAAAATTTGGGAAAATATCTAAAATATTCTAAACCATGGGAATATATCTATTGTGTACTCTTTATTTTGTAATCTCTTTTGGAATAGAACCTACTTATTTGGGTGTCTCACTCCCAAATAGGCATGTGTCCTCAAGGACACATATCATTCCTTTCAATGACACATGCCCTTCTTAAAGACAGATGTCATTTGCATCCATGACACATGCCCTTCTCAGAGACACATGTCTCCATCTCACACCTCTCCATCTCTCATTCTAGCCTATTTAAATACCTTATTTTCCTTCATTATTCATCCACTTTCATTTTCATACTCTCATAATGCATAATTGTTCATCCATTTTCATTCTCATAACCTCATAATGCAGAATTGTTCACTCACCATTTTGCACATCCATTAAGCATCTCACATCCATATTTCATCTCATTTTAGCTTAATATCCATCTTTCATTCATTACCATGGAACAAAATTTAGTATCTATCATTCAAAAAGCACACATCAAATCAGGGGACTATCAAATTGAAGGATAATCTAGAGTTTGCAATTTAATTGCTTCTATTTCATTTATCTAGTTTTCTTCTTTCTTAACGTCCTAATCTTGAGTGTGGTTGAAATATGTGTTTGTTGATTATTTAGTTTATTTTTTTAGTCTCTCTAGTTTACATGAACAATTCTCTGTGTACAATTCTGGCACACCTGGTGGGACCCACTTCATGGGTCATTTTAATCTTTTGTTGTTGTTTTAGTGATTTTTGAATCACAAGTTTTGGCACTTGGAGACAAGAAACATTCCATTTGCAAGATCCAGTACAAATTTTTGCATCAATGACTGGGATTTTGCATGCGTATTATCAATATTTTGCATACATCTTGATAGTTTTTTGCATCACTTCTATCAGTATTTCACATACGTCTTGAGAATTTGTTGCATCCATTCTACTAGTGTGTTGCATTTGTCCAGTTGATGTTTCACATGAACTTGTCGAGTGTTTCATATACATCATAGGTAAAAGTGGGTAATGTCTATTAGTTGGTTTTGTTATTTTTGGGGTCGCCTATCAATTGCCAATGCTAATTTTCTTTCAGTTTTAAGAATTTTTTCTGAATGAAATAGGTAGATAAGTTTACAATGTTTTAACCAGATGGCTCGTAGTGTTAAGATTAAGTGTGCAAGATCTTGGCAACTAGTAAAACTCAAATGACTATAGAAACAACATGTTAGGGCCTTGCAAGAAAATCAACTGATTAATGAACCAGAAGAACAAACCAAGTATTTTCAATACCAACAATAAATCCTAACTTACATACATAAATACAACATGCTTCTAAGAATGTGATTATACTTTTAACTATGTCTGTGAAAAACCAATCCATTTGTTTGCAGTACTCGATTTGCAAGTTTTACACAGAAACTGGTTTTGCGTCTATGTTGTTACTATTTTGCATTAGTAAATGTAGTATTTCACATTAGTATATGCAACATTTTGCATTAGTATACATATTATTTTGCATAAGCATAAGCAGTATTTCACATAAGTTTAGGAAATATTTTGCATGTGTTTAGGTACTGTTTCACATTCAACTGGTTATTCTAATGCTGTTTTGTTTTGGATCTATCTTTGATCTTGGGGTTTTTCTATGTTACTAATAATCGAATTGCAACATGTGGCAAAGTGGAGTGTAAAAGAGGTGTTTTGATTGGGTCAAATACATTATAAAACCTCAAACTACTAATTACTTGTTTGCAGAGGTAGCTTAGGAGAGTGTTTGCTTTTTTCTATTGTAAACAAGATTTGAATTGGTGCTTAAAATGTATCAGTGCCTTTTGTGTTTGGCACACTTGTGCATGTGAGCGGACCTACTGTTAACACACTCTATCCTCTCCCTTGGCTCTCATGGTCCTGGGTGCAAGAGAAAACTGTTAATGACACTTGGTCTTTACTTTTTAGGTAGAAGGGCTTGCCTCCCAAGTAGCCAATAAGGTCGGGTGAGAGGAAACAACCCAAGCGGCACTCTTTCGGTCTGCTATATAAATATCAACTGGTGTCATTGTGTTATACTTATGGTTTCCCTCAATATCTACATGCAAATACCTTCGTGATCTTGATGGAAGTCAAAATCTCCTAGTGCTTGTGTGGCAGATGTGTAAAAACCTGTGTTCTATAGGATGGAATATCTCTTAAATGAGCCAGCTACCACATGTATAACTACCAAATTACCCTGAAAGTACCCCCACTACAAACCAGTTTTTAGTAGCCCCAATTCATTTTTTCTTGGTGGTGCAGGAGGTCGGACCTTCGAATCCGCCCTAATTTGTATTGTTCATAGTTGAGAGAGATGTCCCCCAGTTCACAAGATCTTTGGATCTTCAAGGTATGAAATTTTGGTGTGCCCAAGAAGTGTGTGTCGTGATGGGGGAGCCAACACCATTGAAATCTCTATCTATTCGTCATGTTTCAGTATTTGGAGAAATCCAAGTGGGGTTTCAGTAAGTAGTATCACATTTCTAGTCTAGGACGTATGTCTGATTCCGTGTTTTGTCTCATTTATACTAGTGGAATATCTTGGGATAATCTAGGCCCCCTTTATCTCAGTTGTGTTAGACATTGTTTTTTTCATGCTTGATGTATTTGTGTTGCAAAACAATCATTTGCCAAAATCAGTCTAAGTTGCCAAACATCTCATTTCACATAGTCCTAGTTATTCTTGTCCTTTAGTGAGTTTTCTCTTTATTATCTCGTTGTGTTGTTGGAATTTTGTCTTCAGTTGGGCCTACTATTGCCCAAGCTTGGTGTCATATATTTTTAGTATCGCCATTATTATCTACTAGAGTCCTGATTTGCATTGTCACTTTTTTACCCTAGTTTCGGGTCATCATTTTGATTTTACGTCGTTACCATTGTCAATTTAAATCCTTTGTCATCTTGCACTATAACCATCTCATCCTTGTCATAATTTGTTCCTAAAGTTAGGGATTGATCTTTTGGTTAAATAAAATCCTTGAATCCAATCATCAAACTTTTCCAAGTTCATCAAATCAAATCAAGAGTTGATCTTTTTGTCACCTTTGGTCTCACATCCTAAATTTCAAACCTACATCCTATTTTTAGCAACAATTATCACTAGCTCTTTTGACTATATTGATTTTAGAGCTTAGATTACATCATTGTGGTCTTGTTACTTCATGCTAGAGGTCTATTTCACAATTTATCTTGTTACATGAGTGTATCCTCTTGAGTACCTTTGAAGTCATGTCATTCAAATTAGATTTATCCATTTGTAATTTGAGTACCAAATCATGTTGGCCATTTGGAGGAATTGATTATGTGTTGCATTGATGGTTTGTCATTGATGTCAATACTAGTTGTTTTGGCTGCTTTACCGGTATCCATCTGGTCTTGGTAGGTTGTTTGGTTTCTGATTGGATTAGATCATGATGATCCGGTATACTCTAGTATGTTTTGGCTTATGGAATTGTCTTAGATCTACTATTCATGCTACTCAGATTCATGTTCAATCAGTTGGTTTTGATTTGGTGATCGGATGCTATCCTGTATGCTGGTAAGCTTGGTTTTTTAATTCGGTGAGGGTTTCACCGACAAAGCTTTTTTGAAGATCTTTTATATTATGCATAAGTGGTGTTGGTGTGGCTTCTAGTAGAGATTAATGATGTTGATGGTGATCGTGTTTGAGACTTGGTTGATTGGGATCATTTCTTTAGTGTGTGAGGACCTAAATTGGATCTGGTACTATCTAGGTTATGGACCGACTTAATGTAACATGTTGTTTGATCTTCTCGATGTGTTTTCAGGATTTCTTATGGGTTGGATATTATTTGTTTGGTCTCAAGCTGACATTTTTGTAATTATTTAATTTATTTATTGTCTGGTGGCTGACTTGATTGTTTGTGATCGAGGGTTTGTATATATATGATGTAATATCTCATTGTAGATCATGTATGGATATGTAAGGAGCGAATAATGTAATAATCATTCATGCAGAGAATTTGGTCAATCATTGATGATCGAGTTGTGTTTATGTAAGAGGATTTAGTCCTCCAGTATTGAGCTTAACCGAAAATGTACTCAAGCATGGGAGATGCTATCATTGCAGTTCATTCTCTCTTCTAGATTGTAGTCTAGATTTATATGTAGTTAGTGAGACTCCTTTTGTAATGAGAAGTGTGCTCTAGGCTATTGGCCTTCTTGCAAGTGTAGCCCCTCAATTTGCATTCACATACTTACTGCAAAAGTATTATCTGACTATGGGTAGGCTTCCCACCATGGTTTTTCCTTTACCGGGTTTTCCACGTACAAATCTTGGTGTCATGTGGATGGTATTTATTCTCTAATTGTTGCTTGTGCTGAATCAGTATATATGCTATTTTAGTAATTGGTTTATGCATTCTGGTATTGATCTTATGTGTTCTAGTATTAAAGTTTTAATTTCTTAAGGTTTCGGTAATCTGGTGACAACTGATTCACCCCTCCCCTCTCAGTTGTCTTCTGGTTATTTGAATTGTCTAACAAATCATCCTAATCAATCATATCATCCATCATTTTGTCAATCAATTAGTTAATCCAAATCTTTGAGTTTAGCTTAGTTCATGCTCATCACCACTCAATCTCACTCTAGACAAGCGATGGAACAAAAAACTTCTCAGTTAGGAGTAGAGATGTCTTATCCACAACTAAATCCCAATTTGGGTGTTAACCCCATTGTACTAGAAAGTGCCCCTATTAGTTTTGATCCACTTAATCCAGTTGTCACTAAAGAAACCATGGTTAACCAGCCAAATGAAATTGATATTCTAGTCAACCTCATCGATCAATTTCTTTCAAACCTAGACAATTCTCAAATGGTCGTTGAAATCATTGAAAAACACAAAAATCAAATATTTACTAATATGGTTGCCCAAGGTATGACCATTACATCACTTGATGCACCTATAATTGTTAATCCTCAAGGACCATCTCAACAACATGTACCTTCACAACAACCCTCTCTAGTGCCACTTTCAGTTCGAGCTTCAGTAACACTGCCACAACAAAATATCTCACTTCCATCTATAAAATTACCACCTTTGGACACACTGGAAAAAAATTATCAATCTTTCCACTAAGCTTCATCAAGTCTTATGTCATCTCCAACCTTGAGGGGAGTTATTTACAATGCACCATTTGTCGCACCATCTATGCAACTTCTTACTTTGATTCCCATGGTTGTTGAAATGGCCATGACTTACAGTGTAATACATACAACTCCTTTTATCATTCCAGTTACGAGACCGTTGAATTTACCTGCTACACAAACACCAACTTGGACCATAGGAATGTTAGGTTGTCCTCCACCATTTGCTACACAATCCATGACTTGGAGCATGAGTTATATAATTCCAACATCAAATATGACCCCACTTGTACAATCTATGCCACAAATTGTTACTACACCTCATCATCAACCTCGAGTGAATGTGCCAGCTATTGCCTCACAACCACAATTTAGTTACTTGTTATAATATGGTGAAAAAATAGGGTTTCCACCATAAGATGTAGTAAAACCACTAATTTTTACTTAGGGACCAATTACATTCAAAAGAGGGTTAAAATACAATAGATTTAGTCACAAACCAACAAGGATTAGGACTGAATACTAATTGGATTAAAGGGATGAATTTGTTTAACCTCTTTTGTAAGTTGAATTGTTGAAATTAGGGTAAAGTGTTGGAAATGAGAATGAAAACACATAAATAATGGGCTATAGTTGTTGAATTGAGCCACACACCTGGATCTAAGAAATATGAGTAGACTTGTATTTGATACCTAAAGGAGATCATAAAATGTCAGGACCATGGTGGTGGTCGCCCTGGTCTTTCATACTTTTTGCATACCAAAGGGGGATTGATTCGTCACTATAAATAATGCTTATTCTAAAGATCATAGCTCTGTACCTATTTCCTACATACCAAAAGAAGGGGAAATAGGTTGGGAATAGGGGTTTGCCTAATTCAAACCCTGATTTAGGAATTAACCTTGATTGAAATATTGTTAATA
The DNA here is from genome assembly GCF_030272615.1 of Cryptomeria japonica. NCBI lineage: Eukaryota > Viridiplantae > Streptophyta > Pinopsida > Cupressales > Cupressaceae > Cryptomeria > Cryptomeria japonica. The sequence continues at coordinate 26,169,482 of NC_081414.1, forward strand.
CTGAAATAAATAATGGAAGGATATAATCCTGATATGAAATGACTGATAATGATGCTTTTCTTCTTGAATGTAATCTTATATGTTGTATGAAATGACATGAATGTGACAAAACCCTAATCATACATACATGTTTTCATATGCATGATGTTATGTTGCTCCATAATTAATGAATGAAGAATATGCAGCCTTGAAGACCTTAAGAAATGCTTGATGATGAATCCTTCAATGCTTGAATGCTTGATGTCTTGTGATTATTATTTTTGTCATCCTTCCTAGAATGAGAGAAGAAGTCCTCCTTATATAGCTGCCTATTGGGAAAGCATATTAAATTTTTGACAAGGGCTACTATGGAGATCAGGTTCTCTCCAACTCATTATGACTATTGCGAGGGACCAAATTGGGGTCCTATTTGGGAGGACCAAGGCACCACGCCCTAGTCCTAATGAATACCATGGCACCACGCCTTGGTCCTATCCCATTTTAGAACCAAGACCAAAGGGCCATGAAAGGTGGAAGGTGAAAATAAGGCTTGCTTTGCATGACATAAGCATAATTAGGTGTTAATTAAGAATTCCGGTACAAACACTAAAGTGAGGGCCCCAAATGTGGACCAAATTGTAAGGGAGTACAATTTAGGATGATACATTTATCTCCCACTTTAGTGAGAGTATGATCTTATGCAAATACTCACGGTAAAGTAGACGAAAGAGAGATAAAGAAGAGGAAAAATGAGGAGCAAAATTGCAAGGAGTATAAGACATCACTAATTTTGAGGTACCAAGCCCCCAATATTAGGATCTTAATTCACTCAAAAATATGAAAGGGTACAAAAAACAAAAAGGCAAAAAGATAAACAAAGACAAAAGACAAAAAGACACACGAGACACAAAAGCTAAGAGCAAAAAACAAGACCTCAAGTCAGCTAGCCGAAGATAACTCGATATCAAAATGTATTACCCACTAATATCATTATTGAAAAATGCCATCTCAAGAACACAAGTGATCACATAAAAGAGTAAATCACACATCATCCATGAACTACGAATAGATAGGCTACAAGCTCATCAGAAGAAGGATAGAGAGAGAATGGATGCATAGTGTAGATGTGTTTTCTAGCCGATCCATGAGAAGAAGAATGAGAGAAGACATAGATACTTGCCCCTAGTTGTATTTTTATAGGTGATCCATGTTGGGGAGGAGAATAAGAATATTATAGATGTGTTTCACTAGTCCCAATCATTCTTGTCCGTGTGTGCAAGTGATGTATGGTTTCAAGTATATAGTACCTCATATAAGAGTTTGTTTCCATTAGTTTTAGGCATGCATCAACCCGTTTAAGACATATAATGTAAATGAAAATGCTAAGGGAAGAATGTGTAAATTCCAAGGGGTGGATGTGTAGTTTTGGCAACATCTTGCTCAAGATTTTGTTTACTCTAGTTTCGAGAATGTGTAACCCCGTTTGACAGATACATGACTAGTTCAAGGACATCTTGTGTAAGAGTTTTTTTTTCTTTGGTTTCGATGATGTATAACCCTGCTTAAGACATATATTAATATTGTGTTTGGTTTTGGGCATGAAGAATATCATATAAGAGTTTGTTTTCTCTCATTTCGAGGATGAACACCTTGTTTAAGACATGCAAAAATATGGTACAATATGATACAAAGAGAGAAATATGGGTGCTCCCCCATTAAATGTCAACATAGCTCTATGTTGATGTCTCAAGGAATCTTAGAGATAAGGATACCAAACCTTCAACACCAAGGAGATATCCTTTAGGAAAAAATATTCATAAATCCAAGCCAAAGAGGGAATACTCTTCAAGAAAGGATAAGATAGTTGAAAAAGAGATATCTTGCAACAAGTGTAAAGAGGATCCTCAGAGGAGAAAAGATCTTTTCTCAAAAGACATCTACCTCCAAGAAGATTTTCTTGAAAAAACATAATATTTTCTACCAAAATAAAGGAAGGGGAACAATAATTCATACCTTCCTTCTATTGCTAGGTGAAAGAGATTCTTGATGAAAGATGACACACTTTTGACCCAATGTGAGGGGTAGGTTTATAATGGATATACATTGCCAAGTGAAGAAGAGGTTGTATCCAAGGACATACACCTCTTACATGAGAGAGAATCCTTGAGAAAACAACAAATTCACACAAGGAATGACATCAAATTATAAACAAACACCACTCAACAAAAGAAAAGTAGATCCTTAGAAAGGATATGAGAGAGAAATCATTGCCCCCCAAGTGTAAGGATGATGAGAAGAATTACAAGACTTCCAAATAGATATTATCCATAAGAGACATACCATTTCAAACAAAGAATAGGTCCTAACTAAGGGACACACATGTACTTGCATGAAGGATAATTCCACGAAAAAAAGGACACCAAGTTATAAACAATGCAATGGAAAAGAAGAGGTGATCTTCAAAGAGTGATAAAGAGGAAGGATCACAAAACTCCTTTAAGGAGAGATTATTCATAAGAGATGTACCATTTGAAGCAAGGAATAGGTCCTAACTAAGGAACACACATGTTCTCGCATGAAGGATAATTCCATGCCAAAAAGGACATCAAGTTATGAAGAATGTAATCCATAAAGGAAATAGTGAAACCTTGGAAAGAGGAAAGATAATATTCTTGCTCCCCAATCATAGAGACAAGAATAAATAGACTATTATGTTTATCACTCAGTATGATTGCACCTAAAATTGTACCACCATAAATGACAATGAGCCCCCAATAGGTTGGCTAACAATTTCAAATAGTGAGAAGCAATATAATAGGAACTTGAAAGTTATTTGAATTGATTATGAGAAATATGCCATTCATTGTCAAATGTTATTTTTAAGATCCCTTAATCAATATAATGTTTTATTTGTTAGTGTAAATAAATATTCATCATGGATATTATTACACTTTACTTAAGTTAACTTAGGATAATGCATCTATTCGTAGTTTGGATATGAGACACTTAAGGAACTGTGCACATAGGGATATAGCTTGTAGGAGAAATTCCACCTTTTGTGGTCTTATTTTGCTGTTACACTCCACATTTGGTGGGTCATCCACCTCTTGTGGAATATTATATTATTTCTCCTCCCTATCCCTAGTATTTCTTACCTACCCTTGTTTCTCATTGAGTCACATGTCATGATTGTATGCTCGTATATCCATATGGCCTTACCTATATAAGCAGGCTCATTCTCATTGTATTGGTTAATCCAGTTGATCATTTGCATATTGATGACAATACAGTTTGTCCTTGTCATTCTATTGTCTCTCTTTTATAATTTTAATTGTACCTTTGATCTTGGAAAAATATCACATGGTATTAGAGCTATTGGGGCTTCATTGATTGGTTTTGGGAGACATCTTGGAAGGCTTCTATTTTCAAATCTAAGGTACTACGAGTTTTGGAGGCATCCTAGAGCATTTTTGACCTTGCCATTGCGTTTGAGAGGCCATTTCCATAAAAATTGAGTATAAACTCGACCTATTTTGGCAAAAGTCCAATTTTGGGTGTTGGAGAAATTTTTTGCCCAATTCAGACGGTATGTTGTACTTGTCTAATCCTCAATTTTGCAACTTCAAAGGCTTTGTTTGAGCTCATATGACCTCCTTTTCAAGTGCCATTTTTTTTGAAAGTGCATATTTTTTTATCTACTTTCATGATCTGTGATTAGTTTTCAGAGATTTTGAGTGGATATTGTACTTTCAGATATTGGTCTTTTTTGGCCTATTTAGTACTTGTAATTTGCTTGGATCTTAGTTTAGATCTCTTGCATTATCAGTTTGAGTTTCCTTTGGCCTCTTTGAGGTAGTTGTAAAGTTTAAATCAAAAGTCCACTTTTCCATTTTTTGCAAGTGGGCCATTGTACACGCAATGAGTATAAAGTGCCAAATCATCATTTTATTTTATTTTTTTGGGGGGGGGTTCTTTGATTGACTGAATTTGGGGGGGTGTCTTGTGTGATTATGCCTCTCTTTCCTTGTGCTCTTTCATTTTTGTTGCAATGAGTCCTCATAAATTTCCACCTTTAACTCCACATAATTATGCATCATGGAAAATTAAAGTATGGAGCAAATTAATGGAAAAAGGTCTCACGCATTACATAGATGGAACAATAGCAGCACCACTTGATCCTAAGGTTGATCCTAATGCTCAGTTATAATAGCTCACTAAATAATTGCATGGATCTTGGAACTTTGCATTAGTATGTATCTGATGACCTCATTTTTCACATTGAGAAGTGTACTACAGTCAAAGAGGCTTGGGATATGTTTCAGAAATTGTATGGTCAAGGCGATGAAATCAGAGGTTACAAGATTGACAATGAGCTCACCAACTTGGATCCCAAGAGTTTTGATACAATCCAAGATTATGTCACCAAATAAAATAAGCTAAGAGAAAAGCTTAAGGATTGTGGAATTGACAAAAAGAATGCTTAGTTGATATTCAACTTGTTGGACAAGCTTGCACCAGAATATGCAGCATTTGTTTCAAGCTTCCAAACTCATCGTTTGACAGTGGGGAGTTCCTAAATTATACCCTCATTTGATGCTTTCATAGAAATGTTGATATTGGAACAATCTAAGTTGGTGAACAGGGGGCTTCTCAAGTCTTCAAATTCCACGGCTTTGGTGGCTAATCAAAGGAGTCAAGGGAGTCAAGGCAAAGATTCTAACAAGAAGAAGAAGCAATATAAGTCAAAGCCACAACAAGAAAAAGGACAATCCTCCTCTCCATCACAAGGCAATTTTTCATCCTCTTCCAAGAAGGGGACTCCACCTAAGAAGGATAAACCAACTTGTGCTTATTTCAAGAAGTCTGGTCATGATGAGCATCAATGCCATACCAAGCAAGTTGATGAGTTGACAAATCTTCTTAAGAAAAACAACATCAACTTTCCATTAGCCTACACAAAGAAGGATTCATCATCCTTCCTCTTCCTCACAGCCTAAGGGAAGAGGGCAAGCATTTGTGGCTACAACAGGTTCTTCACAGCAATGGATACTTGACTCGAGTGCCTCTTATCACATGGGTTCTACAAAGGAGTGGTTTTCTTCATTGGAGCCATCTAAGGTACCTCACATTTACAAAGGAGATGATACTCAAGTTGAGGTTGAACAGAAATGTTCAGTTGACATGGATGTTGGAACATTTGAGAATGTTCTTTATGTTCCTAACTTATCTACCAACCTTCTCTCTATCTACCAAATCACTCACTATGGGAATGGGAAAAAGGTTGAGTTTACACCTGATTCGGTTGTGGTAAAGGAAATTGATGATGATGCCTTGGTAGCAGTGGGACAAGTCAATGACAACTCAAGGCTTTAATCATTCTCCCATTTTATGCCAAGTTCTCCTTCTAGGGCCTTGCTTACTCATTCAAATTCAGAAAGTAAGCTATGGCATGAGCAGTTTGGTCACCTCAACTACCACTATCTTCAGTAGCTCAGCACTAAACACATGGTCATAGGTCTACCTCGAATCAGTTTTTCAAAGGGTGTATGTTTAGAATGTTCCATGGGCAAGCATCCCGAGGAGAAGTTTGATAAGGGGAAAGCTTGGAGAGCTTTGAAAGTTCTTCAACTTGTTCATAGTGATGTAGCAAGTCCATTTTCAGCACCTTCATTTAGTAAGGCCCGCTATGTGCTCACCTTCATTTATGACTAATCCCACTTCACTTGGGTCTACTTTCTTATTCATAAGAGTGAATTATTTGATAGATTTCAAGACTTCAAGACTTGTGTGGAGAAGCAATCTGGGAAAGTGGTCAAGATTCTTTGCACAGATAATGGAAGGGAATATGTGAACAAAAGACTTGAGGATTTTTGTACATTTGAGGGGATTGATCTTCAACATTTTGTTGCATACACTCCACAATAGAATGGATTTGTAGAGTGCAAGAATAGAACTCTCAAAGAAATGGCTAGTTGTATGATACATGCACATTCTCTTGATCCTACCTTTTAGGCAGAAGCTATCAGTTGTGCCACACACATCCAGAATCAGGTTCCTCACAAAGCTTTGTAAGGTATTACTCCTTTTGAGGCCTGGGATGGTAGAAAATTGATTGTGCGACATTTCAGAGTCTTTGGGTGTCCAACATGGGCTCGCATACCTCCATAGAAACACAAGGCATTGGAACCTCAGAGTCGGCCTTGCATATTTGTTGGATATCCTCAGGGTGTTAAGGCATATAGATTGATGGATCCTAAGCCATATGAGGTGTTTATTGAGAGGAGTGTTCATTTTGAGGAAAGATCTCCTAGCTTAGCCTCTCTACCTCCTCCACCTTCCTCCATTATGGAAAGTGATGCTAGTGATTTAGATAATGAGACTCCTTCAACTCTGACTCGTAGGGTTACACCTCCGCAGGGTCCACTTGTAGTTGACAAGCCTCATTCTCCACCTCCACCTAGACCTCATTGGGCTCGACAAACACCTGATTCAGGAGGTTCTCTTGTTGGGGATCCTTCAGATACATAGAGGAATTGATCACAATAGTAGGACCTTCCACATGCATTCATTTCTACCACTTCCAATCCACAAACATTTTGGGAAGCATCAAGGGTTCCTGAATAAGATGAAGCTATGGAGGAAGAGTATAGTTCCTTGATGAGGAGAAACACATGGGAGTTAGTCCCTCTCCCTAAGGGGAGAAATATGGTTTGATGTAAGTGGATCTATCAGACCAAGTATGCAACAAATGGTAGTGTGGATAAGTATAAGGCTTAGCTTGTTGCAGAAGGTTTCTCTCAGGTTCTAGGTGTTGACTATACTGAGACCTTTGCGCCCGTAGCCAAGATGAAATCCATTCACTTGACACTTGCTATTGTCGCAACTCATGGTTGGGTTGTACATCAGATGGATGTGAAGAGTACTTTTCTTCATAGGGACCTTGATGAGGAGATTTATATGGAGAAACCACAGGGTTTCATCCAGGATTCTTCCTTGGTTTGCAGAATAAGGAAATCTCTCTATGGCCTTAAGCAGACCCCCAGGGCATTTTACACCAAGATGGTTTCCTTTCTTCTCTCAGCAGGGTTCACTAGGTGTCATTTCGATCTGAATGTCTACATTTTGTGACATGACGATTCTCACTTGATACTTGTGCTCTATGTTGATGATTTGATCATTATAGGGAGCACCAAATCCATCATTAGTAGGGTCAAATCTGCTTTGCATGACATATTTGCTATGACTGACTTGGGTCTTTTGCACTATTTTCTCGAGATAGAGATTTCACAGTCACCTTTCGAGATTACACTATCGTAGCTCAAATATGCTCTTGATCTACTTGCACGCTTTCATTTGGCTGATTGTAAGCCTACATCGTCTCCCTTTCTTTCAGGAGTCAAGCTTGAGGCTCAATGCTCTTCTCCACCAATTGATGCCATATTATATCGTCAACTTGTGGGTAGTCTCATTTACCTAACTCACACACACCCTAATATTTCATTTGCAGTTGGCATGGTTTCCTGCTTCATGCAGGAACCACATGAGCTTCATTGGAAAGCTTCCAAACACATCCTTCATTAATCTAGGGTACACATCACTATGGGATTCACTATGCAACAGGCACAGGACTTCGCTTGGTTGGTTACATAGACTCTGATTGGGCTGGCGATCTTGATGATCGTAATTCTACTTCAGGTTACAACTTTCACCTTGGTTCAGACTCCATTTGTTGGTAGAGCAAGAATCAACATGCTATTGCTCTCTCTTTGATTGAGGCTGAGTATTGAGGAGTTGTTAACATAGCGGCTGAGACCATTTGATTTCACAGTCACCTTTTAGGATTACACTATCGCAGCCCAAGTATGCTCTTGATCTACTTGCACGCTTTCATATGGCTGATTGTAAGCCTACATCGTCTCCCTTTCTTTCAGGAGTCAAGCTTGAGGCTCAATGCTCTTCTCCACCAATTGATTCCATATTGTATCGTCATCTTGTGGGTAGTCTCATTTACCTAACTCACATACACCCTAATATTTCATTTGCAGTTGGCATGGTTTCCCGCTTCATGCAGGAACCACATGAGCTTCATTGGAAAGCTTCCAAACACATCCTTCATTAATCCAGGGTACACATCACTATGGGATTCACTATGCAACAGGCACAGGACTTCACTTGGTTGGTTACATAGACTCTGATTGGGCTGGCGATCTTGATGATCGTAATTCTACTTTAGGTTACAACTTTCACCTTGGTTCAGACTCTATTTGTTGGCAGAGCAAGAATCAACATGCTATTGCTCTCTCTTTGATTGAGGCTGAGTATTGAGGAGTTGTTAACATAGTGGCTGAGACCATTTGGTTTCAGCAGATTCTCACAGAGTTTGGGTTCACCATTCCATGGATGATAGTTCTACATTGCGACAATTCGAGTGCTATTGCAATCTCAAAGAACTAGGTCCAACATTAGCAAACCAAACACATCAAGATCCATATGCACTATATCTGAGCTGATTCAGGAGTAGGTCATTGATTTTCAGTATTGTCCTATAGCGGAGCAGGTTGCAGACATATTCACCAAACCTTTCAGTGAGAGTAAGTTCCAACAGTTATGAGCTCTCTTGGGGGTGTAGGATGTCTCATTAGGGGGGGTCAGCTAACTTCTCCTTCCTCTCTTATGGGGGGGACTTTTTCTTCTTTGAGGTTTTGTCCTTCTTCTTTGAGAGTCTTCTGTACATTCATCTCTCTTTTGGGGGGGAGTTTTTTCCCATTGGGTTTTCTCCCTTTCTCTGTTTGTGAGAGATTGCATTGCATTGTTTTTCTTGCAATTGCATTTTGTACATGGGTACCTATCATGGCCTAGTAGGCAGGACCCATCTTGCATTGCTGACTTGAGTCTTCATTCCCCTAAGTTGCACTTAAGGGGGGGTGTTGGTGTAAATAAATATTCATCATGGATATTATTACACTTTACTTAAGTTGACTTAGGATAATGCATCTCTTCATAGTTTGGATATGAGACACTTAGGGAAGTGTGCACATAGGGATATAGCTTGTAGGAAAAATTCCACCTTTTGTGGTCTTATTTTGTTGTTACACTTCACATTCAATGGGTCATCCACCTCTTGTGGAATATTATATTATTTCTCCTACCTACCCCTAGTATTTCTTACCTGCCCTTGTTTCTCATTGAGCCACATGTCATGATTGTGTGCTAGTATATCCATATGGCCTTTCCTATATAAGAAAGCTAATTATCATTGTATTGGTTAATCCAGTTGATCATTTGCATATTGATGAGAATATAGTGTGTTCTTGTTATTCTATTGTCTCTCTTTTATACTTTTCATTGTGCCCTTGATCTTGGCAAAATATCACAATATTTTTATTTTCAAATCTTGATACTCATTAGTAGAATGGCCATGAATTTGATGATACTTGCAAAAAGAAGAATTTTCAACATGTTGTGTATGTTTCCTTCTTCTTTTAGGCCAAAGAAGAGAGATTAAATTTGCGTGAAGAAGATCGAACAAAACATTATCTTGTTTTAATACCATATCAAAATGAGAAGATGTGGATTCACTAAACAATGGAAGAGGGCATGTTGATGATAGGGAGAATCCTAATTTCCCACCAACTGGAGTTCTCGATGGTGTAATCCTATTCTCTATTAGGGCCCATAGTCTTCTCCTATGTACTCCCCTACCAATAGTTTAGTTTTCTTGTTTCACCTTCCACAAGCTCACAATATCCTTGTAGGGGTGCAGGACTGACAACACTTGTTCTCTCTCTTTACAAAACCACCCTTCATGTTTGGCTTGGCAAATTACCTCTCCTTTTGGTTATAAAAATGACTAAGTTCTAGGGCTCATAGCCTTTTGGATCTTCTTCTAGTTATCAAAAGATTCCTCCCCTGCAAGTTATCTCCTTTACACTACTGACACCTAGCTAGACTATCACCAAGATCGCCTAGGGCCAGTTGACAAGAATAGCTAATGCCATCTCCTGGACTTCCACAAATGAAAACCTACTATAGATGATGGGCTCTTCTTGACAACCTCCAATGGTCATGTGGAGTTTCAAGTTAGAGCCATGTTATTTACAAACAAAGAACCAAAACTTAAAAAGGAAAACTTATTTACAGATTCTGAGCTTATTCTCGGGTTCAACCCATTAACTCACAAAACAGAGAAATGAAGTGTTTACATTGAGTGCAATAGTGAACTTAAAGATTCTAAAACATTATTGCAATTCACAATAGAAATTAGACACTGAATGGAAACCAAAAAATAGACTTCTCTTTTTATTTAGGAAAACATATGCATTCTCTGTGGCAAGTTATTCCATTCAACAACAACCCGTTTATAGATTCTCGTTGGGTCTTTTATACATTCCTCCCTCTATCATGAACTCCTCCTATTGGACAAGATTGATTTCGTTACCAATGGTTTCCAGTGGAAACTTTCAGACAGGTTCTATCAGAACATCGAGGTAACATCCAAACAAGGTTACCGATGTCTGATGACAACCTCCAACTCTTCGCACTTCCTATTGGGTCATCGGGAAGTCTTCAAAACTTTACTTCTGATGATCTATGACAATTTTCTGTCACTCGCACTTTTTCCATCAGGCATCGAGATAGCAAGAAATCCCTTCAATCGACAGCCGATGCTTTCCTCCGCTTGTCATGTGTTTCCATCGGTTTGTCGGTATCTCTCCAAACTTGTCAGCCTGATCATCCGAATGAGGCTCTTCTCTCTAGCTAGGTCCCACCTTGTTCACGTGGCAACCCCTGATTAGTTTTGGGGTCTCTATCTTGCCACTTCAGCATGACCTCTCCAACCGCCCCGAATGAAGTTCTTCTCTCTAGCTGGGTCCCACCTTGGTCGCCAAGTCGAGTAAGATAAACATCGTGCAACTTGCCACAATGGTATGGTGACAATCGTCTGATCATCTTGGACTTGCTCACTTGTTAATTGAATAGGAAGAAGGTTTCATCGGGTCATCGGGAAGACTACAAACATGTTAACCTGATGGCCGATGACAACTTAGCGTGGGATTCGGTCTCTTCAGGTTATCAATGTAGGGTGAAACCCCTCTTGCTGATCTCCAATACTCCATCCAGCGAAGGTGCTCGAATCCAATGCTTTCTCATTGGGACATCAGGGTAGCTTGAAATGGCTCCTTTCGATACCCGATGAATCACCAACAAACAGCCCAATGGAATAAGTTATTCCGATGCACTTATGAGATGCCATTTCAAACTAAGAAAACACACATTTGAACCTAATCACACCAAAATTGTTGAAAACTTTGAAAATGCAACCAAAACTAGGTGCTCCTACACCAATTGACAAAGGAAGAGGTTGGAGACCTAGCTTTTCATTAGAAAAGTGTGATTTCTCATGACTTTCAATACTTTGTCGTGCACACCCTAAAACTTGTCCATTGCATATGTGTGTAGGATCAAGAGACGGTTCACTCTTAGGTGGAATTGCATTGAATTTTGAAGAGGCCTAATCAATTTCTAGAAATGTGTTAGGATAAATATTTTGAGTATCAAATTCAATCATCTTAGATTTTCTACAAAAAGAAGGTGTGAAATGTAATGACCCCCAATCATCCTCGAAGACTTCTTCTTTAGGAACTTCTTTAGTAGGAGATGGTGTATTTTTTTGAATTGGAGAAGGGATTGTAGGAACTAACAAAGCATATTGTGCTCCAATTCGTATGTTCTCATTAGTTTCCAAAGCAAACACCTCACTATTGTTGACAATTGACACTCTATTGGTTGGTTTCACTATGTTGTCATTGATGGCAACATGATTTTGTGTTCTGGCTTCATATGGTGTACCGGCAAGCACTTCACTGGCATCGACACCAGCAAGTCAGAAATATATCTTTGGTCACTGACAATACATGTCGACATGGTATAGTAAAGGTTATTGGTATTGGAGGCTGACATATCTTGGATTCAGCATCGACAATTTATTTTAATATTTATACATTTATGTTATCTGGCCGAATTGTAATCTAATATTGTATATATCTTTGTAAGCTGACATAAGGCATGAAAAGTTGTATAGGGTATATAGGTCAGTTTGATAGATAAATTTGAAAAGAGAGATAGACAATGGAAATGGTGATGGATATCTAAATTTAATATGATATGAAATATATCAGAGAGATCATGTATGTGAGGAAATTAATGTAAGGGTTATTCCAGTAAAGGGTTTAGGGTTTCAGACTAGAACAGACAGAGCTTAAACCAGAACTGTATTCTAGCATAGAAGATGTTATCTTAGCAGTTCACACTTCTACAGATTATAGTCAATGAGACTCCTATTGTGTTTGAGTAGTGTGCTCTAGGCTGTAAGCCTTCCTACAAGTGTTGGCCCCTCATACTTTTTAATATCTCTTCATATGGCTAGTGGATTGATATTGTGGGTCACAAATCCCACTGTGGTTTTTCCTCTTTGAGGTTTTCCATGTATAAATTTGTGTGTTATGATTCTCATTTATGTGTTTGTCTTATTGGTTTCTTTACTTCTTTCAATTCTATTTATACCGGTATACCAGTTGGTGTATGCATGGTTTAATAAGGCTAAAATCTATTATTCTGGTATAACACTGATTCACCCCCCCCAGCCCTCTCAGTGTTATTGGTTTCCAGCAATTATTATATGTCTAAGGAAGGAAATGATAATTAGGAATAATCTTAGGGTTCTCAACAATATGAATGACATTGATTTTATCTTTGTTAAGATCTTCATTTTTAGGAGAGCATTGGAAACATTATAATGATGGAAAATTGGATCATCCTCTTTCTCTAAGGTATCTTTGTCATTAAGACCAACATTAGGAAAGGAACGATCATATGTAATTAATGCTTCATCTATAGGGGAAGATAATGAAAAGAAGGTATGGTATTGCTACGAAAGGTAGCTACAATATCATCCTCTTGCACCAAGTAATCCTTATGGGGGAGGTACATTTTAGGAGAAGGGTGAAGATCATTCCCCATAGCTCCCTCTTTAGGAGGGTGATTTTTGAAAGAAGTGTTTGTATTCTCTTCTTGCACCAATGTGCCCTCATTGGTAGGACCAATTTTATGAGAGGGTAGATCGTAGCTATGAATGAAAGGGAGAACTAAGTTATCATCGTATGCATGAAAGAGAAAATCATGAACATATTTAATGTAACTTGAAATTGAACTAGAAAAATAAGATAATAAATCCATATTCACTTATGATCAAACAAGAAACTCATATGTTATGTAACAAAGTAATGTTCACTCAATATATGCATGGAAAATTGAATAAAGGAGGGAAAATTTGAATTTATTTGAAAATTGTGATTAAACAATTCAAATATTTTGTGAAAGTGATTTATTAACCCATTAATGAAGCAATTTCATTTGTGAATTTGAAAGATAAATGTCTCAAAATCATAGCATAACATATCATAAATATCATATATGAAAATGGATTTGAAAAATTATGCAACCCAAAAATCAAATTAATACATTAGGGTTTTTGTGAATTAAACCTCTTAATTTATGTAATTTACTTTAAAATAAGATCTATGGATGCAAAATTGAATTTGAAATTGCATGAATAATCAAATCTAAAATAATTAATCCAAATTAAAACACCCCACAAGCTCAAATTTAAATTTAAATATTAGGGTTTTTGGGAAATTAACCTCTAAATTTTTAAAATTTAATTAGAAATAAACTTGTGAATGAAAATTTGAATTTGAAATGCATAAAGAACTTAGATTTGAGAACATAAATTACAAATTAAGGTGTAAGGAGTCGGGTTCACCAAAATCTAAAATGGTAAAAAATTAGGGTTTCCACCACAAGATGTAGTAAAACCACTATTTTTTACTTAGGGACCAATTACATTCAAAAGAGAGTTAGAATCCAATAGATTCATTCACAAACTAGCAAGATTAGGATTGAATACTAATTAGATTAAATGAATGAATTTGTTTAACCTCTTTTGTAAATTGAATTGTTGAAATTAGGGTAAAGTGTTGGAAATGAGAATTAAAACACAAAAACAGTGAGCCATAGTTGTCGGATTGAGCCACACACCTGGATATGAGAAATATGAGTAGAATTGGATGTGATCCTCGAAGAATCTCCTAAAATGTTGGGATCGTGGTGGTGGTTTCCCTGGTCTTCTGCACTTTTCGCACACCGAAGGGGGATTGATTCATCACTGTAAATAATGCTTATTCTAAAGATCATAGCTTCATACATGTTTCCTACACACAAAAAGAAGGAGAAATAGGTTGGGAATAAGGGTTTTCCTAATTCAAACCCTGTTTTTATTAATTAACCTTAATTGAAATATTTTAAATACTAAAATAAATAATGGAATGATATACCTCAGATCTGCAATGACTGATAATGATGCTTTTGTAATAACATATGTTGTATCAAATGGCATGAACGTGACAAAACTGTAATCACACACACATGCTTGCATATGAATGATGTATTGTTGCTCCAAAATTTATGAATGAGGAATATGCAACCTTGAAGACCTCTAGAAATTCTTGATGTTGAATACTTCAATGCTTGAATTCTTGATGTCTTGTGATTATAATTTATGTCGTCCTCCCTAGAATGAGAGAGGAAGTCCCCCTTATGTACTTACCTATTTGGAAAACATCTTAATTTTCTAACAAGAGCTTCATGGAGATCACAATCCCTCCAACTCATTATGATCATTGTGAGGGGCCAAATTGGGGTCCTATTTGGGAGGACCAAGGTTTCACGCCCTAGTCCTAGCACATTTTAGGACCAGGTCCAAAGGGCCATGAAAGGTGTAAGATGAAAATAAGGCTTTCTTTGCATGATAGAAGAATAATTAGGTCTTAATTAAGCATTGGGGTACAAACACTAAGGTGAGGGACCCAAATGTGGACCAAATTGTAAGGGAGTACAATTTAGGATTCTTCACTTGCAAGCATCATCTTCATCTTATATTGTTCCAAATGTGCAACATGTGTTAGGTTATATTCAACAAAATACTACATCCTATAATATACCACAACCTAATGTATCTCATCCAAGCTATATTAGATGTAATTATCTACAAGGTAGTGTTCCTCAAATTTAACAACCTCAAAATGTGTAGTATCAACAACAATACATTCCTTCACAATAAAATGTGGCAACTTACTTGCAACCACCTCAAAATCAACAACAACAATCACCTCAATATCAACAACACCAAACCCCTTTTGTTCAACAAAATGTTCTTGTTTATCAGAACATGATAGGCTATCAATATCCGCAACAATAACTAAGTTATGTTCATCCATTTCAAATGACATATCAAACACCACTTTATAAACCAACAACACCATCTCTTGAACTATTCCTAGATAATACTGAATGGGAAGAAATGAAGGCAGCTCTCAAAACTTTATAAGATAGTAATTATAAGAAGGTTTTTAAATTTGATGAGCTTTTTCCATATACATTCGATAAGTCAATAACATCAATTCCATTTCCAAAACATTTTGAAATGCTGAAATTTGATAAATACAAAGGGAAAGGTGATCCATGTCATCACATCAAAGAATTCTACCTGGCTTGTCAAGAAGTCGCATATTGTGATAATTATCTCCTACGACTCTTTCCTAAGAGTCTTAGTTATCCATCTCTAGAATGGTTTTCCAAGTTACCATTTGGCATCATCAGTACATTCGCAGACTTATCAGAGAGATTTGTGGCCCATTATCATTACAATGTGGAAAAAGATATTTCCATGCTTAATCTTTGTTGGGCTAAACAAAAATAAGGTGAGAGTCTTTTAGATTATATTCAAAGATGGACAAAACTTGTTGGTCATCTCCCTTGTATAGTACCCAATAGTCAACTGGTTCTAATATTCAACAGTAATTTGCATCATACTCGCTTAAACTGTACAACTACATTCAAAGATATCATGTCCAAGGGACTAGTAGTAGAATATGCCTTGATTGATGAAGGAATCATTAAAATCTATAAAGAGTCTTCTGATAAATCAAGTGGGGATAGACAAAGATATTGGAACAAAAACAAGAATGTTGTAGGAGATGGCATTATTGATTCTAAGACAGTTCAAATGGTTGTGGTTGCCAGACCACCACCTACACAAGCATACTCTAATCAACAATCATATGTCAATCCACAACGAACAATACATGTTAATCCACTCCCTCAAGCTTATCATAATCCTCAAATACCGACATCACATGAGAAAACTAATCATACAAATTACATCACTATTTCTCAAGCTCCTCCTCAACAGACAAATTATAACAACCCAAGGTATCAATTTACACCTATGGGGGAACCCTTGGATGTGATATTCAAGCATATGTCCAACAACATAATATGGTCGTGTATCCATAAACAATATCATTTGATGAATCTAAATCCAAGCCTAATTGATATAAAGAGAATAAGTATAATTCTTATCATCATTTCAAGGGCCATGCAATGAACAAATGCATGAAGCTTAAGCATCTGGTCCAAGTTCTTATTGACCAGGGAAAATTTTATGTTGACCCTTCTACATGAAAGTCACATAATGTGAACCTAGGTATGTATAAGAATGACCTTCTTAAACATCGAGGAGAGGTTAGTACGTTAAATTCAAGTCAATCTTGTACAACCAATAATATTAGCTATAAGAAAGTCTCGTTTGACTATTGTGGTATGATAGGTTGTATTACCCAAGTAGAAGAACATTTTAATATGATTCGCATCAAGGGAGTTGATACTCATATGCCACAACCACTAGAAGAGCTTGTATGACAGTTCTTGGAGTTCCACCTCCTACTACATCTCCAATTATTGTGTCAACACAATACAATATTCTTGAACACTTAGGGAAGAACCCTACACATATCTCTATGTTAGATTTGTTGAAAGCTTCACCTACTCACAAGAGATTCTTAATCATGCATTGAAAGAAACCCATGTGCCCAACAACATTGATCCAATGCAATTCCAAGCTTTAGTAGCACATTTATCTGCTACCTACCATCTCATCTTCACCTAGTTTGATGCCATGGTGCTTGATCCTTATCATATATGTTGACTCAATATCAAGGCCATTATCAAGCACTACAAAGTAAAGCGAGTTCTAATTGATAATGGTTCTTCCCTAAATATTTATACATTGAAATTTGTTACACAAGAAGGGTATACTATTATCGATTGTCATAACCAATGCATCACTAACAAAGCATATGATAATGCAAAGAGAAGCTCAGTGGGGACGATCAATATTCCAATTGAAGTGAGCCCAATAAAATAGGATACTCTTTGCCACATCATCGATCTTGATCTTACATTTAACATCCTTCTTGGTTTCCCATGGATTATGCCATGTAGGTCGTGTCATCCACTTATCACCAATGTTTAAAATTCCCATACCAAGGTTTTGAAATTACTATTTGTGGTGATACTCAACCATTTTAGTATTGTCACGCTCTTGAGGTATCTTCCCCATGTTCCCATCATTTCTTAGGTATCAACATTGGAATCCCTCAAACTACTCCATCATCCTCTTATGTTGACCTTGAATCCATACTCACTACTGCTAAGGAAAAAACTTCCATTTCATCTTCCTTTTCCCAGCTGAAGTGAAACAACACTAGTTGTAGTGAATATGCTCTACAAGGAACCCTTGCAGTAGGTGCATTACCTCTAGATCCTCATACCCATGGGAAACCTAAAAAAGAGCAGAAGAAGAAATAACCTGTGGTCAAAATGTGTGGTTCTACTACATTCCAATCTCATGATGAACTTAATCATGTGGTCATAGAAGGAGATATTAATAAATGACTTTTCAGATATGTTTCTATAGACAATGATACCCACCTTAATCACATCAAAAAAAAAAACCCAATAGCACACAAATTGGCTACCGGGAAATGGGATTACCAAGGCAAAGGATTAGGATAAGAATAACATGGAATCAGAAGCCCTGTTGATCCAATTCCAAATGTTTGTCATCAAGGGCTTGGTTTTGGACATTCTTCTCACAAAGCCTCAACTTTCACAGACACTTCTAGAAATAATGAAAACTTTTTGGTTGATATCGAAGACATACCTGAGGAGGTTGTCAAACAAGTGTATGACGATATGTATAGATCCTCATCCTTTGGCACATCCACCCTCTTTGATACATCTATTCTCTTAATTGACCTTCCCCTTCGCCATCCCAAACTTATTGATTGGGGTAACTATTTCACACCTTGATACATTCCATAGTGATGGTATGCTCTTGCAATTCATGGGAGCGACTGAGTGTGCACCATATTATCATCCAGCTTTGAATAGAGTGTACAAGTTGGATCCTCAAGGCTACTTTGGTGAATAAGGGATCCTTAACTGCAAAAGTGAAAAAGAATTGAAAAATCAGTTGTCTATAGGTGAAAACCTTTCTGAGGCACCAATAGATTCTAGAAAAGTAAAAGCAAAGGGTGTATCTTCTAGTGAAAATGTCTCTTAAGCGCTAGAAAATGAGGATTCCCTTCTTCCTCTCATTGACATACAAGTTATGTATAAGTCGCCAATTCTCATTGATGATAAAAGAAATGTTAATTTGGGAATTGTAGAAAATCCCCATATTACTTATGTGGCATCATCATTATCTGATGAAGAGTTTCAAGTTTTCCTTCAATTCCTTCACAAGTGGCCCATTAACTTTGTGTGGTCTTATGCAGACATGTCTGGGCTTGATCCTAAGCTTGTAGTACATCACCTAGTCATTGATCCAAATGTTAAACTTGATAAACAAAAGCTTTGAAAGATGCATTGGATTGCATTATTGGTCAAATCAGAGGTGGAGAAATTTTTAGAGGTCAAGTTCATGTGACTGATTGATTATTTAGAATGGATTTCTAACATGGTACCTATTTCTAAACCCAATGGGGCTATCCAAGTTTGTACGAATTTAAGAGATATCAACAAAGCATGTCCCAAAGATGATTTTCCACTTCCCAACATTGACATCCTAGTTGATTTAACAACGAGACATGAACTGCTTTCCCTTATGGATGTTTTTTTAGGTTACAACTAGATAAAAATTGTAGAGGATGATCAGCATAAAACAGCATTTACCACTCCCTGCTTCACTTTTTGTTACCAAGTTATGCCATTTGGTCTCAAGAATGCAAGCACCACATATTAGTACACTCTAATAGTATGTCATGACCTCATGCATAAGATATTGGAGCATTATGTAGATGACATCCTAGGAAAATAAAAAACCAGGGCAGAACATCTAGCTATCCTTGAACAAATTTTTGAAATTTTGGCTAAGTACAAGTTGTGCCTCAATCCTAAAAAGTGTCTATTTGGAGTTACATTAGGTAAACTCCTAGGTTTTATAGTTTTGAGGCATGGTATAAAAGTTGATCCTAAGAAAGTTAAGGCAATCCTAGAAATGCCTCCTCCTAAAACATTGAAGAATTTGTGTAGTCTCCTAGGAAAGCTACACTCTGTTAGATGCTTTATTTCTCAACTTGCAAAAAAATGTTAGTCATTTATACATTTTCTTAAAAAAGGTATAGATTTTAAGTGGGTTGCTCAGTGTCAACAAGCATTTAAAAAAATAAAAGAATATTTGGCGCATTCTTTAGTATTAATGCCATGAATTCCAAGATGACCATTCTTTTTGTATATGTTAGTTACTCCAGTTTTGGTGCCCAACATGATGATCAAGGGAAAGAACATGTCATTTAATACATTAATCGAACCTTGGTAGGATATGAGCTCAATTACTCACCTGTGGAAAAAGCATGTCTAGTTGTTGTCTTTTGTTCACAAAAGCTTTGGCATTGCATGCTAAGTCATACTATTAAGCTCATCTATAAGATTGATACTTTAAAGTACTTGTTATCCAAGACAAACTTTACTAGTATGGATAAATGGGTCATGTTTCTCAATGAATTTGATATTTAATATGTAGACAAAAGGCTATTAAAGGACAAGTAATTGCAAACCAACTTGCAGAAACACCCTTGATCGATACTCATCCATTAATTGCAAAATTTTTAGATGAATATGTTTGTATAATCACAACACAGATTCCATGGAAACTTTATTTTGATGGTTCACATACACAAAATGGATCAGGGGAAGGGTTCTTATTTGTGATGCCACAAGGGGATCTTATTCCTAAATCTTTCAACTTGTATTTTACATGCACCAATAATATTGCTGAGTATGAAGGTCTTATTGCTATTCACAAAATGACTATACAATGGAATATTGTAGATATCCTTGTTTATGGGGATTCACAATTGGTTGTCAAATAGGTGAATGATGAGTACCAAACTAAAGATGATAAATTTTTACCATATAAAAGAATGGCTGATGATCTTAGGAATATCTTTCAAAACATTACCTTTGATCAAATCACCAAAGCATAGAATAAGGAAATTGATGCAATGGTCACTATTGGTTCACTTATTGCAATGGAGTCAAATAGTCCAAAATATAAGTTTCTGGTCGAACAACTTCACCAGCCAGCTTTTGAGACATCGCATATAGATATGGTGTGCAACATTGTTGATCCTCAATCTCCTTGTTACCAATGATATTTATGCCTACCTTAATAATAGCACCCTTCCACCCAACATATCTCGAACCTTATTTTTCGATGTGCCCGGTTTACAATTATAGGAGATAATATATATGGTCAGGGATATCATGACATCCTCACTAGATGTTTAGATTCAAACAAAGCTAATCTTGTGATGAAAGAAGTGCATGCTAGAACTTGTGGCACTCATATGAGTGGATATGTTCTTACTAAACAACTTTTGAGAGAGATATTATTAGCCCACGATGGAGCATGATTGTTGTGAGTTTGTTAAGAAATGCTTACCTTGTCAACAACATAGTGACTTATTTCATGTTCCAACACAAGATTTGTAGCTTATCACAACACCATGAACTTTTTCTACATGGGGCCTCAATTTAGTTGGTAAAATTCATCCTCCTTCTTCAAATGGATATAATTTTAACATTGTAGCTACTAAGTATTTTACCAAGTGGTTTAAAGCTATTCCCCTCACTCTTACTATTGATGTTCAAATGTCCAAATTTATCCTATATCACATCCTTTTCCATTATGGAGTTCCCTCTACCATCATTACTGATAATGGAACCCCATTTAAAAACCAACACATACTTGATCTTTGTTCCATATTTAATATCTAGCATCGATGGTCCACCCCATATTACCCACAAGGTAATGACCAAGCTGAGGCAACTGATAAAACATTTTTACATATCCTCAAAAATATTGTCAATGAAACTAGCCATGATTGGAATCTCAATCTCAATCCTTCCCTTTGGGCATATCACACCAGTATTCGAACTCCCACTAGAGCCACTCCATAATCCCTTGTCTATGGTGCATAAGAATTTTTTCCAATTGAGGTTGAGTTACCATCCTTGCGCATATCCTTGAAAGATTTTGTTTCTAACAAATATTATAGGGTGGCAAGGCTAGCTTAGTTTGATCTCCTCGATAAAAAATGTCAAAAAGCATATGATCACTTACAAGTATATCAAACCAAACTCAACAAACAATATCAAAAGAAATTTCATTGAAGTTAATTGGTTGGACCCATATGTAGTCACAACAAAATATGGTTCAAGGGCCTATCAGCTATCCACTCCAAAAGGGAATCCCCTCAATGACCCCCTAAGTATCATGCATTTGAAGAGATTCTAAGCCTAATCCATAGCAGTGTACCATTTAAAAATTAAAAAAATCAAAAAATATTGAAAAATATTAAAAAACCAAAAAAAATAAATGAAATCATCCTATGGTGAAAACTACCTTTGGTGGCACCTTGGACATGTATATATGGTGAAAACCTGAAAGCATGTGTTGTAGGTAAGGACAATTCCATTATCCTTTTGCTTCTTGATGCAGAGGCCTGCCCAAACTCCTAATGACAAGCCCAAACAAGGTTAGGCTAGTGACCCCCCTAACTACACACAAGGGTCCTGCAAGGAAGGACTCTACACCTTGGACGAAACTACACACAGATTCACTAAGCTTAGGCCTACTCAAGATGAGTAAAAGGCTTCAACTCCTCAAACATGCTTTACCGGTGACCTCTACTCCTTGGGATTTTCAATTTGGCCAACACATGTCATCTAAGGACTCTTTCACACACTAGTTTTGGTTTAGGGCACCAATTCCTTATACCTCCTTTGTAAACCTACCCCCTCGGCTTATAGCCCTATTTGGCGATAGTATGGACCTTAACTTCAAAATGTTCCACACACCCTTACAAAAAAATCATCATTTCAGACACCCTTTTGGAATTTATACTGATCCCCAAAATGAGTTGGTCAGATCTACAATTACAAGGTCTACTCCCTTTAGAGGCTAAGAGACCTAATAGGGGCAATTAGCCCTATTTTCCAAAGCAACTACCTTTATCGGTACACCAAATGGAAAATCAACTCTATGGGCATGTGGGGGGTAGTTAGATACCTCTAATTCCAGGGTTACATGCCTGCAATCCACCGCTATGACAACTTATGATGACTGCCTTAAAACTTGTCTGAGGTAGTCACAAAGGGATGCCTGCCTAATCTTGCTCTTTTATCCACACAAAAAAGTTTCCCCTGCTACACACCATGAAAACATTAAATTATAGAGGCTTATCTTGCATCCCTCCAAAGAAAGGGTCTTCTAATGGACTAGAGTGCAAGATAAGGCCATTTTTGTTCAAAACCCTCTCCAAACCCTCAATTTTCAGGTTACAGTCAGAAGAATGGGGGGTTCTCTCTACTCCAGAATAGTTAAGACCTCAAACCACCACCAAAAGAAAGCTATTTCATCTCCCTATCTACTACATAGATGGTGGGGTTGCAATCTGTTAGAGTTATCTTGTATTAGCTAATAATTATTTATTTAATTATTAGTCTATTAAACTCTACGCTTAAGCTAAACTTAGGCATTTAATAAATATTGTAAGTATTTAATAATTCTAATTATTAAATACAGATTATCCCTTTAGGGTTTATTTAGGGTTGCACACTTTTAGGGTTGCTATTATCCTTCTATAAGGATTGTATTGTAATTATTCATTTAATTGATTCCCTTTCTGAATGATAAATTTTTTTCAGAGCCTTTATTGTGTTTATGTCTCCAATCTTTTCTTGTGACAGGTATTTTGCTAATAGGCATTCTTGGGATCTCTGAAGTTGTATTTCCTCAACTTCATCATGGTATCAGAGCCTACATCTGCTGCTTCTTGTTCTTGATTTTTCATAAGATTTTTTTGGAGGAGGGTTTTAAGCTTTTTTCAGAGTTTTTTTATTGAATCTGGGGTAGTTTTTTTGTTTAATTATCATTTTGGGCTCAAACGGACCTCACAGTTGAGCTCAAAACGCCAAGAAACCCCCCATTTCCACATTAAATTTGTCAAATTTTGACAAATTTAGGTTCTGGATATTTTTGGCTCGAATTTCAAGAAATTCATCTAAAAAATCATTAAAAAGAAAATTCAGAGCAGTTTGGGCCAAAAAAGACCTCACTGTTGGCTTTTGAAGGGCATTTCCAGTCATTTTCATATATAATTTGACCTATTTTGGTGACAAGGGCATCTGGGCCATGATTTTTTCATTGGCACATTTTACGAGGCAAAAAAAATATGTACGGCTGTCCCTGCAAATGCATCAGAAAATTTTTCGTCAAAACAAAAATCCTTCTTTATGCCCTACAAGAGGGGTTTTTTTCTTTTGGCCGTAACTTGGGCAAACGGAGTCGGTTTTTCGAAAACAAATAGGCGCCGAAAAGCTCTTTTCGAGCTCTACTCAGATGTGGAGGTTTGAACTTTTGTTTTTGATTTTTTGATGGCATTTTTTGTTGTCCAAGCTAGAGGTTCTTTTTTGCACTCCAGGAGACATAACTTGAGCATTTGGATTCCGTTTTTGAAAAACTTTATATTGTTGGAAAACTTGTTCTGTGAAATTTCTAGTCATATGAATTTTCTTTCCAGATTTTGCTCCAGGTATATTTTTTTCAGTTTTTTGCTTTTCAACACTCTGGTAAATATGTTGGATGTTTTAGTTCTTGGGATCTCTTTCTCTGAGTAGGATGTCTCATTTTCGGCTTTTTTTTTTTTTCCAGTCTTATGTCTCTTCTTATCATTGTATCATTTTATTTATGCAAACGCATTGAGATAAAGTGCCATCATGCATTGTTTACTTGGGATCTTGCACATCTTGTGCCTTATTGTACATGCACTACTTATAAAGTGCCATGGGGGGTTGATGTTTGCCTTTTGTTTGCCATCTACCTTTGTCCAGTGAGTATTCCTTCCACGATATTTGCCTCATGATGTGTGTCAAGTGAGTGTTCCTTCCATGACACTATGTATTTTTTCTCTGCGCCTTCGATGTTCCTAGTTCTTCGTCATGTAGTTGTTGTTGCCGTTCTTTTCAGTGTACATGTCCCTCTCCCTTTTCAGCATTATGGGGAGATTTGTCCTGTTGTTTTAATGCTTCCTTGGTTCGATTGATCAACTCTTCAATCTTTGGTGTCTCATGCCATCTGTATCTTCGAGTTTAGTTGTTTGCCCTTGTTTGCCATCTAATTTGAGTAGTGTCATTTGAGGGCACTCATGCAGATTACACTCTTCTCTACCTGGTCATGTTCTATTTCAATGGAGGTTCTTCAAATCAGCAGTTATTCTTCGACAGTGTTTGCAGGTTCTTCATGCTTCAGTGATTCTTCTGATCTTCTCTTGTCCCTATCTTTTTGGAACATTCTTGTTTGGAGGCTTTTTCAGTCCTTCTTCTTGCTTTTCCATCTCTTTTTGGAGTAGATTTTTTTTTCCCACATGGTTTTCTCTATTTCTCCGTTTCATAGAGATTTGGTTGTGATTGGGTACCTCATCAGGCCTTGTTGTTGGGACCCAAATTTTCCTTCATCATGTAGTTGCATTTTTTGCTTCATGCATTTCATTTTTTAGCTACTCCCTAAGCTCATCTTAAGGGGGGGTGTTAGAGTTATCTTGTATTATCTAATAATTATTTATTTAATTATTAGTCTATTAAACGCTATGCTTAAGCTAAACTTAGGCATTTAATAAATATTGTAGGTAATTAATAATTATTCTAATTATTAAATACACAAGATCCCTTTAGGGTTTATTTAGGGTTGCACACCTTTAGGGTTGCTATTATCCTTCTATAAGGATTGTATTGTACTTATTCATTTAATTGATTCCCTTTCTGAATAATAATCTTCTTCTCGGGATCTCTAAAGTTTTATTTTCTCAACTTCTTCACAATCAATCCGTACAGACACATACAACTCCTGCAAACACAAAATTTCTAGGAAAATTGTACTATTTTGTGTATTATTGATTCTTAAACTCCAATTTCAACATCAACAACCTTGGGAATCATGCCCACAAGGCTTATACAACTCTCCAATGGTTTCCCACCAAATTTGGAGTAGGTTGGAGCCATTGAAAGGCTTCCCACAACTGATTTACAAAAAGTTGCACTTTTGCACTCAAAAGTTGCATTTGACAAAAGTTGCATTTTTGCAATTTTGCATAAAAAAGTTGTCATACTCTCTAAGGTTGGAATCCACATACATGGACCAACCAAACACACATAAAACATTTCTAAAACCTATCAAACACAAATCTAGACCATCTATTACCCCTTTTTACCACATTGTCCCAATTAGCTTCTCAAATTGCCTAATTGGTGACATGGGCTTACATGGTGGGGTTTATTGCATACATGAAACATAAGACACACTAAGACACCCTAATTATCCTAGTCTTCATCCTTAGGGTCATGAATAGTTTGTTGATGAGGTGCTCCTACACCATACTCCTCAGGAGAAGAGATCTCAAGCCCACTTGAGATCAGAGTTTGTAAATCTGCACCATGATTGGATATTTGCTCACTTGTCATCCAAACTGCCTCAGAATCTAGTTTATCCTGCCAAGCCACCAAGTACTCAATGTACTCCTTGTTCCTATCTTCTTGGTGACTCTAGTGTTTATCACTTTTCTCAACTTGGGCAATTCCTGCCTTGGAATGTCATTGTCTGTTGCAACCTGCATTGGTTCTTCTTCGTCATTTCCATCACCTTTGAAAAGTGTAAGATCACACACATTAAAAATGGGGGATATTCCAAGATCAGGAGCAAGTTGGATCTCATAGGAATTTTGTCCACACTTCTTCAATATTTGACATGTTCCAATCTTCCTCTGCATGAGTTTGGTGTATTTGCCTTTTGGGAGTCTCTCCTTCTTCAAATGTACCCATACCAAATCCCCAACATTAAATTGTACATCTCTCTTCTTCTTATCAGCATGAGCCTTATACTTCACTACAGATTGTTGGAGATGAGACTTGACTTGGTCATGCACCTCTTTTATGGCTGATGCAAAAGTTTCACCATCTGCACTAATGGCTTCTTCTTTGGGTAAATCTCTTAACTCCAACACTCCCCTTGGTACTCCTATTTATGGTGTCATTGTAAGAGAACTCTACCTGTGACAAAATGTTATCCCACTTCTCTCCATGTTGCCTTTTAAAACACCTAAATAGGTTTCCCAATGACCTATTGACAACTTCAGTCTGCCCATCTGTTTGAGGATGGTAGGCTGATGAGAAAGCTCAGTTAGTCCCCAACTTCTTCCAAAGAGTCCTCCAAAAGTGACCTATGGACTTCACATCTCTGTCTAAAATAATGTTTAGGCACAATCCATGTATCCAGACTATCTCTTTGAAGAATAGGTCTGCAACATATGATGCATCACAAGAAGTCTTACATGGCAAGAAATGAGCTATTTTACTAAACCTGTCCACCACTACAAAGACACTGTCAAATCCTCTCCTTATTCTAGGAAGACCCAACACAAAGTCCATACTTATGCTCTCCCATGGCCTAGAAGGAATGGGTAAGGGCTTATACAAACCTGCATTTGTAGACTTCCCCTTGGATTTCTGACATATGACACACGTCTCCACAAACTTTCTTAGATCTGCCTACAACTTAGGCCAAAAATAATGTCTCTACACAAGGTTTAGGGTCTTTTCAAGTCCAAAATAACCAGCCATAGTTCCACAATGCTTATCCCTAATAATATTCAACCTCATGGAACACTTAGGAATACATAACTGCACTCTTTTGAACAACAATCCATCTTGTATCAAAAATTTAGAAAACTCAATATGATACCGGTCACCAAAAGTTTCACATACCTTGTAGATCTCTCCAAAGTCTTCATTAGCATCATACATACTCTTCAAGGAATAAATACCAACACTCTCCATCTTAATTTGGTTGACAGTTAAGACCCTTCTATTCAAAGCATCTGCAACTTTGTTCTTGACTCCCTTCTTGTGTTTGAGGGTGAATGTGAAGGCTTGTAGGGTCTCTACCCACTTCATGTGCTGGTGGTTTAGCTTCTCTTGGCTATTTATAAAACTGAGTGCCTGATTATCAGTAAAAACTATAATTTCCTTTGGCAATAAATAATGCCTCCACTTCTTCAATGATTGTACTAGAGAATTCATCTCCAAGTCATAAGATGAGTATCTTTTCTTAGCATCATTTAACTTTTCACTAAAAAAAGCAATAGGTCTTCCTTCCTGACTAAGAACTACTCCAATAGCCATGTGGCTTGCATCACATTCCACTTGAAATATCTTGTTGAAGTCTGGTAAGGCAAGTACTGGTTGTTCTGCAACCTTCTTCTTCAATGTCTCAAATGAATCATTTGCCTGTTTGGTCCAACTGAACCTGCACTTTTGTCCTCCCTTTATGGTGTCAAGCATGGGTGCACAAACATGACTAAATCCTCTTATGAACTTCCTATAGAAGGTTTATAAACCATGGAAGCTCTCGACATCGTTCATAGTTCTAGGTGTAGGCCAAGACAATATAGCACTTACCTTCTCTTGGTCCATTTTCAACTCACCTTGTGAGATTACAAAACCCAAGTAGATGATCTCCTCCTGCATGAACAAACACTTATCCAAATTGATCATTAGTTTCTCTTAATGTAACCTCTTGAGAACCATATCTATGTTTTTGAGGTGCTCTTCCCTTGTGTGACTAAAGATCAAGATATCATCTAGATATACTATGACAAATTTTCCTATGAATTCTACCAAAACTTCATTCATTAACCTCATAAAGGTACTAGGGGAATTGGACAACTCAAATGGCATGACTTTCCATTCATACAACCCTTCATTAGTTTTAAAAGGTGTCTTTCATTCATCCCCTGGACTTATTCTAATCTGATGGTATCCACTTTTTAGATCCATTTTTGTAAAATACTTGACACTCTCTAAGAAATCAAGTAAATCCTCTATTCTAGGGATTGGGAGCCTATACCTTATGGTTATCTTGTTGATGGCTCTTGAGTCTATACAAATCTTCTAAGTGCCTTCTTTCTTGGGTGCAAGGACTAACGATACTGCACATGGGCTTAGACTTTTGCCAATCAATCCTGATTCAAGCAACTCTTCAATCTTCCTTGCCATTTCTACATTCTGGTCTGGGGTGAGCTTGTAGGCTGCTCTGTTTGGAAATGTAGATCCAGGGATCAGATCTATGCAATGACTGATGTCCCTTACCAGTGGTAGGGGCCTTGGTATTTCATCTGAGATGATGCCTTGATGCTTATCAAGAAACTATCTGACTGCCAGGTATATGTGCTTTGGTCCTCCTTCTTTCTCTTCTACAAACTGCTCTTTCCTTGTCACCTTGGGACTAAGCATGAGGGCATAGTAAACTGCACCTTTCTCTACAATCTCCTTCATGAACTGTTTACCTTCTACTATTAGCACTTCCCTTTTGATTCCATCTCTTCCTCTATCAGAGCTAGGAGTTCTATCACCTTCCCATCTTTGGTGATTGAGTAGGTTTTTCTCAACCCATCATGATGAGCTTTCAAGTCATACTGCCATGGTCTCCCAAACAAGAGATGGCATGCATCCATTTTGGCTATGTCAAATAGAAATATATCCTTGTAAGATCCAATTTGAAACTCCACCCAATCCTTCTCTTTCACCACTACTTTTTGACCTTGGGTGAGCCATGAGACCTTATACGGGTAAGGGTGAGGCCAATTCCTAAGTTTAAGCTTTTCTACCATTTCAAGTGATACAAAATTTTCAATGGATCTGGAGTCTATCAGAACCTTGTATACCTTTCCTCCTATCTTGTAAATGGTTTTGAAAAGAGATTTCCTTTGTGTAGGCTCCTTATCAGGTACCTTCATGGTGGTTACTGTTCTCCTCATCATCAGAGCCTCTCCTCTTTCATGATAGCCATAGCTATCAACAACATTAACACTTTGATAAGTGTTTGCACTTGCCACACTTTGACAATCAGATTCCTGCACCGAATTGCTTCTCCTTTCTCCCATGGAGCTAGAAGCCTTCTCCAGACATCTATTAGCCATGTGCCCTTCTTGGTTGCAGTTGTAACATCTAGGAGGTCCTCTACCTTGGGATCTTCCTCTAGAGGGTGGTCTCCTACCCTAAATATGATAATTCAATGATGAACCACTAGTACTAAACTGGTACTGAGAGAGGGGGTGAATCAGTACAAACACAAATACAGTCCAAAACCGATTTGATAGCAAATACTCCAAATGACTGATAAATAGGGATACCGGTAAAACAGAGTGCAATCAGTAACATCCAGTATAGCTCAATCAGTCATGAACCGGTCACTCAATAAGCTTTTCTCTTAGCTCAATACCACATTATCATAATATTCACATGCATGAACTAGTAGACTTAACCATCAAATCTTCACAACAGTGAGTTCAATATGTTTTATAGACAGGCATAAAACATAGAACCTTCATGTGCTTAACAAATAAAATAGAGCATCACAAGACAAGAGCATTACACATGACACACATGTTTTTCACGTGGAAACCCAACTGGGAAAAACCATGGTGGGGATGAATACCCACAAGTTGATTTTTGAACTCTTTAGAAGTCCGTTCTGTTAGGAGCCTTGTCTGGTTAAGAACATTACAATAGGTTCTGGTAGGAACCGATCCTGTTAAGGATCACCCAGTTAAGGGTTAAACCCGATAGGGTCACCTTGTTAGAGGATTTTAAGAACTCAATAGCTAAAAGGATCTCCTAAGCTTCTCTAGCTTCTCAAAACTCATTAGCCTCGAGTTACCCAGTTAAGGGATTTGAAACAAGCCGGTTAAGACCACCTGATTTAAGGGATTTTGAATCAAGCCAGTTAAGGCTACCCTGTTAGGGGATTTTACAACTATTGAAGTGGTTAGAGATCAACAAGAACTACAATGATCTATTAACAGCACTTAATGCTAATGCAGATCTGTTTAGGCTCCTCTTTTTTCTTCTACACATTCACTTTGCAGGTATCTCTTCTCTCCTTTGGTCTGGCAAGAATCACGTATCACTTTCCTTGGATACACACTCACAACTTTTCCAACAATCTCAGACAGAAACCCAACATTGACCTTATAGGAATCATATAGGTCGGTAGCAAAAACCCTAAATCCTAAACCTGTTAGGTTGAGCAATTCAAACGGTTCGATCCTGACCGTTGAATCATACTGCATTAAATTCACCAGTCTTGAATCGATCTCAAGACATTCTCCATCATCCATTATCCACCATTTTCATGGTGGCTGATAACCCATCACGCGTTATCACCGTTTGACAGACTTTGCACATTCCCAAGGTAGATAGGAATATTCATCTTTATGCAAGATCCTTCATGCAGACATAGCTTACGTGGCAACATGATCTGTCCTCCATCATACTGCTAGCTTATCACATAAAGATCACCGATTGAGTCACACAGACTTGAGGTATTCCAACCAGAAACCCCGAAGTGGAAGCTGCCTACCAACCGGTAGTCATACAGTGCTTCCATGTGTCAGTTCTCATAACTACATGCCGGTTCACCTTGAACAAATGTGCCACTTCACTTTGGCATATACCAATTCAAACATATGCTGGTTCCTCTTTCTTCACTTATCACATGTGCCAGTTCACACTATGTCTCATATTGACATCAATGACAACATACAATATCATTATGTCTTCATGCCGGTTCACATAATGCCAACAATCTCCCCCTTTGGCATTGATGGCAATATACAAAAGATATCTTCTTTGCTTCACATCTTCTCCCCCTTTGACAAAAATGCCAAAGTGGAGGTACAATCATCACTGTCTCATCATGTTGCTCCCCCTAAGGAATAGCATCCATAAACACACCAATCAGCCAAAGATTTGTCTTTTCAGTACCTGACTGATGTGGAACACTCACTTTTAGTTCACCTCCTGAAGGGGCAAGACCCGTAATTCACCTCTCAAATACACAAATGTTGTCTTTGGGAGAGGCTTGGTGAATATGTCTGCTAACTGCTCCTTACTAGACACATGCTCCAGTGCAATCTCTTTATTCTAAACCTTTTCCCTCAAGAAATGATACATAAGCTCAAAATGCCTGGTTCTAGAATGGAAAACCGGATTCTTTGATATATTGATAGCACTTGTGTTATCACAGAATATAGTTACCGGTTCAGATATAGGGATCTTGAAGCCTTCCAGTACATGCTTCATCCAGATTGTCTGAGTGCAGTTCATGAAAGCTGCAACATACTCCACTTCCGCTGTAGACTGAGAGATGCAACTCTACTTTTTACTCATCCATGAGACCAGTCTACCACCGAGAAAGAATGCACCACCGGTTGTGCTCTTCTGATCATCCACATTACCAGCCCAATCAGCATCTGTAAATACTTTCAAATTGAAATTATTGTTGTATGGGAACCACAATCCATAGTCAATTGTTCCTTTCAGATACCTAAGAATCCACTTGACCACACTCAAGTGAGATTCTCTTGGACTCTTCTGGAACCTTGCAGTGATGCCAACTGCATGTGCAATATCCAGTCTGCTATGCACTACATAATGTAACTTACCAATCATTGATCGGTATTCCTTCTCATCAACTAGTGCGGAATCATCCTCCTTTGTCAATTTGCAACCGGTCACCATCGGTGTACCAACCGGTTTGCTATCTTCCATGCCAAAAGTCTTCAACACCTCTTTGACATATTTGGATTGAGTGATGAAGATTCCATCTTTCATCTGCTAGATCTGCAGTCCAATGAAGAACTTAATCTCCCCTATGAGTGACATCTCAAACTCTTTCTTCATCTCATCAGCAAACTCATGACTCATCTTGTCATCTCCTCCAAAGATAATGTCATCAACAAAAACTTCACAAATTAGAATCTGATCTTCTTCAGACTTCAAGTAGATATTGCTATCTTCACTTGTTCTCAAATCCAATCTTCACAAGATGGGAATGTAGGTGCTCATACCATGCCCTAGGTGCTTGCTTTAGACCATATAATGCTTTATGTAGCCTAAATACCATGTCACTGTCTTCAGATAGGGTAAACCCATCTGGTTGCTCAATATATACCTCCTCTTCAAGTACACCATTTAGGAATGTAGATTTTACATCCATTTGATATACCTTGAATCTCTTAAAAGCTGCATATGCAAGAAGCATACAAACTCCTTCCAATCTAGCTACAGGAGCAAAGGTTTCCCCATAGTCTTCACCTTCTTCTTGAGCATATCCTTTGCATACCAGTCTAGCTTTATTCCTGATCACTGTGCCATCCTCATTCAACTTATTTCTGAACACCCATTTGGTGCCAATGACATTTTTATGCTCTGGTCTGGGTACCAAGGACCATGTACCATTTTTCTCTATCTGGTCAAGTTCTTCTTCCATTGCCTTGATCCAGTCTTCATCTTTATGACCCTCTTTGAATGACTTAGGCTCAAATTCAAAGATCATACATGAGTTTTCTCTGATCTTTCTTTTGGTAAGGATTCTTGCATCCTTACCACCTATGATCTTCTTGGGATCATGATTCAACTTGACATATTGAGGAATGGTCTTAACTGGTTCTTCTTGCTTTTCTTCTTCATCGGTATCAACATTCACCGGTTCAGGAACACTGTTACTGGTACTAGGTTGACTGACAACTGGTTCCTAGAAGGTTGCAACCGGTTCATTTACAACTTGCTCACTACTAGTTTTCTCAGTCTTCTCAGAGGATTCATCAACTCTTACATTGATGCTTTCCATAATTCTCTAAGTCCTATTGTTGTAGCACTTGAAAGCTTTACTCTTGGTGGAATATCCTAGAAATATTCCTTCATCACATTTACCTTCAAATTTGCTTTGATTTTCACTCCTCTTGATGTAACATTTGCTACCAAATACCTTAAAGTATTTTACCACAGGTGTCTTACCAGTCCAATACTCATAAGGAGTTTTGCCCTTACCCTTTTTGATGAGTACCCGGTTCATAGTGTAAACTGCAGTGCTCACCGCTTCTCTCCAAAAGGTGTGAGCAACCTTTCCTTGGATCAACATAGCTCTAGCTGCTTCAACCACAGTCCGGTTATTCCTCTCTACTAGGCCATTCTGTTGTGGAGTCTGGGGGGCAGACAGTTGTCTCTTGAAGCCAAATTCTTCACAATACTTATTGAATTCACTGGAAGTGAATTCCCCTCCTTGATCAGTTCTGAGACATTTGATCCTTTTATCACTTTCCTTCTCCACTAATGCTCTAAAAGCCTTGAATTTCCCAAAATCTTTAGACTTGTCTTTCAAGAATGTGACCCACATCATTCTTGACCAGTCATCAGTGAGAATCATGAAGTACCTATCACCTTGCACACTTCTAGTTTTCATAGGACCACATAAATCAGTATGCACAAGATCAAGCAAGTTGTCAGCAGTAAAAGATTTACCTTTAAAGGTTGAGGAAGACATTTTCCCCAATTGACATTCTCTACAGAAGGTATTATCCAGTTTGCTCAGCACCAGCAACCCTCTAACTACCTTGATCTTACTAGCCTTCACAATGTTATCAAATTTCACATGGCAGAACCTCCTATGCCATATCCAACTATCATCAAGCTTAGCCATAAGACATGTACTTATATTTGCATTCAGATGAAATAGGTTACCTTTAGTCTACATGTCGGTGGCTACCAATTTACCATCTTTACCTTTGATTTTGCAAACTCCATTCTTGAATTGCAGAGTGAGACCACTATCATTTAGCTGGGCAACACTTAGAAGGTTGTGTCTGAGACCGTCAATCCAATAAACATTGTCAGCACTACTCTTTCCATTCAAGGAGATGGACCCTCTGCCCTTGACCATGCATGGTGCATCATTGCCAAAGCGAACCACACCACCATCATACTCTTTTAAGGATAGAAACTTGCTCTGGTCACCAGTCATATGGTGAGAATAGCCACTGTCAATGATCCATTCATTGGAATCATCAAACCGGGACACAAGAGCCTTCTTGTCTGCGACATCTTCCTTTACAACAATGAACATAATGTCTTCATTCTCTTCATCTTCTGATTCCTCATCTATGACACCTTCATCAACTACCATAAAACAATTTCTCTGGTTTGCTCCTTTGAATTTCTTGAACCTTTCTAGATTATCCTTGCTATCACTATTAGGACAGTTCATAGCAATATGTCCTATTCGGTTACAGGAGAAACATTTCAAAGGAAGCGTACCTTTGTATTTGCCGGTCCCTTTTGGAAATCTCCTAGCAAGAAGAGCTTCAAATTCTATCAGAAACTCTTCATCCTTCATTTCTCTTTTCTGATTAGGTTCCCCACTAGTGCTAGCCTCTTTTCCTTTTCTGGATGGTATAGCAAAAGCTTTAAAGGTTGATTCTGTCTTTTGAACACTACCATCAAAACTATTCAGCTCATAGGCTGTCAACTTGGCTATGATGGAGTCCAAGGATGCCTTAGACTTGTCTATTGATCTTAGCTCCTGAATAGCAGCAACCCTTATTGCATAGATTGGCAACAGGGATCTCAGGACTTTACTTACCACAGTGGAATCTTCTATTTTGCCACCTGCACTCTTTATTTCTCCAACAACTATTTTGATTCTTATTCCATACTGCTGAATGGTCTCTCCTTCAACCATCCTCATGTCTTCAAACTTTCCTCTCAAGCTCTCTTCCTTAGCCTATTTAACATGCTCATCACCACCATAGATATTTTCAAGAGCATCCCATACTTCTTTGGGATTTGCCTTGTCCTGAACATCAATAAACTCAATGTTAGATAGACTACTGATAAGGGCTTCCATGACTTGCCCATTTTCTTGTATCTCTCTCTTTTGGTCATCGGTGAGAGTACTGGTAGGAACAACAGATACATTTTCAACATAACTCCAGTGTTGAACACCCATGCTTTTGATGAATATCTTCATTCTATCTTTCCATATACCAAAGTTTTTCCTGTTGAACTTTGGACCTTCCCTCTTCATCATTTGGCTAGGATCTTTTCCTCAAGCGGTTAAGCTTACAACACAGAGGACCTGGAGTGCTCTGATACCAATTGATAATTCAATGATGAACCACTAGTATTGAACTGGTACTGAGAGGGGGGGGGGTGAATCAGTACAAACACAAATACAGTCCAAAATCGGTTTGACAGCAAATACTCCAAATGACTGATAAATAGGGATACCGGTAAAATAGAGTGCAACTGATAACATCCAGTATAGCTCAATCAGTCATGAACCGGTCACTCAATAAGCTTTTCTCTTAGCTCAATACCACATTATCATAATATTCACATGCATGAACTAGTAGACTTAACCATCAAATCTTCACAACAGTGAGTTCAATATGTTTTATAGACAGGCATAAAACATAGAACCTTCATGTGCTTAACAGATAAAATAAAGCATCACAAGACAAGAGCATTACACATGACACACATATTTTTCACGTGGAAACCCAACTGGGAAAAACCACAGTGGGGATGAATACCCACAAGCTTCTTTTTGAACTCTTTAGAAGTCCGCTCTGTTAGGAGCCTTGTCCGATTAAGAACATTACAATAGGTTCTGGTAGGAACCGATCCTATTAAGGATCACCCAGTTAAGGGATACCTGGTTAAGGGTTAAACCCGGTAGGGTCACCTTGTTAGAGGATTTTAAGAACTCAATAGCTGAAAGGATCTCCTAAGCTTCTCTAGCTTCTTAGAACTCATTAGCCTCGAGTTACCCGGTTAAGGGATTTGAAACAAGCCAGTTAAGACCACCCGATTTAAGGGATTTTGAATCAAGGCCAGTTAAGGCTACCCTGTTAGGGGATTTTACAACTATTGAAGTGGTTAGAGATCAACAGGAATTACAATGATCTGTTAACAACACTTAATGCTCATGCAGATCCATTTAGGCTCCTCTTTTCCTTCTGCACATTCACTTTGCAGGTATCTCTTCTCTCCTTTGGTTTGGCAAGAATCACGTATCACTTTCCTTGGATACACACTCACAACTTTGCCAACAACCTCAGACAGAAACCCAACATCAACCTTATAGGAATCATACAGGTCGGTAGCAAAAACCCTAAACCTGTTAGGTTGAGAAATTCAAATGGTGCGATCCTGACCGTTGAATCATACTACATTAAATGCACCAGTCTTGAATCAATCTCAAGACATTCTCCATTGTCCATTATCCACCATTTTCATGGTGGCTGATAACCCATCACGCGTTATCACCATTTGACAAACTTCACACATTACTGAGGTAGATAGAAATAGTCATCTTTATGCAAGATCCTTCACACACACAGAGCTTACGTGGCAACACGATCTGTCCTCCATCATACTACTATCTTATCACATAAACATCACTGATTGAGTCACACAGACTTGAGGTATTCCAACCGGAAACCCCGAAGTGGAAGATGCCTACCAACTGGTAGTCATACAGTGCTTCCATGTGCTGGTTCCCATAACTACATGTCGGTTCACCTTGAATAAATGTGCCGCATCACTTTGGCATATACCGGTTCACACATATGTCGGTTCCTCTTTCTTCACTTATCACATGTGCCAGTTCACACTATGTCTCATGTTGACATCAATGACAACATACAATATCATTATATCTTCATGCCGGTTCACATTATGCCAACAAAATCTCCCTCTTGGATTGTAGCCCCCTCCTTGGTTGTAACTATTCTCTCCATTATTGCCTTCTTGGTTAGAGTCTCCTGGTATCCTAAACCATTTCCTCTACCTCTGAAAGGGCCCCTTCCTCCTCTTTGTTGTCTCCCTTTACCTCTACCATTTTGATCCTACCTTCTCTTCAACTTCTCCTCCACCTTGAGTGCCAATTGAAAACACTTTTGGATTGTCTCTGGGGTGTGGAGATTCAAGTCTTCTTGGATTGTAAATCTCAATCCATTGAGATACCTTGCTACCTTCTCATCTTCACTCTCTTTCACCTTAGTACTCACACACAACTTCATGAACTCCTTGGTATAGGAACTCACATCCATCTCCTTTTGTTTCAAATTTTGTATCCTCCTATGCAATTGGATATTGTAATCCATTGGGACATAGCATTCTTTCACCAAAGGCATCATCTTCTTCCTTGTAGCTACTCTTCTCTTTCCCTCTTTCACCCTCTCATCCGGGATGAAAGTCCACCATGTTAGTGCAACCCCTTTCATTTTGGATTGGGCTATCTTCACCCTCTGGATGTATGGTATGTCTTCACTTTCAAAAAAAATGTCCAAGGAGTCTATCCACTCCATCATTGTATCAGTCTCCATCTTGCCTACAAATACTAGCAGATCCATCTTCACATCCATTATTCTTCTCTCCATGGACTTGAGGACACTCATAAGGGGTCTTTGGTCTGTAGGTACCTTTAGCTCTTCCTGCATAGGGATCTCCTCTTCATCCCCTTCTTCTCCAAAGTCTCTCTCTCCCCTCTCCACTTTATCCTTCAACCATTCCATCTCATTTCTCAAGGCTTGTGTAGCATCGGAATTAGGAATCATCAAAGCAAGTATAAAGACATGTTAATCATTATTAACTCAATCACACATTGCAATGATCTAATCCTAATCACACTCAATAGAGACATAAAAACAAAGCATTCAAAAGCAAATATCATGCAAACCAGATGATGATTTGGATGCTTCTTCCATGCGGCTCCATTGTTCTTCTTTCCTCTTCAAATGGATTTGTGGATCTCACCTACAAGTGCACACATACAATTGAAAGCAAGATTGACATTGATGAAAAGCTCAAGAGTACTAGAAGCATAAGTTCGATAGTTTGATTAGGGATTCGGCCTTGATTCAAGAAAATCATCCAATTTATAGAAGAATTGGATAAATGACAAAATTAGCATGATGCAATTCAAATGGAAATTGCAAATCAATATGACAAATTATGACAAATTATGCACTTTCCATGCACAATTTGTTGATTGATAATTTATGACAAAATATGACACATTCTATGTCAAAATTGATTGATTGTCAATTATGACAAATTATGACAAATTGAAATGTCATTCCCATGGAATTAGGAGATGAAATAGGAGGGAAAAGAAATTAGAAATTAAGAAAATTAGAAAATTGAAATTAATGACAATTAGGAATTAGAAATTGATGGAAAAATAGGAAATTAGGAACTAGAAGAAATTAGGTAAATTAATTAATAATTTGTCATTTATTAATTAATTTACAAGAGGAAGAATAATTAGCCAATTAAATAAAGATTTAATTGTAATGAGAAGACCTAGGATTAATAAATAATTTAGTAATCCTAGAGGAAGAAATGACAAATTAGGTTAAATGAATAAATCATAAAACCCTAGAAGACGAATTAGGTCTTGAAAGATAATTGACTCGATTTGATTTGATTTTGGATTGATAAATGACCAATGTGATAAACGATTTGATTGAGAAATGTGCCAATTGACGAGGAACAATGACAAATTGATCCAAATTGACATAATTGAGACAGACAACGATCGATAGCGAAATGATCGCAAAATGACAAAATTGACAAGAGAACAAGGATCGATAACAAAATAGATTGCAAGACGACAAGATTGAAAATGACCACGATCGATGACAAATCGATCACCAAATGAAAAGATCGAACATGACAACGATCGATGACAAATCGATCGTTAAAATGACAAGATTGAAGGATTGATGATAAATCGACAAGATTGATAAGAGGACAACGATCGATGACAAATTGATCGCAAGATTGACAGGATTGAAAAGAGGACAAAACCCTAATTAGGATTGACGATGTCCAAAATGATAAGATTGATGATAAGATTGATGATAAGATTGATGATAAGATTGATAAGAGGACAAAACCTTAATTAGGATTGACGATGTCCAAAATGATGACAAATAAGCATGCACATTGATGCGGCAGGATAAAATTGATCAAAATCATGACTGAAGATTGTTGTCGACAAGACCAAATTCAAACATGAGACAAAGGAAGAATGTAGAAGAATGACTCGATGTTCGCAAATGATAAAAACCAAGTGCGTGACATAGGAGAAATGTTAATGCGACGCAAAAAACCTAAAATGAGGCAATGCGCAAATGTTAAAGTATGACTTCGCAAGCGTTGACCATTTTTGGGTGTCTACAGCTTGATTCTCAGCCATTAATGCTCTTCTCTCTCTCATCTGCTTCTTCACTAGGACATTCAATTCTACATTGGTCATTCTTGAAGGTGCCTCATGGGATCCTTCTTCTTCCAACATCTTGTCTTCTCCTTCTCTTCAAAAATGACACTCCTTTTCTCTGATACCACTTGATGTAGAGGCCTACCCAAACTCCTAATGATAAGCCCAAATAAGGTTAGGCTAGTGACCCCCTTAAATACACACAAGGGTCCTACAAGGAAGGACTCTACACCTTGGATGAAACTACACACACATTCACTAATCTTAGGCCTACTCAAGATGAGTAAAAGGCTTCAACTCCTCAAACATGCTTTACCGGTGATCTCTACTCCTTGGTATTTTCAAGTTGGCAAACACGTGTCATCTAAGGACTCTTTCACACACTAGTTTTGGTTTAGGGAACCAATTCCTTATACTTGCTTTGTAAACCTAACCCCTCGGCTTGTAGCCCTATTTGGTTATAGTACGGACCTTAACTTCAAAATGTTCCACACACCCATACAAACAAATCATCATTTTAGACACCCTTTTGGAAGCTATACTGATCCCCAAATGGGTTGGTCAGATCTACAATTACAAGGTTTGCTCCCTTTAGAGGCTAAGAGACCTAATAGGGGCATTTAGCCCTATTTTCCAGAGCAACTACCTTGACCGGTGCACAAAATGGAAACTCAACTCTATGGGCATGTGGGGGTAGTTAGAAACCTCTAATTTCAGGGTTACATGCCTAGAATCCACCGCTATGACAACTTATGATGATTGTCCTAAAACTTGTCCTAGGTAGTCACATAGAGATGCCTACCTAATCTTTCTCTTTTCTCCACACAACAAAGTTTACCTTGATACAAACCATTCAAACACTAAATTAGGGTCTTCTAATGGACTGGAGTGCAAGATAAGGCCATTTTTGTTCAAAACCCTCTCCAAACCCTCAATTTTCAGGTTACAGTCAGAAGAATGGGGGGTTCTCTCTAATCCATAATAGTTAAGACCTCAAACCACCACCAAAAGAAAGCTATTTAATCTCCCTATCTACTCCATGGATGGTGGGGTTCCAATCAATCCGTACAGACACGTACAACTACAAACACATAATTTATGGGAAAATTATAGTATTTTGTGTATTATTGATTCTCAAACTCCAACTCCAACATCAGCAACCTTGGGAATCATGCCCACAAGGATTATACAAATCTCCAATGGTTTCCCAACAAATTTGGAGTAGGTTGGAGCCATTGAAAGGCTTCCCCCAACCAATTTACAAAAAGTTGTACTTTTGCACTCAAAAGTTGCATTTTTGCAATTTTGCACAAAAAGTTGTCATACTCTCTAAGGTTGGGATCCACATACATGGACCAACAAAACACACATAAAACATTTCTAAAACCTATCAAACACAAATCTAGACCATCTATTACCCCTTTTTACCACATTGTCCCAATTGGCTTCTCAAATTGCCTAATTGGTGACATGGGCTTGCATGGTGGAGGTTATTGCATACATGAAACACAAGACACACTAAGACACCCTAATGATCCTAGTCTTCATCCTTAGGGTCATGAATAGTTTTTTGATGAGGTGATCCTGCACTACTTCTCCTTTTGGTCTTATCCTAGCATAGTATCCTTCATTACTTGCCTCTATAAATTGCATCTGTACTTATTTTCCTTGCTTGTCCTTTTCCAAGGTTTTGTGCAGTGATCTCTTGGTTGTTACTATAGCATCATAAAATTGTGACCCTTGCAAGTTTGACCATATTTTAGGCCCTCACCTTTGTGACTGCATCTCCCTACTCAATTAAGACCCCTCTTTGCATCTTCATTCCATATTTCCTCATGTTTCTGCCTTTATGCCATCTTGTAACCCTGTCCAAGCCCCAAAATATGGTAGGACAAGGGCATGGCACCCCTTTCCTCCCTCTTAAGGTGACCCTAAGATGGGTCCATCTGACCCTTCGACCTAAATTGCTCTTCGGGACTTAAAATTCTCCAATGTCGGTCTTCGATGACATGAAAATTAATCTCCTTAGGCAAGTATAAAATGGAATTTAGTCCTCTCATTTGCACATACAAGGGATAAGCAAGGATAATCAAAATTTAGGAGACCGCCTTCATTATCATCATCAAGCGTTCAAGTGTCCAAGTCTTCAAACATCTCCTTCTTCATGAGTCTTCTTCATTCATCCATTAGAAAAGCATTACAATATTCATTTGAAAGCATGTGTGTGTGTTAGGGTTTTGTCATGGTACATGCTATTTCATGCAAATTACATTCAAGAAGCAAAGAAACCATCATCAATAAATTGCATATCTACAAGGTATTCATTTCCATCATTTACATTTAATCATTTGCAATTACTTTCTATCAAGGTTGATTCCTCAACTGGGGTTTGACTAAGGTAAACCCCTATCCACAACCCTTCTTCCCTTCTTTTATGTGTGTAGGTTGTAGGTGCGTAGCTGTAATTGCAGATTTAGGATTCATTTTCATAGACAAAAAAACCCTTTTCGACTCACGGATTTTTCAGAGTACCAGGTGCAAATCCAACTCGGTCTTGACAAATTTTCTCTAAATTTGCAGGGCAGGTCCGTATCAGTCTAAATATATTAGATCCAAAGTTGTAGTGCAATCCCAAATCGGTAGCTCCTTATTTCACCCATTTTGTCTTCATTTTTTGCATAGTCAACAAGTCAACTCTTCCACTTACAAAAGAGGGTACATTGCATTGCACCCTTGCAATTCACTTAGTATTCAGATCCTTATTCACTCTAAGGTTTGGATCTAGTGAATTCAACCCCTCTTTTGAATGTAAATTATCTCCCAAGTGAAAATCATCCTAGTGATTTCCTTTCTCTCTCCTAGGTGGGGAATCACTAGGGTTCAATTTTTCACTTTACAGTTACTTCATACCAATAAGATTTGTGTAGGTTTTTGCACATAGTGTAAGTCTTGTCTTGTAGAGGTTTTCTAGTCTATCATGTATAGGGGTGCCTTGTATATAGGCTTGTTTTATTGTTCATATGTGAACATCAGTTGTGTTTTCAAGATCATATTCCATCAGTTGGTTCTTCAACAATTATATTTAAGCATCTCTATCATCATGATCATATTGGGTTCATTTTTTTTGTCAAATCCATCTCATTAATTTTTTATCTAATCATTAGTTTACGTAGGATACATCCTTCCTCTAGTCAGACATTATCCAATCTTTCATTTGTCTGTCATCCTTTGGAAAAATATATCTGAGACACTTGTGTTGGCTTTGATTCTTTTTTATCTTTTTTTATCTTTTGAGCACCTATGTTTTGTGTCTTCCTAGTTGCCATGATTTTTCATATCATGGTGTGCAAGGAATAACAAATCCAGGGGTTTGATCTTGTTGGTTTTTGTTCTACCTAGTGTTTTTTTGATGTGTCCCATGTTGTTCCCTCATGAGGTCTTGGTTATCTCATGTTACATTGAGGCATATCTCTTTGCTTGTGGTTTCTCTGGCTTCTTTTCTCGCAACATTATTTGTAATTTTGTGTAGTGCTAGACCAACCTTTTGTATTTGTTTATTCAAGTCAATCCATGCATTGGCTGTGAAGATCACCTTGGCTCCTTGTACCCTGGTGCATCATATACAATTCTA
Source organism: Cryptomeria japonica (assembly GCF_030272615.1). Taxonomy (NCBI): domain Eukaryota; kingdom Viridiplantae; phylum Streptophyta; class Pinopsida; order Cupressales; family Cupressaceae; genus Cryptomeria; species Cryptomeria japonica. The sequence continues at coordinate 26,212,735 of NC_081414.1, forward strand.
AATAAAAATAAGTACTCGCTGCATGTTAATTTGGTTCTAAGGGTTCTCATGCTCCATGATCATTTCATGCATTTGCATTCACTCTATTCCTCCATCTACCCAGGGCATTTTCTTTCTCTCTGTTCTTTGAGTCAATGGTGTCTTACTGTCTTCTCAATGATGCTATGCTAGCGCCATCGTGAAGAGGGGCAAAATGTAGACACCTAAATTTGATTAATTTAGTTAATTGAATTTGGCTATCTTGAGTGTGCCTTTAATTAAATAACTGCACATTATTTAATTAATTAGTGTTCCCTCCTTCTAGTTAATTAATCTTATTAATTATGCTATAGTCCCCCTTTAATTAATTATTTGACAATAATAAACCATTTAATTAATTAAATTTGACCCTTTTCTTCTATTAAATAAATCAAATACTTAATTTGATATTTTATTCACTTTTGTTCTTTCCTCCTAATATTTCCTCATAAAATTAATTAATTAAATTAGTTAATTATGTTTCCCCACATGTCTCCTAACTCTAACCCTTATCTAACCCTTCCTCTATCCTAACCCACCTAGCTAACCAAGGGTTTTAGTCAACCCTATCCCTTATCGTTCATCATATGTGTGCGCATTCCCAAAATATCCCAAATTTCCTAAAATTTGGGAAGTGCCTTTGAATTTAGAGGAACCAATTTCCTAAAATTTGGGAAAATATCCCAAATATTTTAAACCATGGAAATATCCTCATTTTTGGGGGAACCAAATTTCCTAAAATTTGGGAAAATGTCCGAAATATCCTAAACCATGGGAATATTTCTATTTTGTAATCTCTTTTGGAATATAACCTTCTTATTTGGGTGTCTCACTCCCAAACAGGCATGTGTCCTCAGGGACACATGTCATTCCTTCCAATGACACATGTCCTTCTTAAGGACACATGTAATTTACATCCATGATACATGCCATTCTTAGAGATACGTGTCTCCCTCTCATACCTCTCCATCTCTCATTATATCATATTTAAATCCCTTATTTTCCTTCATTGTTCATCCACTTTTATTTTCATGCTCTCATAATGTAGAATTGTTCATCCATTTTCATTCTTATAACCTCATAATGCAAAATTGTTCTCTCACCATTTTGTACATCCATTAAGCATCTCATTTTAGCTTAATATACATCTTGCATTCACTATCATGGAGTATAATTGAGTATCAATCATTCAACAAGCACACATCAAATTAGGGGACTATCAAATTGAAGGATAATCTAGAGTTTACAGTTTAATTGCTTCTATTTCATTTATCTAGTATTCTTTTTTCTTAACGTCCTAATCTCGAGTGTGGTTGAAATATGTGTTTGCTAATTGTTTAGTTTAACTTTTCAGTCTCTCTAGTTTACATTCACAATTTTTTGCATACACCTTCAATAGGTGATGCAATGTTCTTAGGATAAGTCTTCCATGTGTCGATGTAATAACATGACAAATCACATAAAATCCCTCATGAAATTGTTGGCATTTTTGGCATTAAGTTGTCATTGATGTCAACCGGCATGATGGGTATTCACATGAATGTGAGCAGATAGATTGAAGGCTTACCGATAAGGCATAAACTGGTCTGAAGGATAATTACTTATTTATGATGAAGAGGCAGAATGTTAAAAGTTACTGGAAGGGAAGATGTGTTACCAGTATAGTGTGCACTATCGGTTAGTAGAAGAAGAAGACCTTACTGGTAAAGTCATGTACCGGTATGAGTTTGCTAAATGATCAAGTCTAAACTGACTGTGTGTCCATGAGAAGAATGATTGACCACGGTGATGTCATGTGGAGCGAAGGTGGAAAATAGGAAGAGGTTGGTAAAACCATCATCGACATGGTTGGTGAAACTGTCTATCGATATAAATGAAACAACCTCAAATCACGAGACTGTATCTGACCATTGTGGCTCAAGGAAGAAATAATGACAGAGGAAGATCAGGGAGTAGTTGGTGCCTAGATCAATGCAAAGGATATCCAATTCAGGAAGACCTCAAAAAGGAAATAGCTGAAGTGTTTTATGTGTTGACAGATTTCAAGGTAGGAGATCTTATTCGAGATTGCTATTTTCAGCAAATATGCATTGGATAATGGAAACCGTGTATAGATGCATCCTTGAAGGACAAGTGATCAATCCAAGATAGGCTGGATCAGATCTCATGAAGATTGTATCAAGAAGAGGAAACCCTAACCGTTCTAAAGTTTGAATTGCTTTCTGGCAGAAAATCACAGTATAAAAGAGGAGAGCTCAAAACAGAGCGTGTTAATGTTGTGGAGAAGTGGAAGAGAAAAGAGAGAGAGTTAGAAAAAGAGAAGATCTTCTAGCCTTAGAAATAGTTCTAAGAAATTTGTGGTGTATGTGAGCAAGCAATACCAGTGAGAGGATTCTACTGAAATAACTGTAGTTTTTCTTTTGACTCTAACCCGCAAGGTGTGCCAAAGCAGGCAGAATCCAAGTGTGACAAAGTGTGTTGAGAGTCTATGTGAGAGAGGGAGAGAAAGATAACAGAGGACAAGAATTAGAGAAAGTAATCTCACAACCGGTAGTGTGAGATATAGTGGAGGAGAAAATACTATCAACCGATAGTAAGTTATTTGATCAAGGAGTTGTAGAATTCATTTACAACAAGAAGCCTTAATTGTATTCAAGTAGTATTTCAATATACATCACCAAGTTGAAGCTTGGTGTAGGGGTTGGTGCTCCTTGGGTTGGTGCCCTAAATCTTTGTAAGCTCATATTTTACCTGTGAGGCTGGATTGGAGCATTAGTCTCCAACAACATTTCTCATCAAGGTTTTTCCCATATTGGGTTTTCCTCGTAAATCTGGTGTTGTGAGTTACTTTTGTGTGAATGGTCTCTTTGGCCTTTTTTCTTGTATTACCGGTATGACTATTTAGTGGTTAAGTGAATAACTGATAGTATGAAATTAGATCAGAAAAGAAAAAGGTTTGAAACCACTAATTCACCCTCTTCTTAGTGGTATTTTGTGTTCAACAATTGGTATCAAAGCATAGGTCACCAGTTATCTTAAAACCTTGGGTAGATTCTGGACTTTGATCACAATGGCAAGAAGTGAGTCTGCTTCCTCAAAAGCCCCCATGTTTGATGGATCAAACTATGCCTTCTAGAGTAGAAGAATGGAGACATATATTTCCTCTCTTGGTTTTGAGGTGTGGATGTCGGTCAAGAATGTGTATGTTGTTCCTAATGCTCCTCCCACTGATCCGGATGCAAAAAAGGAGTATGAGAATAATGCAAAGGCAAAACATGCTATCTTGAGTGGATTGTCCGATAATGAATTTGTCAAAGTAATACACTATGTTTCAGCAAAGGAGATGTGGGGCAAATTGCAGAGGTTGTTTGAAGGAGATGAAAAAGTCAAAGAAGCCAAGCTACAAACACTAAGGAGCCAACTTTAAAGCATCAAAATGAAAGATGATGAAAAGATTGCAAACTAGCTTCATAGATTTGATGAAACTATGAATACTATTAGAGGACTTGGAGAAGAGATTGTAGATGAGATTCTTGTCAAGAAGATACTTAGATCTCCCACTCCCAAATATGATACTAAGGTGTCAACCATAGAAGAAGCCAATGATCTGAATACTTTTACAATGGATGAGTTATTTGGCTCTCTAACAACCTATGAGATGAGAACAACCGGTGATACTTCCTCAAGGAAAGGAGCAGCATTCAACATCACCCAAAATGGGAAAGAAGCTGCTACTCATAAAGAATCCAGTGAAGACTCTGATGCAAAAGTAGCAAACTTCGTCAGGAAGCTCAAAAAGGATCCGACCGGTACAAAGGAAAGCTACCACTTAAATGCTTCAATTGTGGAAAGGTAGGATACTTCGCTGCAAATTGTCCTCACAAAGAAATGGGTGGAGATGAGTCAATAGAGTTCAAAAGATCTACTGGCAAAGATAGAGAAAGGAATGACTACCGGTAAGGAAGAAAACTCTACCAGAACTAGAACAACCTATATACCATTGAGGATGACACAATAGATGATGAAAATGCATCATAATATGATTACCATGAGAACGACAGAAAATCAATCTCTTCATGGCACTTGATAAACCAGCTGATGAAGATGAGGAAGAAGAAGATATTGAAGTTGAAGTGGATCAGGAGGGTGAACTTATTAGTGCACTTGAAGAATTGAGTAAAACAAGAAAAGAACTCAAGAGGGTTAAGCTTGTTGTAGTAGATGAACAAGATCTCTTGAAGCAGTCTCTGGATGAGTCTGGTCAAGTCATATCTAACTTGAAACTACAGCGGGAAGAAACTAAGAGGATTTGTGAAGCTATAGCCTCTGATTTGACAAAGAAAGAAAAGGAGCATCAAGAGCTAGAAGCAGGAATAGTAAAGCTCAGAAAGGAGCTTAAAGAGAGTAAGGAAGAAATAAAAATAAGGAGTAAGTATGAAGGCAACACTAAGGCCTTAGATAAGATGTTGAGTAAACAAAAGCAATCCAAAGACACCGGTGGCTTAGGCTTTGAAGAAGGTCAAAGTTCAACTCACAAAGATAAATATAGAAAAGAAATAATGTTCACCTCTTCAATTAAATGTGAAGAAAAGAATACATTCACTATAGGCAAGGATACCGACAAAAAGACATATGTAGATGTTGTTGGAAATCGCCACTCAAATCGGTATACAACAATGAACCGAAGGTCACACTTCTTGTACCAACATGTAGACCCAAGGAGAGATTAGATAATTGACCATGAAGGATTCACCAAACTCAACAACATGAAGGGAAGACCCCTAGTGAGGCAGTTCCATATAGGACCAAGACAACCTAACCGGTATGCTTCAAACTTTCATGGTTCCCTTTACCGGTGTAACAAATTTGGGTATAGAATAGCTGACTGTAGATTAGTCAATAATTCCTCTATGAGTTATGAAAGTAGAAATCCATTTAATACACTTTGGGATATGAGTGTTTTCTGCTATTAGTGCAATGGATATGGTCATAAGAGTTTTGATTGTAGGAAGAATAAACCAATACCCTACAATAATTTTAAGGACATTCCCTTAAATGAAAATGTAAAATGCTATAACCATCAAGAATTTGGACATATAGCAAAGCTATGCAAAAATAGGAAGATCAAGAAGATGAAGGCAAATCTGGATCAAGAGTTGGTAACTGAACCTGAGCTCAATATAGCAGCTGACAAGAAGAAGGAAATCAAACCAGTTTCGGTTGAGAAAGAAAAAGAAAAGGCAGAATCAAGTCTCATAGTGTAGACTACCTTGCATGCTGAATGGAAAAATTTATGGGTGGTAGATAGTGGTTGTTCAAACCATATGACTGGTGACAAAAAGAAATTCATTAAACTTGAAGAATGGAATGGTGGATCAATAAGGTTTGGAGACAATTCTTCCATCAAAATAAAGGGAAAAGGAACTCTAAGCATTGATGGAAAAATGAAGGCACATGATGTATATTATGTGGAAGGCCTAAAGCATAATCTATTGAGTGTGAGTCAGATGGGTGACAAAGGTTACAAATTCACCTTTTACTCAACTGGTTGCCAAATAAAGAAAGACAATACTTGTAAAGTTGTGGCAGAAGGAAAGAGAACATATGGAAATGTTTATAATATGAAGGAATGCTATGAATCTCAATGTATGTTAGGACAAGTAGATGAAAGTTGGTTGTGGCACCGAAGATTATGACACATAAATTTTGATAACTTTTTTGTAGTAAGCAAAAAGGGGTGTGTGAGGAATATTCCACCCATCATCAAGCCAATAAACACATTTTGTGATGAATGTGTAAAAGGTAAGCAAACTAAAGTGAGCTTTAGGACAATGGAGCACAACACGTCAAGACCACTTGAAATCGTGCATACAAATCTATGTGGTCCAACTCGAACAAGAGCACTTGCAGGTGAAAGATACTTTATTCTCTTCATTGATGACTATTCAAGAATGACATGGGTCACTTTTTTGCAAGATAAATCACAAGCATTTGAAAGATTCAAGATCTTTCGGAAGATGGTGGGAAAAGAAAGTGGGTATAGGTTAAAATGCCTAAGATCTGACAGAGGTGGAGAGTTCACATCAAATGAATTTGAAGATTATTATGGAAAACAAGGAATTAGAAGGTAATACTCTGCTCCCAGGACACCACAACAAAATGGTGTGGTAGAAAGGAAGAACAAGACAGTCAAGGAGATGACCAGAACCATGTTAAATGAGGCCAGTCTGTCAGACACATATTGGAAAGAAATTGTTCATACTGCTGCATATACTCTGAACCGGGTTCAATTAAGAACAAACAACAAAATGACACCTTGTGAGCTATGGTATGATTGGAAGCCATCAATCAAATACTTCAAAGTATTTGGAAGCAAGTGCTTTATCAAGAAAGATATGGATGTTCTAGGAAGTTTTGACTCCAAGAGTGATGAAGGAATATTCCTTGGTTACTCATCTAACAACAAGGCCTACAAATTCTACAATAAAAGACTAAGAAGAGTCATTGAGAGTGTGCATGTAAAAGTTGATGAAGATATGCACAAAGGATATCAACCATAGATTAACTGATATGATAACTCTGATGATGAAGATGATGAAGTTTAGTCAAATACTGAACCAAAGGTAGCATCCAAGAAGGCCCCCAACCGGTATGTACAGCTAAATCACCCGGAAGAGAAAATTATGGGAAACAAGAGTGATGGTGTGCAGACTAGAAGAAGACTTGCCCGGAATGATGAATAGGTCAACCTATGTCTCATAATGAAGTGGAACCTAAAACATTCTATGAGGACAGCAAAAGACAAGAATGGATGGATGCCATGGAAGAAGAACTACAATAGATTGAGAAGAACAAGACTTGGGAATTAGTCCCTAGATCAGAAGATAAGAACATCATTGGCACTAAATGGGTCTACCGGAACAAGATGAATCAAGAAGGTAAGATTGTTAGGCATAAAGCTAGACTAGTGTGCAAAGGATACTCACAAGTAGAGGGTATTGACTTTGAAGAAATATTTGCACCGGTAGCTAGATTAGAAGCAATTAGAATGTTTGTAGCCTACTCTGCCTACAAGGGCTATAAAGTATACCAAAAGGATGTAAAATCTACCTTTCTAAATGGAAATTTGGAAGAAGAAGTGTACATGGAGCTACCAAAAGGGTTTTTGCTACATGATGATGAGACATTTGTGTGTCGGTTGAAGAAGGCCTTGGATGGTCTAAAGAAAGCTCCCAGAGCATGGTACTTAAGACTAGATCGGTATTTGAAGGAGCAGGGATTCAAAAAGGGAAGTGCTGATAGAAATTTGTACATAAAGAAAGATGGCAACCACATGATCATTGTGGTTGTGTATGTAGATGACATTATCTTTGGAGGCAACAAGGACACCCTCTGCAAGGAATTTGTTGATCAGATGCAGTCAAAATTTGAGATGTCAATGCTTGGTGAATTGACTTACTTCCTTGGTTTGTAGATACTACAACAAGATAAAGGAATCTTTATCTCACAAATCAAGTATGCAAAGGAGATGTTGAAAAAATTCCAACTGGAAGATTGTAAACTGGTAAGTATCCCCATGGTGATTGACGACAAATTGAGCAAGAATGATGAATCACCGGTGGTGGATCAGACTTTGTATAGATCCATGATAGGCAGTCTACTATATCTAACTACTTCAAGACTTGATATAGTTCAGGCAGTATGCATGGTGGCCAGATTCCAAGCTGCACCAAAGCAGTCACATATGAATGTTGTTAGCTGAATTTTTAGGTACCTACAAGGGACACTCAGCTATGGTTTGTGGTATCCTAAACAAGGATATTTTATCTTAGAAGCATACACTGATGTTGATTGGGTAGGTTGCATTGATGATTGAAAGAGCACAAGTGGTGGTGCATTCTTTCTAGGTGACCGGTTGGTCTCATGGCATAGCAAGAAGCAGGACTCAGTCTCTCTATCTACTGTTGAAGCTGAATACATTATTATTGCTACATGCTTCTCTCAAGTGCTCTAGATGAAGAAGACTCTCAAAGAAATACAGGTGGACATCACTGACCCTATTCTCATCTGATGTGATAATTTGAGTGCAATCAACATAGCAAATAATCCAGTCATGCATTCCAGATAAAAGCACATTGCTATCAAGTATCACTTTCTTAGAGAGAAGGTTGAAGGACAGGAGGTAAGGATGGATTATGTTCCTACTGGAAAACAAGTAGCAGACATTTTCACCAAACCATTACCGATAAGCACTTTTGAGTACCTCTGACACAAGTTGGGAGTTGTGTCATATGTCTAGGAAGTCTTTATGTGGTTCAGGGGGAGCTGATAGCGGTCAAAGGGGGAGTTTGGTGTGGATCAAAGGGGGAGTGCACAATACCCTTTGTCATTGTGTCAAAGGGGGAGAAATGTACTAGCATAGTGTGTCTCATGAGAAGTTGACATCAATGCCAAAGGGGGAGATTGTAGGCATTTTGGTATTAAGTTGTCATTGACGTCAACTGGCATGATGGGTATTCACATGAATGTGAGCAGATAGAATGAAGGCTTACCAGTAAGGCATAAACCGGTCTGAAGGATAATTACTTGTTTATGATGAAGAGGCAAAATGTTAAAAGTTGTCACAAACTATTGGAAGAGAAGATGTGTTACTAGTATAGTATGCATTACCGGTTAGTAGAAGAAGAAGACCTTACCAGGAAAGGCATGTATCAATATGAGTTTGATGAATGATCAAGTCTGAACTGACTGTGTGTCAGTGAGCAGAATGATTGACCATAGTGATGTCATGTGGAGCCAAGGTGGAAAATAAGCAGAGGTTGGTAAAACCATCATCGACACGGTTGGTGAAACTATCTATCGATATAAATGAAATAGCCTCAAATCATGGGATTGTATCTGACCGTTGCGACTCGAGGAAGAAACAATGATAGAGGAAGATCAAGGAGTAGTTGGCACCTACATCAATGCAAAGTAAATCCGATTCAAGAAGACCTTGAAAAGGAAACAGCTAAAGCGTTTTATGTGTTGATGGATTTCAAGGCAGGAGATCTTATTCGAGATTGCTATTTTTCAGCAAATATACATTGGATAATGGAAACTGTGTATAGATGCATCCTTAAAGGACAAGTAATCAATCCAAGACAAGTTGGATCAGATCTCATGAATATTGTATCAAGAAGAGGAAACCCTAATCGCTCCAAAGTTTGAATTTCTTTATGGCGGGAAATCATGGGATAAAAGAGGAGAGCTAGAAATAGAGTGTGTTGATGCTGCAGAGAAGTGGAAGAGAAAAGAGAGAGCTATAAAAAGAGAATATTTTATAGCCTTAGAAATAGTTCTAAGAAAGTTGCAGTTTATGTGAGCAAGCAATACTGGTGAGAGGATTCTACCGACATAATTGTAGTTTTGATTTTTACTCTAACCCGCAAGGTGTGCCAGAGAAGGTAGCATCCAAGTGTGATACAATGTGTTGAGAGTCTGTATGAGAGGGAGAGAAAGATAACAAAGGATGAGAATCAAAGAAATTAATCTCACAACCGGTAGTGTGAGATACATTGGAGGAGAAAAGACTGTCAACCGGCAGTAAGTTATTTGATCAAAGAGTTGCAGAATTCATTTGTAACAAGAAGCCTTAATTGTATTCAGATAGTATTTCAATATACATCACCAAGTTGAAGCTTGGTGCAGGGGTTGGTTCTCCTTGGGTTGGTGCTCCTTGGGTTGGTACCCTAACTCTTTGTAAGTCTGTGTTTTACCTGTGAGGCTCGATTGGAGCAATAGTCTCCAATAGCTTTTCTCACCGAGGTTTTTCCCATATTGGGTTTTCCTCATAAATTTGGTATTGTGAGTTACTTTTGTGTGAATGATCTCTTTGGCCTTCTTTCTTGTATTACCGGTATGACTGTTTAGTGGTTAAGTGAATAAATGATAGTCTGAAGTTAGATCAGAAAAGAAAAAGGTTTGAAACCACTGATTCACCCCCCTCTCAGTGGTCTTCTGTGTTCAACAAAAATCATAGATGAAACATAAATGGAATATGTCTTGATGTAGTTTTATGCTCCTTAAATCAAATCTTCTCTTGTGGAAGCAGAATTTCTCTTGAATTGGATGATAATGTTAGCACAAGATAAGATGATGAAAATGAATTGAGAGGGATGCCTTATATAAGGATTTCATAATTGAAATCACCTTTAGGCTAACTTAGATTTGTGATTTATTCACACGGAGTAGAATTTAAATTAGTTAGTATTGTCAAATCATCCTCCTAAACTTTGGGGAAAAAAGTGTGGGACCATGATTTTAGGTTGCCCTAGTCCCGATAATTTTTTTCTAACTTTTGAGGTGTTGGTTCCCAAATCAATAGATTCTAAGTCCTAGAGGAATAACCACTAACTCATTTATATACTCAACATAGGATTTGGCCAATGGATGAGATTTGGTTGCACAAGACTAAAATCTCCTGCACTTTTGGCTTTGTGAGACCAAGGCAGGTGTATCTAAGTAATGCCTAAATAACTTACAACTTCCTACATTCATGACATTACATGTTACAACAGATATCCCAATGTGTATATGCCAAAGAAAGTGTTTCAAACTCATATTTGGTTACAATCCTGGCTTTTAAACTCTCACTTAGCACTTGGGATGAGTTTATACACTAAGCCTACTCCTAAGAACTGAAAATAAAAGAACTTTTAAGAGAATAAAATTGATTATGAAAGATGGGTACTAGCCCATAACCAGTGCCTTTACTTGGCCAGCAGAGCTAAGTTTCAGCATGCAACATCTAACCCAAATAGATTGACATATAACTAGTGAGTACACAATATTAATGCATTACATTAATATTCTCATTTCTAGTTTTTTACAACCATTCTTGAAAATCCTCAATGTACATAACACTATTTCATTGTCTTATTTAGAGTACTTTAATCTCTTCCTAGAAGAGAAGCAGAAAATAAAACAAACACCAAAACTTGTTGGGACAAAACAAATGATGCTTGATCATAAACTTCTTAAAATAGTGGTTACACATGAGGAGACAACTGCAAAAAACACTTAGAAATGCTTGCATGCTGGTTACATGACTATTTTGAACAGTTAAAAGACTACAAACAGAAGAGTAAACTCAAGCTTACACTAATTCATACACTTTACATTCCAATGATCTCTTGGAGCCCAAAATCTGGAAAATCTGGAACCTCCTGGAATGAAGAGGAGAAAAGAATAAAAGACCAGAAGGAAAAAACCCTAGAGAAGCCCTAAAGTGGAAATATATTTGACACGTGGAATTCTTAGGAATTTTTAAATTTCTCATCTTCAGAATCTGCATCTTTCTCCCTCTTAAAATGCCCTTGATCTGCACCTCTGAATCTGAATATGACACCTCAAAAATATGGAAAATCTAAAAAGAAGACCTACAATCACTCGTCACATTCACCTCTGCCCCTTGACTAAAAATTTTCCTCTTTGAGTGCCTCTGTCGATCTTTGACGTCAGTCCACTTTTCAATTCAGATCTAAAAATGGCAAAAACCCCTCTTTTCTGTAGTTGCCCTGTCATAATCTAAAATTCCCCCCTTTGGCTGGAAAAACTCTGACTTTCAACATGGATTCTTTCTTTGTTCAAAAATAGCAAAATTTCCCTCTTGCTGGAAATGACTTGTCATCTACATTTTTGCACATTTACCTCTTTATGAAAAAGTAATTTTCATATTTAGTAAAATACCCCCTTTGTTGTAGGTTGTATCAAGGTGAAAACAATCATCTCCAGGTGAAAATTACTCTTCCCTTTGTGCAAATAATTTCTAGATTTAATAAAAATGCTCCTTTACTGCAAATTGTACCTAGATGAAAAATAGTTGCCTTTGAGAGAAAATAATACCCCCACACCTCTTTTAATTTATTTGTAAGATTATTTTATTCACAAATAAAATAATCATCTTTGAATGGATATTACTTTGCTCCTTGGTAAAAATAATGGATTCTCTGCTTTTTTGAACTCTGCTTTTTTTAATTTACCATCATAGCATTGTTTCATCTTTCTATGTTGAATCTATGATAACACTTTGGCTTGAGTGAAAATGAACCACCTAAAACCTAGTTTATTTTATCTCAAAAATGAGTGATCCCCACTATCCCTTTAATGAACCCTCCATTAAGCTTTACTGTCATTTCTGAGATGTAAAAGTTGAAACAAATCATTCAATACGCTCCTTTAATATTTGATCTTTATTTCAAAATGTCAACCAAGTTGTTCTAAGCAATTTCTTCCTTATATGTGAAAGGTCACTAAACCCCTTTCATGGGCATCGATATTGCAAACTTAATCCCATTTATACCAATTTGAGACTTCAAAGAACCTCAGCTAGAGCTATGGTATCTGCAAGGAAGTTAAGTAGCGGAACAATTTCCTACACTAACCTTGAGAGGAGAGTAATGCAAAAACTTTTACAGATCATCAAAATAGTTACAGAAAATAGAAATAGATATAATAACATTCAAACCATAACATAGTGATTAACATGGGGAAAACCCTTTCGAGAGAAAACCCCACACTTCAAAAGCCGCCCAATATATTATTTATTGATAGTGGACCTGCGTCCCTTGTGGGGATTCACAACATGGTTTAACAACCTCCTGTGGATTCTATAAGTCTAGTGGTTGTATTGGGCATTGATAGGTCAATCTTTTGGTGCAATGACAACCCTAGCTTGTAACAAGTAGTATCAGAGCTTGGTCACAGGTTTGAATCACGCAGGTCACGACAAGTGAAACTCAGAGGGGGATTGTTGGCAGTGGGCCAGCGTCCCTGGCAGGCATTCGCGACATGGTTTAACAGCCTCCTATGGATTCTATAAGTCTAGTGGTTGTATCGGGCATTGACAGGTTGATCTTTTGGTGCAACAACAACCCTAGCTTGTAACATTATTAAGCAATCAAAAATAGATTACAATATAGTTGTAGAGAAATCTCTTCATAGGAGTACCATTAATCAGAGGTTCAGAGGTAACTCAATAGCTATAAGACTCTTACACACAACCTCTATCTCACACACCTCATATATAGGAGATACTGTATACACATAAAATTGGCTATGAGCAATTAAATAAATATTTTATATTTATTTAATAATTATTCTTCTATTAAATAGTTAATTTGAAAATATTAATTTATTTAATTCATTGCATGTCCTTCTATTAATTAATTTAATTGAAATATTTTATTAGTTAATTCATTTATCTTATTCCTCTAATCAATTAATTAAATATCTAATATTTAATTATTCCTCTAATCAATTTTATTTTATTTTTTTTAAATAATGCCTTGTAAAAAAATTAACATGACCGGCGACGCTGGCATGACATGCCCTCCGACTCCACGTGAAATGAATGGTGATGCCACAATCGGGGGACCTCATCCCCACACTTCATTTATTCAAACCCGTGAGCACAACGGCCTAGCAAAGACACAAGGCCTATGAGCACAATGGCCTAGCAAGGGTTTGAACCTTGGTGGCCACTTCACCAACGAAGTGTTTTAACCATGACACTACATGTCCAAAGACATTCCTCCAATTATTTAAATATCTAATATTTAATTATTCCTCTAGTCAATCAGTTAAATATCTAATATTTAATGGTTATTCTTATATCCTATAGTCTCAAATATTAAATAATTTCTTAAAATTATTTAATTCCTTTTCCAACTCACCTTCCATCTCCACTTCATCTTTCCTTTTCCAACTCATCCATCATGTGGCTAAATTAATTCAACAAAATTAAAATAAATAAAATCATTTATTAGCCACCTATCTCCAACTTCCAAAATAATGAAATATTGTGTACATCCACATATTTCCTAACCTTATTCTATATTCTCTCTAACATCCCTATATCTTAGGAGGAATTGAGTCCACTTGTCCTCTCATTCCTACATCTTCTCCAACTATCCTATATTCTCTCAAGTCTTCCCCTCAGTCAAGGTGAGATGAGTGACACTTATCTTCTCCTTCCCCCTTTCTCTCAACCTTTAGTTTCTTGCTCATAGCCATCCAATCTGCAAGATTTGATTATGACTGTTGATCTCGGCCACCTAAGCTCATGCACTCAAAAATCTATAAAAAGAGGTCTCCTAAGCCATTTTAAAACTAATAGAAAAATAGACTAATAGCTAATCATATAGTCATCTAGGAGTTTGAAGCAAATAGCATTTTAGAGTTTTGAGCATAAATCATTTTCATAGCATTACAACTTAATATCATTTGCATATCATAGTATCAGTTAACTATCAGTCCATTCTTCATATGCCATCTTGGAAGCTACCAGTGCTTGTCTGAGAGAAAATCATCTGCAACAAGGAACAGTGGAGTTAGGACACAATGAGACTTGAATCATGAAGGTAATAAATTTTTTATTTATATTCATGTCATGTAGTTTTGTTGGTTGAGTTTGGATTTCCCATAGTATTTCCTTTGTATTTTGTGAAGCTAATATGTTGCAGGTAGTATTCTGAAGATGAAATTCATGTCGACACAGATACAATACAAGAAATCGCCAAACAGTATTACAAAACCATGGGCTAAAACCACCCAATAAGGTGTAGCTAACCTTATCTCCCTTCTAGATGCCCTATGACATGTCCCTCCCTTTTACAGCTCATTTATGGGTGATAAAAATTATATTTCCTATTTCAGGAGTATGAACTTTCGAAGGCCATAACTTGTGAACCGTGGGTCTGATTGAAGAACCGTTTAAAGCGCCGAAAAGCTCGCAAAGTGCTCTATTGCCTCGTAAACCACTACACCATTTATGCCCACTTTTTAGGGCATTTCAAGGCTTATAAATTCCTTAAAATCAAATTTAAACCTTTCATTAGACCCCTGCAAAATGAAGAATTTAATATCTTCAAAACTAGTTGTGATATTATGACGTAACTTTACCAGAATGCTTATCTAGCCAACCAAAAGATTTGGGGAGAATTTTGTACCATTTAATGCTCAAATAAAAATTTACTATAAATAGTAACCTTATGTAAATGCAAGGTTGAGACACCATTTTACCAACAAATCTCCCACTTGTCAAACACCTTGCAAGAGCAAAGGGAGTATCAACACAATGAATCAATTTCTAGGGGCCATGAGGCCCATAGACTCTGAACACCCTCTGAACTTCTCTATGCTCACAACCTTAGTTAAAGAATCTGCAAAATTCACCAAATTTTCTACCTTAACCAGCTTCACCCTGCCATCTTCGACCATATCTCTGACAAAATGATACTGAACATCAATGTGCTTGGTTCAGGAATGAAATGTCAGGTTCTTAGCTAGGAAAATCTCACTCTAACTATCACAATAAACTATCACAACTCCTTGTTTTATTGCAATGTATGAACACAAAGTCTTAATCCAAATGGCTTCTTTACAAGCATGAGTAGCTGCCATATACTCTGCTTCAGTAGTGGACAAAGAAACCATGGCCTATCTCTTACTCATTTAATTAATTGCACCACCAGATAAAGTAAACACATAAGCACTGGTGGATCTTCTGCTATCAATATCACCTACCCAGTCTGAATCCACATAACCATGAATATCAAGGGAAATCACGTCTCCAACTGAATTACCATGATAACACAAAGAATACTCTGAGGTACCCTTCAAATATCTAAAGACTCTTTTGACTGCATCCCAATGAACTCTACCAAGATTAGACATATATCTGGACATAACTCCCACTGCTTGGGCAATGTCTGGTCTAGTACAGACCATAGAATACATCAAACTTCCAACTGCACTTTGGTAAGACACTGTGCTCATGTCTTTCATCTTCGATGGGGATGTAGGACAATCTGCAGCAGATAATTTTGTTCCAACTATAAAAGGAACATACAATGGTCTACAATCCTGCATGTTGAACCTCTCTAACACTAAATTTGCATACTTACTCTAGCCTAGCCATAGCTTTCTACTCACTCTATCTCTTTTAATTTCCATCCCAAGAATGTGTTTCGCTACACCAAGATCTTTCATTTTAAATTTAGTAGCGAGTTGAGACTTTAGTTCTGAAATCACACCTTTCCCTTTACCAATGAATAACATATCATCAACATACAATGCCATGCATAGGAAATGATCACATCAGTTTTATAATAAACATGATGATCTGATTTAGAATGCTCAAATCCCAAACTCAACACATATGTATCAAATTTTTGGTACCACATCCCAGGACTTTGTTTGAGGCCATATAGGGATTTCTTTAATTTACATACCAAATTACTTTTACCTTTCACCACATAGTGCTCCGATTGTGTCATATAAATATCCTCCTCCAAATCACCATGAAGGAAAGAAGTTTTCACATCCATTTGCTCAACCTCTAAATCATAAGCAGAAGCAATAGAAAGAAAAAATCTAATGGACGTCATTTTGGCAACAAGAGAAAATATCTCACCATAATCAACACCCTCAACCTGAGAGTAGCCTTTTGCAGCCAACCTTGCTTTATACTTCTCAATGCTTCCATCTGAACCAATGTTTTTCTTGAACACCCATTTGCAACCAATAGGCTTCCGTCCTTCAGGAAATGGTACAAGATCCCATGTATCATTCTTTTTCAAAGCTGTCATTTCTTCTTCCATAACAACTTCTAGTATTTTGCATCATTCATACCTAATGCCTCTTCTACAGATTTTGGTTCATCCACATTAGTATTCAAGGAAAATCATCAGGTGAATACCTTTCAGGTGGTTGTCTATGTCATGTAGACCTTCGAACAAGCCGAGTTGGAGGTTATTCCTCCTCTTCTGAAGATTCAGAGCTAGAGGAGCTCTCCTCAATTTCTTGCCTATCTAGGGGTCTTGATTCAACTCTTTCAGGTGTAGAAGGGAATTGAATCATTATCTTCCTTTTTAGTCTATTATGGCTGCAATGTAACATAAGGAGATTTATTTTCTCTAAAAATAACACTTCTACTATGAATTAACTTTTTTCCAACAGGGTCCCAAAGCTTGTATCCTTCCAAACATAACTGTACCCAATGAAGATATATTTCACAACCTTGTCCTCCAACTTTGTCTGCTTCTCTGTTTACACATGTGTGTATGCCTCGCAACCAAAACTCTAAGATGTCTCAATGAAGGCTTGTGCCCCGACCATGCTTCCATAGGCGTTTTATCAACAAGGGCTGATGTAGGAGATGTTGGCATTATGGATGAATTCATTATGTGTTCCATTGATGTTTTGTCATTGATGTAAACACTATCCATTATGGTTGGTTACCGGTAGAAGATCTAGTGTTACCGGCATAAGAGACTATCTGTTGGACACTTCCGGCATGTTTGGATCAATGGAGTATGTTTGATTTTATGTGTTACATGTTCCTGGAGCATGTTTTGGTTAGTTGGTATTGACTTGGTAATCGAATGCTATCATACACTCTTGTAAACCCATACCAGCATTGGTTTAAGGTTTAACCGGTAGAGCTCTCACTGAGAAATCTTGACAGGATGCATAAGTGGTGTTGGTGTGGCTTCTACATGGATTTCAGGATGCTGAAGATGTTCTTTGATCGTGCTTCAACTGCTTGAAGACATTGCTTTGGCGTGGTGGACCCAAAATAGGTCTGGTACCTATCTAGGTTATGGACCGGTATCATGTTAATGTGTACTCTACACGTTACCGGGATATTTTGGGATGTTCTATGGATTGGTTATTGTTGTTTTGGTCTTAAGCTGACATGGCATATCATTGTAATATGGATTTATGTAATGATATTATTGTAATATCTTTTAGGTGGCCAACCTAATTGGTTTAGGCCTTAAGGTTGGTTTAAAATGATGTAAGATCTCATTGTAGATCATGGGGAATATGTGTCGTGGTCTTGAAATGCAATTTCATATGCAAAGGAGATTTGTTTGATCATAGGTGATCGAATTGGGATTAAGGAACCTCCCGTATTGAGCTTAATCAGGACTGTAATCAGGCATGATAGATGCTATCTCTGGCAGTTCATTATTTTGGATTGTTATCCATTTATCTTGAGATGGTTATAACCTCTTTGTATTCAGTACGACTCTTTTGTAATGAGCAGTATGCTCTAGGCAGTGTGCCTTCCTGCATGTGCAGACCCCTCTTTGTGTCACATACTTTCTGCAGAAGTATCATTTGATTGTGGGTAGGCTTCCCACCGTGGTTTTTCCCTTTCCAGGTTTTCCACATACAAATCATGGTGTTATGTGTTATGGTTACATTGTGTTGATTATCTGCTTTATTGTTAAGTTCCATTTCTTATCAGTATCTGTTTCTGCTATTCCAGTACTTAATGTTTATATGCTTCGGTTTAATGTTATTAAGTGGATTAATTGATATAATCTATTAACAACTGATCAACCCCCCCCCCTCTCAGTTGTTCACCGGTTATCCTAACAATTGGTATCAGAGATTTGGCCCTCTCTTGCAGAAGCTTAACCACTTGAGGTAGATCCTATGGTAGCTAACACTTCAAATCCACTGGCAACTATTTTCAGAAGAGAAATCCCTAAGCTTGATGGAACAAAAAATGGGATATGGAAAATTTGAATGGAGACTCATCTTAGATGTCTTGGCAAGGATATTTGGGTGATCACTGAGAAATGATACACACCTTATGATCCGGCATCGAGCAATCCTGCTCCTGTAGCCCTGGACAAGAATATTGAAAATGATTGTAGAGCTAGAGAAGGCCTCTTGTGTGCACTTACTGATTAGCAAATCATGAGATTGACTGATAAATCATCGGCAAAGGTTATGTGGGATAAATTTCAAACTCTAAATGAAGGTGATCCTATTGTCAAAATTGCTAAACTTGATGGTTACCAGGTAAGATATGAAAACTTGAAAATGGAAGATAATGAAAGAATTGTTGTGTTTATGGAAGGAGTAAATGAGATTGTTATGAGAATTCAATGTTGTGGAGGATCTCTAAGTGAAGATGAAATAGTTTCCAAAGTCTTGATAGCCCTTCCACCGACTTACAAGATGAAGGCAATTGCAATTAATGAGTTGAGAACAATGGCAAACACTTCAGTTACAAAAGACATTCTAATTGGGAAATTGTCTGCTTTTGAGCTTGAAGAATTTGGATCTTCTGGAGTTGTAAAGTTTGAACCTATTTTTCATGCATCATCATCTACTGGAAAAAGTGATTGGAAAGCCTTATATGAAAAATAATTGGAAGATATGAGGAAGGAAGATGAAGAATTTGAGCAACTTGAAGCCTTATTTGCTAGAAGAGTGCCTAAAGGACCGGCAGAAAGTAAGTATGAAGGAAAAGCACCTTTTAAATTTTTTGCATGTAATAAGATTGGTCATTTTGCATCTAGATGTCTTGAAAGGAATGCAATATTTGAGGAAAGAGTTAAGAAATCATTTAAGCCCAACCAGAATAGATATAGACTCAAGAAAAGTAAACAATGCTACATAGCAGATGAGGAAGGAGTAAGTGATGACTCTGGGGATGAACCGACAGAAGACTCTACTAGTGGATCCGAAAATGGAAAAGAATGCGTGTTATATTCTTTAAAGGAAGATGAACCAAAACTGGCTATCATGAATGAAGAAAAGGCCCTGGCAGCAAATGTTGAAGATAAGGATAAATGGTTAATTGATAGTGGATGCTCACATCATATGACTGGAGATAAAAGAAATTTTTTGTCTCTGCAAGAATACAATGGCGGTCAAGTCTAATTTGGAGATGAAAAAGAATGTATGATCAAAGGTAGAGGTATTATTTCTTTGGATGGTAAGAATAATACTGATAATGTCTATTATGTAGAAGGTTTAAAGCATAATCTTTTGAGTGTTGGTCATTTGGTGGACAACGATTTCCAACTTCGTTTAAAGATAGAAAATACAAAATCATTAACAAGACTAGTTTGGAGATTGCAACCGGTATTTAGACTGGAGGTAACATCTTTCACATGAACACTGGTAATAAGACATGTTTGATTGCTCATATTGATGAGAGTTGGTTATGAAATAAGAGGTTGTGTCATGTTAATTTTGATTGTATTGTTAAGATCAGTTCAACTAAGGCAGTTAGAGATATACCTAAGATTATGAAGCCTCATAATCCGGTATGTAAGGAATATCAATTGGGAAAGCAAGTTAGAACTTATTTTAAGAGCATACATGATAAATCTAATGATGTGCTTGATTTGATTCACACTGACTTATGTGGTCTTGCAAGGACTAGAAGCTTTCAAGGTGATAGGTATTTCATGTTGATTATTGATGACTATTCTAGGATGATGTGGATGAGTTTTCTTAGGGAG
Organism: Cryptomeria japonica; assembly: GCF_030272615.1. Lineage (NCBI taxonomy): Eukaryota > Viridiplantae > Streptophyta > Pinopsida > Cupressales > Cupressaceae > Cryptomeria > Cryptomeria japonica. The sequence continues at coordinate 26,233,068 of NC_081414.1, forward strand.
AAGTCTGAAGCCTTTGAGAAATTCAATATCTTTAAAGAAAAGGTTGAAACAAAAACTAGATTCAAACTCAAATGTCTAAGATTAGATCAAGGTGGTGAGTTCGCCTCTCATGAATTTAACAGTTATTGTGAGAAAAATGGAATTAGGAGACGCTTATCTAAACCTCAAACTCCTCAGCAGAATGGAGTAGTGGAAAGAAAGAACATAACCATTTTGGATGCAGCAAGATCTATGATGATGGATTCCAAATTGCCTCACATCTACTGGACAGAAGCAGTGAGTACAACAGTCTACACATTCAACAGAGTTCACATCAAAGGTGAAATCGGTAAGACCCCTTATGAATTATGGTTTGGAAAAACACCTAGTGTTAAATATTTCAAAATTTTTGGAAGTAAATGCTATATCAAAAGAGATGATTCAATTAAGAAGTTGTATCCTAGATGTGATGAAGGGATATTTCTTGGTTATTCAATTCAAAGCAAATCATATAGATGTTATAAGAAAAGATTACAGAAAATTGTGGAGAGTGCTAATGTGAAAGTGGATGACCAGTACAGAAATCAATCTATATCATATGACAGGGTACCGACAGTGGAAATGATCATAACTGAACCGAAAATGCCTCAATCGGTACAGGAATCTGAGACAGTTACACCGGTACAATCAGAAAATTCAACTTTGATTGATGATCAGAGTAGTGAACCTGAAGTTTAGAAGACACCAAGGTATGTAAGATTAAATCATTTTGAAGATCAAATCATTGGAGATAGGAACAAGGGAGTTATGACAAGAAGAAGATAGGAAAATGAAGAGGTATGTCTTATTTCTCTAATTGAACTAGCATCTATTATTAAAGTTTGTAAATATGAACATTGGTTAAAGGCTATGGAAGATGAATTAGATCAGATAGAGAAAAATGAAACTTGGATTTTAGTTCCCCAACCTAAAAAATAAGAATGTTATTGGAACTAAATAGGTTTTTAGGAATAAACTGAATGAGGATGGTCAAGTTGTAAGAAACAAAGCTAGATTGGTTTGCAAAAGATATTGTCAAATGGAAGGAATTGATTATGGTGAGACACTTGCACTTGTAGCTATAATTGAAGTTGTTAGACTATTTCTTGTCTATGCAGCTTATAAGAACTATAGGGTTTATCAAATGGATGTTAAATGTGCATTTTTGAATGGTGAACTTGAGGAAGAAGTATACATTGAGCAACCTGATGGATTTTCACTGACATATGATAAAGATAAAGGCAGTGTTGATAGTAATTTATATTATAAGATCATTGATGATGATATTCTGATTATTGAAGTATTTGTTGATGATATCATTTTTGGAGGAGAAGATAAATTGTGCATGGAATTTTCTAATAATATGAAAAATGAATTTGAAATGTCCATTATTAGTGCTGAGATTTTTCTTAGGTTTACAGATTAATAAAACTCACAAAGGCATTTTTATCTGTCCAACTAAGTATCTAAGGGAATTGTTGAAGAAGTTTGGTATGGATAATTCCAAACTAGTAAGTACTCCTATGATGATAAGTGAGAAATTATCTATCAAGGATACTTCTACACCTGTAAATCCAACAAGGTATAAGTCTATGATTGGTGGTCTGTTATATTTAACTCAGACTAAACCAGATATTATGAATGCAGTAAATATTGTTTCAAGATATCAAAGTAATCCTAAAGAAAATCATGAATGTGCTGTAAAGAGGATATTCTGGTATTTGCAAGGAACAACAAAATATGGCTTATGGTATTATAGAGATGATGATTTCACTTTATGTGCATATACTGACTCAAATTGGGCAGGAGATACTGATGATAGGAAGAGCACTTCTGGTGGAGCTTTCTTACTTGGAAATAAACTGGTGTTATGGATCAGCAAAAAATAGTCATGCATTTCTTTATCTACTACAGAAGCTGAGTATGTTGCATCAACAACTAATTACACTCAAGTCTTATGGATGAAGCAAATATTGAAGGATATCAAGGTAAATTTTAGTGAACCGGTAGTTATCTACTATGATAACTCTGCAACTTTTGACATGTCTAAGAATCCGGTATTTCATTCTAAGACTCAGCATATATCAATAAAGTGTAACTTTCTGAAGGACAAGGTAGAAGGAAAGGAAGTCAAATTGGTTTATGTGAACACTAAAGAACAAATTGCAGATATATTCACTAAACCATTGTCTAAGGAATCATTTGAATATTTGAGAGACAGGTTAGGGGTTTCTGCCCCTCAGGTAGAGACTTGATCGATGCAGTTTGTCATCAGTCTGACATGCATTATCAGAGATACTATTCATTCTGGCACTAATGAGTGGTGTTACTACTCAGGGGGAGTAGTCATCTTTGAGATTCGGAGGTTTATATTCTTGCTTTGATATTTGTGTCAGATTTCTAGCATTGATGTCAAAGGGGGAGAGATAGTGATGTGAAAAATAAATTTAGAACTTTACAAAGATATTATTCATAGGGGGAGAGTTATTGATATTCAGGAGATTGTTGGTCATCTTCGACAATAGGAGACTTGTTTGACATTTTTTGGTACTTAGATGATTTTCACATCTAGTGCTACCATCAATGCCAAAGGGGGAGATTTTTGGCATTATGGATGAATTGATTATGTGTTGCATTGATGTTTTGTCATTGATTTCAACACTAGCCATTATGGTTGGCTACTGGCAGATAGGTTTTGGTTACCGGTAGACAGGTTGTGGTCATCGGTAGAAGATCTAGTGTTATCAACACAAGAGACTATCTATTGGACACTTTCAGCATGTTTGGATCAATGGAGTATGTTTGATTTTATGTGTTACATGTTCCTGGAGCATGTTTTGGTCAGTTGGTATTGACTTGGTAATCGAATGCTATCATACACTCTTGTAAACCCATACCGACATTGGTTTAAGGCTTAACTGGTAGAGCTTTCATTGATAAATCTTGACAAGATGCATAAGTGGTGTTGGTGCGGCTTCTACATGGATTTCAGGATGTTGAAGATGTTCTTTGATCATGCTTCAACTACTTGAAGATATTGCTTTGGCATGGTGGACCTAGAATAGGTCTGGTACCTATCTAGTTTATGGACCGGTATCATGTTAATGTGTACTCTACACGTTACCAGGATATTTTGGGATGTTCTATGGATTGGTTATTATTGTTTTGGTCTTAAGCCGACATGGCATATCATTGTAATATGGATTTATGTAAGATCTTCTATTATAATATCTTTTAGGTGATTGACCTAATTGGTTTAGGCCTTAGGGTTGGTATAAAATGATGTAAGATCTCATTGTAGATCATGGGGAATATGTGTCGTGGTCTTGAAATTCAATATCATATGCGAAGGAGATTTGGTTGATCATAGGTGATCAAATTGGGATTAAGGAAGAGGTTAAAGACCTCTAGTATTGAGCTTAACCAAGACTGTAATCAAGCATGGTAGATGCTATCTCTGGCAGTTCATTATTTTGGATTGTTATCCATTTATCATGAGATAGTTATTGATGAATACTAAGAGGGGGGGGTGATTTAGTATACCAAAAAATACTAAACTTAAACACTTAAACAGTTTAGCAGAAAATCGGTAAAACAGTTTGACTAACAAACTGGTTAACACAAATGCAAACCAAATAGCAAATAAGGCATTCACCCACATAAGCACAATCACCATAACATAAGAGATTTTGATGTGGAAACCCAAATGGGAAAAACCATGGTGAGATAAAACTCACAAGTAACTATCTGTAGAATATTAACCAGACCTGTTAAGGTCATACAATGTTCTTCACCAGAACAGATTGTGTTAGGAATCTCAATCTCTATTAGGAGATGAGTCCAATTAAAGACTACCTTGTGAGAAGATTTCAGATCCACAAATGTGAACCACCTTGTTAGAGGATTTACAAAGGCTTTTCTGGGCCTACCCGGTTAAGGGTTTCCGACTTGTCAAAGATATGAGTAATCAACAAGTGAATGATCTAGCAAATAGCACAGTCTGCCTGGTTAGATCCATGATAGCTCATTGCTAATGCATTTCAGCATTACTTCAGTCTTCAGTAAATCCACACTCTATTATAGCACACAGACTTGATCTTCTCTCCTAAGATCGCACATACAAAAACTCATCAACCACCAAAAACCCTAGCAACTACATCCCCTAAAACCCTAGACATGATGTCCTTAAAAAGGAATCTGATTTCATGTTGGTCCAATAGGATTACATTGCAAGTTCCTAGGTTCATTGCATCTAGACACATTTGATAACATAGCACAAATCACCATCAAAGTGTTGGTGGATGGTAACTCATCACAAAAATACCGGTCGGTAACTCTCATAGAGTATTATCAGTTCATACAACTTTACCGATTACCGGTTGGTAACTCATCACAGAGTAATACTGGTTTAAACATTAAACCAATTACAGGTTGTCCAAAAATGAAGACTGGGAAAATGATAACTATCACTTCAGTGTCTTCACTCCACTTGAGATCCTCGAACCACTTGAGGTCTCCATACCGCTTGAGATCGGTAAAAACTTTCTGCAAAACACCGATAGCCTATAGACTATAATGCAATACCAGTTTGGAACAAATACCGGATGAGCATAACTCATACATACAAAAAGTGATCTCAAAGCAAGTGTGTGTCCATCAATGACAATCACAACATAAACATCAAAAATGCCAACAATCTCCCCCTTTGGCATTGATGGCAACACTTAGGAAAATTTTGGCATCTAAGTGTTTTACAACAAAAATATGTCATAATGCAAACTACTCCCCCTAAGCATATACACTATCCTTTTTACAGAAAATACAATGTATACTACTCCCTTACATAGATAAACATGAAAGTATACATAGCATGCATCAAAATTTTAATAAAAAATGTTACTCCCCCTTTGCCAACAATGACAAAGTGCAGCTGAATAACCCCTGTGTCCATTAGCATTAAAATAATAAGAGTTTATGACAATAAAGAGTGAAACTTGTCAAAAACTGATTTAAAGTCTTGCATAAATGTCTTCATGGATATTGACCATGACTCAAGCAATGAGGTAGCAAGCTCACTCTTTGTTTGCATCTGGGATACCTATTCCTCCATGGCGTCCAAGGTACTCATCTCTTGAGTAACCGTCAAGGCATCCAAATTGAGATAGCATTTCTGAAGTATTTGCATTCTTGTTAGTAGAACCAAATGTAGTTCTTGCAAATCCCTAGTCTAGTTGCTGATCTCTAAATCAATTCTTGCAGCCTGAAGTTGAAACCAGTGAATGGTTTTCCCATAAGTGGTAAAGGAATCATATGGCATCTTGAAGGTGCCTATGAATGTCTGCAAATCAGTTTGCAATTTGTCTTTCTGAGGAAGCACGTCATCATAGAATAGATGGGGTTGACATATCTTGCTGAGTAGTAGATTCCCCTCATCCAGAATATCTTTAATGTCCTTCTGTTCCTTCTGCATGTCAGACCGATGCTCATTTAACTTTTTCACCAAGGCAGTGTTCAAAGCCTTTTGATGCTTCTTTTTGGCATTAGCTTCGGTAACATCTTCTAGGAATTGCACTTGGTCCTCTACAACTATGCATAAGAGCTTCAATTGAGCTAAAGAGGAATCGGTACTTGGGAGATTGGTACCGAGAATCAAACTGGTGAGTGTTTCACCGCAGTTTGAATCACATCTTCCTCCTTTTTCCTCCTTAGTGCATCCAATCGCTCTTGAGAAAGCTTAATGCTTTGCAATAGCTCTGTTTCATTTGCAGACTAGAGGTCAATGGGACTGGTGATGTCAGCCAGTTTGGCTTTATCACCGGTTGCCTTTGGGGTCTCTGTATGAGCACTCTTTGTCGCTTCCTCCTTTTCTTTGGCTTTCTACTTATCTTCTTCTACCTTCCTCTGCTCTTCAACTTCTTTCTTTCTTTTCTCTTCTTCCTTCTTCCTTTCTTCTTCTTTTTGCTTCTCTTCTTCTTTCCTTTCCTCTTCCTTCTTCTTCTTCTCTGCTTCCTGTTTCTGCTCTTCTTCCTTCTTCTTCTCCGCTTCCTGTTTCTACTCTTCTTCCTTCTTCTTCTCCACTTCCTATTTCTTCTCATCTTCCTTCTTCTTCTTCTCCTCTTTCTATTTCCACTCTTCTTCCTTCTTTTTCTCCGCTTCCTGTTTCTGCTCTTCTTCCTTCTTCTTTGATTCTTGTTTCTTCTCTTCTTCCTTTCTCTTCTCCTCTTCCTTTCTCTTCTCCTCTTCCTTTTACTTCTTCTCATCTTGTTTCTCGTGTCCTACCCTTTTTGATGGTGTATCAGAGGTAACATCTTCACCATTCAGGGCATCAACATCAATGGGGTCCATTTGCTCAGTGACCTATTCTCCCTCACTGTTATACATCTCATCTGGTTTTGCAACTTTTGATTCTTGTTCAGCCTTCTTTTTGGCTTCAGATACTTGATGCAATTTCAGAGTAGCTTGAGCATTAGAGTGGGTATCTTTTACCACCTTAGGGACTTTCCCTTCTAGCAACAAGAGTCTCCTTCTTCTCATAAAGAAGAGGCCTTTATATTTTTCCATAACTTCATAAATTTTGGAATTAGACACATTAGGAAAATATTGAGCAAATATTTCCTCTCTTATCTCCTATTCCTTTTCTATGGCAATGCACCATTTGTTGTATAAAGAATTATATAAAGAATCTGGTGTCACAGATTTAATTTCTGATGGTGACCGATCATTAATACATAAATATTGAATGACTTCCTATTCTACTTCCTCCTTCTCATTATCATTGAAATCATCAAAACAATCTACTAAGTCACTCAACACTTTCCTCTTAATATTCTTAATGGTTCTTTGACAATGTATCAAAGGTTTGTAAGAGGAGATATCAATATTTATTGGTGCTGATGACGTCGGTTCACTGCTGGTTGCCTTTGTCTTCTTCCTCGTTTGCCTAGTCTTCTTAGGCAGTTCTTCAGATACAATGTCTTTTGAGTCTGGTGTGTTGCTTTTTGTTTTCCTCTTTCTCTCAAAGACTTTGGTAGGAGCAACTTCTGGTTTCTTCTTTGCTGGTGACCACTTGGTCACTTTAGGACTCATTGGAGTAACCGGTTTCAATACAGATGGTATTGCCTTCCCTTTCTTCACTGAGGGCTCCTCAACCGGTGTAATCCTCTCCAGATAGGTGTTGGTTCTCTTCTCCTTGGGATCAAGTGGTGAGGCAAGTAGGGTAGAAGCATACCCATCCAGCATGTCGTACATTACCTCATAACCCATAGGCTCCACTTCTTCCTTTCTGGGCTCAACAACCTCCATTATGCACTCATCTACTTTGATGATAAAGCAGATGCCCTCTTCATACTTCTTGACAATATCACTGGATATTCTCACCCTTTTTCTCATCTTGTGTCTGAAATCATCAAAGTATTTGTTCAGGACTTCAAGGTAACTAGTTCCAACTACTTGTAGACTTTCCCTGATTTGCTTTGTAACCGGTTGGTCGGCAGACCATTGAATATCACCGACTCTTGGAAAGTAGCCTTGGAAGTAGAAGAACAATCCGACCAATAGTTGTCTGAATTTAAATCTCAAGGCATTGTCCTATTTTATTGACTTCAAGTTCACCAGGAGTTGCCTTTTCATACAAGTGCATAAATCAAACGAGGCATCTTCCATAATCATCCTGTACCCAGCATTTACCACTGTAGCAGAGACAGAGTTGATCCTGCTAGCATAGAATGTCTGGTAACCTATCACCATGTAGACATACTTGACCAGATTGTCCTTGATGGTATTGATGGTCATTCCCCTTCGGTCACTCACAGAACCGATGAGCTTAGTCATTTCAGTCTTGCTAATCTTCCTTAGGGATGGCACTTCCCCAATGTTACAGAAACTAGTGATGGCATGAATCACTTCCGGTGTGATGTCATGCATCCACTCTAAATACATTTTGTCACCATGCACTCTGCTTAGAATGATGTGAATGTGATCATCTGAGAATTCTTTAAGGAAATAGATTGCATTGTGAAGCTTCTTCTTTTCCAAGATGCTGAATTCCAGTTTGATCTTCTTGTCCTTTCCACAAAACAAACTCAACTGAGAATGGATCACTAGAGATCCTAGGTCATCAATTTTACAGTCAATGTAATCCAAAATACCTTCCTCTACTATAACACCAGCAGGAATTTGGGATAGGGCATTATATTTTGCCTTTTGTTGTATGAAATCAACTGAATCAATGGGTGCACTAGAGATAGAGTGAGATGTTGAAGCCATGATAAACAGAGAAAATCAAGAAATACCTTTGAATATCAAGATTTAGGGCTTGCAATTTCCACTTCGACACTCACCACTTCGGTTGCTGGATTACCGCTTTGGGTTCTATACTTGACCGATTGATGATATCTTCATATTCTTCTTCAGGGTTTTGAAATCTCTCCAAATTGCAAGACAAATCGCCTTTTGTCATTCTGCACTTGAAAACTTCTTCGCTCGAAAATTGATGTGAAAATGACTTGAAAATCCTTTTTAAATGAATTCTTCACCTACCATAATAAATGCTCCACTATTAGGGCGTAAACCCTAATTTGCCTTTTACCATTTTCGGTCTTCTGCCAATTGACAGATATCGCATACCGATTAAGGTCTTTTACCGGTGTAAACTGGGGGTTCGAAACATTTCACCGATTTGTTCCCCCTAAGCCTTTCTGTAGCTTAGTTTGTCAGTTCAGCGACTTCTACACTAGGTGCAGAAACTGATTCTTCTTGAGACATTTCTTCTGGCTTCTTCTTTGAAGTTTTCTTCATATCTGTTTGAATAGTTTCAACATCAATCTTTCCTTCCAGAGTGACCAGTATATCATCTGATATATTCTTTCTCATTCTATAGAATCTTGTTGTCTGACCCAGTTTGTTGCAATGATAGAAAATCATTCCAGGTGCTCTCCAAGGTCCATTATTCATGTTTCCATTCTTCCTTCTACATGTTGCAGCTGTGTGGCCACTACCATGATAGATCAAACAGGTTGCTCTCCACCTGGTTGCCGCTTGATAGCCACCACTTCCTAACTGATGATTATAGGTATTAAACCGGTTTGGATTTCGGTTCCCAGAGGGTTCGCAAAATAATCCTTGACTCCTTTGAGGATACCTTCTAATGGTGTGCATGATAGACCTGCATTCAAATGCTCTATGCCTAGACTTGTTGCATGCATAAAGATTTCCATTGAATCTATTGGATCTAAGCTTATTGTTTAGAAAGTAAGGAAAGTTATTGTAAGCCTTGTTTCTACATACATTAGCAGTATGTCCTTCCTTGAGACAATTAAAGAAAACAGGTTCAAATTTTTTCTTACCTTTATCCTTTGTGTCGGTTTCTTCTTTGATGCTACATCTTTTGCTCCAGAGGTCTCACCTTCCTCATAACCAGAAAAACCAAGTCCAGTGATATTCTTCACCGGTTTAGCTGATTCAAGCTTCTGCTCTAGCTTGACAGTGCTTTTATTGAATTTGGCAAGTATTTCCTTTGACTCAGTAAGTTCTTTAGCAATAGCAAGATTGGATTCCTTCAAGGTTGCATTCTCAGAAATAGCCATGTTTATTTCACCTTGCATTTCCTCTTTTTCCACTTTTCTCTCTTGGAGATGAATGGTAAGTGCACTGATTTCTTGCTTCAGCTTGGAGATCTCATGATCTTTGTCTTTTACCAGATCTTCAGCTTTTCTCTGGTTCTCAAGTTCTTGACACATCCAGATAGTCAGTCCTTCAAGTTCCCTTCTTAGGTTGGCATTAGACTCATTCAGCTTTTCAACTTCTCCAACTAGGGCTTCCATGTCCGCTTCATCAGAGGAACTATTTTCAATTAGCTCCATTAGTTTCTCAGCATGCTCTCTCCTTTTTGCCAGAGAGGCCTTATACTTGACTTTGAGTTCATCATAGGCTTTCTCAAATTGAGTGAGCCGATGAGTAATTTCCCTCATAATGTACTCCCCCATATCTCTTTTCAAGTGGTTAAACTTATAGAAAAGTTGGCTCTGATACCAACTGATGAATACTAAGAGGGGGGTGAATTAGTATACCAAAAAATACTAAACTTAAACACTTAAACAGTTTAGCAGAAAACCAGTAAAATAGTTTGACTAACAAACCGGTTAACACAAATGCAAACCAAATAGCAAATAAGGTATTCACCCACAGAAGCACAATCACCATAACATAAGAGCTTTTGACATGGAAACCCAAATGGGAAAAACCACAATGAGATGAAACTCACAAGTAACTATTTGCAGAATAGTAACCAGATCGGTTAAGGTTAGACCGGTTAAGGTCATACAATGTTCTTCACCAGAACAGATCTTGTTAGGAATCTCAATCTCTATTAGGAGATAAGTCCAATTAAAGACTGCCTTGTGAGAGGATTTCAGATCCACAGATGTGAACCACCTTGTTAGAGGATTTACAAAGGCTTTTCTGAGCCTACCCAATTAAGGGTTTCTAACTTGTCAAAGATGTGAGTAATCAACAAGTGAATGATCTAGCAAATAGCACAGTCTGCTTGGTTAGATCTATGATAGCTCATTGCTAATGCATTTCAGCATTACTACAGTCTTTAGTAAATCCACACTCTGTTACAGCAGACAGACTTGATCTTCTCTCCTAATATTGCACATACAAAAACTCATCAACCACCAAAAACCTTAACAGCTACATCCCCTAAAACCCTAGACATGATGTCCTTAAAAAGGAATCTGATTTCATGTCGGTCCAATAGGATTACATTGCAAGTTCCTAGGTTCATTACATCTAGACACATTTGATGACACGACACAAATCACCATCAAAGTGTCGGTGGATGGTAACTCATCACAAAAATACTAGTTGGTAACTCTCACAGAGTATTACCAGTTCATACAACTTTACCGATTATCGGTTGGCAACTCATCACAGAGTAATACCGGTTTAAACATTAAACCGATTACCAGTTGTCCAAAAATGAAGACTGGGAAAATGATAAGTGTCGCTTCAGTTTCTTCGCTCTGCTTGAGATCCTCAAACTGTTTGAGGTCTCCATGCCGCTTGAGATCGGTAAACATTTTCTGCAAAACACAGATAGCCAATAGACTATAATGCTATATTGGTTTGGAATAAATACTGGTTGAGCATAACTCATACATACAAAAAGTGATCTCAAAGCAAGTGTGTGTCCATCAATGACAATCACAATATAAACATAAAAAATGCCAACAGTTATAACCTCTTTGTAGTCAGTGAGACTCTTTTGTAATGAGCAGTACGCTCTAGGCAATGTGCCTTCCTACATGTGCAGGCCCCTCTTTATAATGCATACTTTCTGTAGAAGTATCATCTGACTGTGGGTAGGCTTCCCACCATGTACAAATCATGGTATTGTGTGGTATGGTTGCATTGTGTTGATAATATGCTTTATTGTTAAGTTTCATTGTTTACCAGTATTTGTTTCTGCTATTCTGGTACTTAATGTTTTTATGCTCTGGTTTAAGGTTATTAAGTGGATTAATCTATATAATCTATTAACAACTGATTCACCCCCCCTCCCCCTCTCTCAGTTGTTCATCAGTTATCCTAACAGGAGACCTATTAATGAAGTAGCAAGTAGTGGCAACAACTTCAGCCTAAAACTTTTGTTCTAAATCAACACCACTCAGCATACTCCTAGCCTTCTCCATCAGTGTCATGTTCATTCTTTCTGCAACTCCATTCTGTTGTGGAGAATATGGAGTTGACTTCTATCTGTTAATAGCACAGTCTTTACAAAATCTATCATTAGAGGAAAATTCATCGCCATTATCAGTCCTCAAACTTTTAATTTTCTTTCCAGTCTGCAACTCAACCATTGCTTTAAATTCTTTGAATCAACTAAAAACTTCATATTTACTCTTCAAAAAATATACCCATGTCTTTCTACTAAAATAATCAATAAATGAAACATAATATGTGGATTTTCCAATCGAAGGAACATCTACAAGATCAAACACATCAGAATTAATTAGATCCAAAACACCACAAGTTTTATGAGAACTAGAGTAAAACTAACTGCAGTTTGTTTTTAATAAATGCAATGCTCGTAGGAATCAAAGTCAAGATTACAATCATTCAAACCTTCAACAAAGTTTTTATTTTTCAAGGTCCTTAGACCCTTTTCTCCAATGTGGCCAAGCCTCTGGTGCCATAACAAAGTCTTCTTTGCAGGTAACTTTTCTTCAAAAGAGAGAGCACCCTTAGGTACCCAAAAGTCATTTCCATCTATTGAAGGTGAAACCCTCAAATCTTCCACAAATTTTCTTTTCACAGGAGTGCTATTACACTCAATACTGTATGCATCTAGCTTATACAAAGTGTCGAACTTGACACCTCTAGAAATTACCATAGCACCCTTAATCATCTTACATCCTACTTGAGAAAAGACTACCTCCACACCCACATCTATCAGTTTGCTCATAGATAACATATTTCATTTTAAACCAGGAATATGCAACACACCATTAATCCTTTTTATTCTACCATCAGAAAACCTAATTCTAACTTTACCTTGACCAATAATGTTTAAATGTGAATCATCACCCAAGTACAACTTACCTCCATTAAATTCTTCATATTCAGAAAACTAATTGTTGTATGTAAAAATTCATTAATGAAATTAACTAGGAATGAAAGGGAAATCACAAATCCCTATCCTAATTAGAATTCAAATAAACAGACAATGGAATAATGCAAAACAAGCAAGAAATGGGAATATAAAGTTTATCAATCAAAATCCCTTATTCCAAGACTGCATATAGCTTCCATTGCCCTTCTCCTCTTTGTGGTATGGTGGCTTTCAGATATCACGCTGGCAACCTGCAAATGACACAAAGATTCAAAGTTCGTGATTGTTGAAAATGGAGATTGAATGCTCAATTTATAGATAATTGGAGAGGATTAAATGAGAGGTGGAACAAATTGATCAAGAGGTGGAACTTAGGTGAGCTCACATGTTGATTGATAGTTGAACTGTTGATTTAGAGGTGGAACAGAATAGATTGAATAGATAATTGAGTTAACTGATTGAGAAAAAGTTGATTGAAAGATGAAAAAGGGTGATTGGAGGAAATAAAGAGGAAGAGATAGTTAACTGATTGAAATCTTTTTGAGAGCTTTATTTAGAAAATGATAACTAAAAGATAGAAATGGAGATTGAAGAGATAATTGATTTAATTAATTAATTGATTGAATTAATTAATTTAGCATGTGCTTGAACTTTATCTTTGATTTTCAATTTAACCTTTGCATGAGATTTTATTCAAATATTGAATTTATTTTAAATTCAATTTGTTATTTGAATATATTTAGAACTTGACTTTGATTTTCAATTTCACTTTTGAAATCATGCACATGTATTTGAAATTAGAAGAAATTAGAAGAATTAGAATTTGAATTTGGGGAATTAATGAAATTAGAAGAAATTAAAAGAATTTGAATTTGAATTTGAATTTGGGGAATTAATGAAATTAGAAGAAACTTTTTAATTATTTAAAAATTTAATTTAATTAAATAATAAAGATTATTTAAATTAAAGGAATTAAAATCACAATTCATTAAATAATTAATATTTAGAAATGGGTTAATTATTAAATGATTAGAGATAGAAATTGAGAATTAATTTATTAAATAATAAAGATTATTTAAATTGGGTAATTCTTCAGAATTAATTAAATAACAAATATTTAATTAACATTAGAAAATGGTTAAATGATTATAGATAGAAATTGAGAATAGAATTTAATTAAATAATAAAGATTATTTAAATAGAGGAATAATCAGTAAAATGATGAAGACATATGAATTAGAAGAATAAGATTAATTAATTTAATTAAAGAATTAAAGAATTATTTAATCAATTAAAGGAATAATTAGTACATGATCAATGAGACATTTTTATGTGCCTACATTTTCCCCTCTTTGAGACAAAGTCAGAACGATATTGTTTCAAAGAAAACGAAAAATTCTACCCCAGTATGACTTGGTAACACTGTATAGTATAAATATGCCCCCTCGGAAAAAGTGATCAAAAAATTCAGAAATTGAGACCATATTTTCGACATCAATATAATGAGAAATCGTGTGAAGTTTCGTGCAATTTTGAGATAATTTGATTAGCTTACAAGTTGTTTGAAGTTGACGGGAACCACAGACATCGGGGTAGGAAAAACCCTAATTTTGAGCTATAAATAGAGAGTTTAGCCTTTCATTTGCTCATTTGCATTGTTTTGAATTCTTGGAGATCCTTGCGAGTCTTTTGCTTCCTTGCGAGTATTTGATCATCATGGTTGGCTATAGGGCACGAGTGCACTTGTCTGACTGAGTACATTCTTATCAGAGACCTTCGGGAACTGGCAGCATGGTATGTTTCCAAGTGTTTTTATTAATTTTTTACCTCTTTTTTGTAATTTTTTCAAAAAATACTTAGAGATCTAGGTTTTAGGCATCATGCATACGCCTGTCGATTTTTATGCATTAGCATTAAGTGTCACGCAAATGCTTTAAGTGTACTACAAAAGCTTTAGTGTTACGCATAGGTGCTTAGTGTCATGCATACGTTTATTTGTTTACGCATTAGTGACAAATACTACACATTCATTGCAATTGTTATGCATAAGCTTTTAGTATACCACAATAGTGTTAAATGCTATGCATAAGTATTAAACTTTACGCATTCGTTGTTAATTGAAGATTTTTTTTTCATGCGTTTGATCAAATTTTCATCACGACATCCAATTTCTGACATTTTCAATGTTTTCTCTATGCAGGAGAATATTGGAGTGTTATACTATCGATAGAGTAGACCTAGTGGACTTGATCTTCGAGTCGATTTACTTGATGAGGAGATTGTACATATCTGACATCTGGGTTTATATCATGTTTTACATTTGCCAGAGGTCATGACCAATAGGGCCTTGATTACAACGTTATTAGAGTGGTGGCATTTCGAGACATGTACCTTCCATCTTCCTACTGGTGAGGCATCCATTACCTTAGAGGATGTTTGGCATATACTACATATTCCCATCCATCGTGCGAGAGTTGTATATGATCATGACGATGGCATCACTAGATTGTGTGCCCTTTTTGAGTGTGAGGAGTAGGATTTACATATCAGTGGTCATTATGATATCCCTGGGGCTCGCTTGGACTATGATGATCTTACTATATTATTATGTAGTATCATAGGTGATTTGTTTATTCCTGACAGATGAGTTCATGGCTTTACAATTGGATGGGGCAGAGTGCTCCATGATATGATTGTTCATCATCAAGTATATGCTTGGGGTCCTTGTCTATTAGCCACAGTTTATTATCAGATGCACAACATTGTATACCTAGGATACCGATCGATCAATTGTGGTGTGTGTTATGCCTACAATATCTATTTCCACATTAGTCTCCTTGAGTTGAAATGTGAGCCCCCTTTTCCTTTTTGGTTTTTACCTCAGAACTCAGGATCCCTAGAGTCCCGAAGTCCTTTTTGTTTTTACCTCGGAACTCCAGAGTCCCGAGGTCATTTTTGTTTTTACCTCAGAAATTCGGAGTCCCGGAGTCCCAAGGTTGTCTTTTGCTTGCCTACTTCGGAACCCTAGACCCCCAAAGTTTCGGGGTAGGGTGTTTTCTTTTGAGCTTGGAACCTCGGGACCCCGGAGTCCTGAGGTCGTGTTTAAGGTTTTGTATGGACAGGTTTGTGATGAGCTATAAATAGGGTTGATGGACTTTTAAAGTTCATTTGTTCATTCAGAGCTCCTCTTTCCTAGCTCCAAGTCGTGAACTTCCAGACCTCTGAGATTTTATTGGCATTTTCGAGCATTTCGATTCACCAGGTTGGTGAGTTTTCTTGCCTTTCTTGTGGTTTCTAGTTTAGTTTTTCTTTTTGTTTCCTCTTTTTTTCGCGTGCCTTTTTTGTTGCACACCCTAGTTTTTGACCCTGGATCTTAGGAGTTCTGGGTGGTCAGTTCCATTCCATCACCCCGGAACCCCGAATCCCCGGGTCTTTCGATTTTTTGCCCCGGAACCCCGGATCTCCGGAGTACTGGGTGGTTGGTTCCATTCCATGACCCCGAAACCCCGGATCCCTTGAGTTCCAGGTGGCCCCATTCCATGACCCTAGAACCCCAGATCCCTAGAGTTTCAGGCCTTTCCATTCCATGACCCCGGAACCCCGGAGTTCCGAGTCTTACCATTCCATGACCCCGGATCCCCGGAGTTCCAGGCAACCCCCATTCCATGACCTTGGAACCCCGAAAACCCCAGAGTTTTGGGTGACTTCTATATATACCTAACCTCAAAACCTCGGAGCTCCAAGCCTTCTCCACCTGTGCCTAGCCTGGGACCCCGAAGTCTTGAAGTAAATCAAAGTTTATCCCTTATATTGAAGACTAAAGATTTGTGTTTTTGCTTGTAGGTTCGAGTGGTTAGATGGACTCATCCTCCAACAAAAGAGGCAAATAAATTGATAGACTTCCAGCCACCATGAAGTATCATTATCAAGGACAGGTCTACGTTTCAAAGCCGGAAGATCAAGTTAGATGGATGACCGATATGAAAATAGGCCACATAGAAATTGAGGATATCAAGACTCAACTAGACAAACCTAGTCTGGAGGCCGTCCATAGGAGAATCAAGAGATCTGGCTTAGTGGAGGCTACTATCTTCCCATAGTCATTACAAGTACCAAATTTCATAATGGCCATTGCCCCATTCTATAACCCAGAAACTAGAAAGTGCACAAATGCACAAGGAAAGATGGTCATAGACCTGTCTCCAGATATGCTAGGGTTCATCTTTGGAATCCCTACCAGGGAGGAAGTATTTCTATTAACTGAAGAAGAGGCCTTAAAAGCATGGAATGACAAAATATCAGCCAGCAAGAGGCATATGAATACAAATTGGCTAGAAGAAGAAAGAAAGACAGGTCTTAAGGCAACGAAGATTCTGAGGGCAGATTTCAAAGAGCCTCAAAAAGATTTAATCATTATGCTTAGTAGGGCCTTTGGCAAGCCGGATTGTAAGAATTTTCAGCCATGGATGTTCCAATTCATGACCACCATTTTAATAGGGAAACAATACTTTGACTGGCTACATATCCTTTCAAACAATAACTGTAAACAGATGAAGGAAGTTCAGCATACCCAGAAGTTCTTTTTCACTCCATATGTCATCTGGGTAGCTACTAGGGTTGGAAAGTTTCTATGGCTATAGGTAGAAGGACAATTGGGAGAGGAGGAAGGACAGAAGAAGACATGGGGGTATTATCCTCAACTCACTCTAGCCAATGCTAGGACTCACTTCAAGAGAGTTAATGATTCTTTCATCTTTCCGATAATAATCAAATTGACAGGAGATGCAGGATATCGGATTAGCCCAGAGGCCATGGCTATCATTCGAGAGTGGGCATGTTGGTTTATCCAAAACCCATGCTCTACTTACATCAGGGTTAGCAGATTCATAGGTAACCCAATGCTCCTGCCCCGGTACTATAATGATCGGATAATCTTGCTGGAGTATGTGAGGTAGCTTGTGGGCCTCCAATCACTGTTGTCCTCAAAACATAAAATAGGTCTCGATTTCTCGGTATCTATTGGATACTTTTCATGTTCTAAAATACAAGTGGCAAAGTTAGCAAAACAAGAGCTCCAAGATTTGAACTTGAAGGACTATGACCATGCTAGGGAGTTCTATGATCCCTACGGGAAACTTAAACAAGCTATGCCGAAGCCATATGGGGGGGACAGGCCTAGCTTGGAGGACTTTTGGGCCAACTTACAAGATAGTTTTGAGGTTAGGGAGAAGAACTATAACAAGTTATCTGTCCCACGGGTGAGAGATTTCAGGATTGAGACTAACCTTCCTAAAGACCTGAGGGATGATGGAGAGTTACTTGACCCAGTTTATAGGGAATCAAGGATAGATAAGAGGCCCTTCTACCCAGTAAAATGGTCTACAAACGAAGATACAAATATGGAGAAAGTCTCCCAGGTGGTCATCAATAGGACTAAACAATGGTTAAACCAAAGGGTAAGGCCCAATGTCTCGAAGACAAAATAGAAGGAATCCACCTTAGGGGTACCACAGTTAAGAGGCCATAAGGAGAACGCTCGAAAGACAAGGGTAGCATGGAGGCAAAATGTGTCCACC
The DNA here is from genome assembly GCF_030272615.1 of Cryptomeria japonica. NCBI lineage: Eukaryota > Viridiplantae > Streptophyta > Pinopsida > Cupressales > Cupressaceae > Cryptomeria > Cryptomeria japonica. The sequence goes on from NC_081414.1 coordinate 26,251,275, forward strand.
GACCCAGGTGAAGAAGACAAGCCTCAAGAAAGAACTGAGGACTTATTGAAGAAACTCCAAGAGAAGATGAGGGAGTCTAAACTATTGAAAAAAGGCTACAGACCTGGAAGTGACAGACGGATTAGAAATGGTACCACTGGCCAAAGTTCTTCCACCAATGATGACCATAGGGAGCATTGAAGGAGAGGGTACCCAAGGACAAGAAGAGAATGTAGAAGCTACTAAGGATATACCCGCTCAGCCACTTTCAATAGATGCCACAAATGCTCCAGGCACCACTGCTCCTACACCACCATTAGTCAATATATCCTCAGGGTAGCCCGAAGTGCAAGGCTTCACATCTACTGTTGAAGGAATGAAAGTTAGAAATATCAAGTCTAATTTAGATCAAGAGGAAGAAGATCTTGAGCAACAATGGTCATTGGAAGGTGAGCAAGAAGGGGATGAGACCGAAGATATATTGAAAGAAAGACTGATCCTAACTCCTCAAGATCAAGAAGACCTCTTCAAGGGTATAGCTGCTAGGCAAGGAGAAATAGAGGTAGGCGAGGAAGAAATGGCATTTAATAAAGAGGTCAGTGGTAAATTGGGAGAGCTATATAAACAACAAGGTCTCCAAATTAACCTAGCCCACCAGATTTCCTCACCCCAAGATCCTAGGCAAACAAGAGCAGAAGTAAGAGATGAAGCAGAGGAGCAAGCAGAGGTTCAGGTTAGGACTATTGATATAGTGTCACATCAACGTGATAAAGATGAAGATATACCACAATGGCTGGAGTTTACCTTCGAGAAGAAAAAGAGAAAAGCAGAACTCCCTAAGGTCACTCTACAACAAGTAATTATTGAGGAACCACCAAATGATAAAAAGCTAAAAACCATCCTTCATTTGTCAAAAATAGATTCTGGTGAGGTGATTGCAGATGTGGCAGTTCCACACGAAGTTGAAGGATAGGTCTCTCACAATTTTCAAATATCCCAGGTAAATTTGAGTAAGCAAACCAAGTGGGGAGAGCTAGATACTCTCGAGCTAGCCACAAGTGTTGTCAGAGGGCACGTTGAAAAGGAGCACACCTCAAATATGGAGCTTAAGGCACAAGTGATAGTTTTGATACTAAAGGTAAAGTATAGATGCCAATAGCTAACAAGATGAGAGAGGGGGGGAGTGAATCATACAAACTTAAACTTCCATAAAATCAACAGATTCAACCTTGGTAACTTATACTTCAACAACTTAACCAATAACTACTAAACATGCAAACTCATGAACACATAATCATCATAACATTCATAACACTAGCTTTAACATGGAAACCCAAATAGGGAAAAACCACTATGGGATTTCGGACCCACTAAGAAATATACTCTTCAAGAGTATGCTCAGTTAAAAGCAAATCATGTTAAAGATTACAAACACATTGCTAGACGTGACCCAGTTAAGGGATTTCCCTCAGATCTATTAGGATCTTCGCTTTGTTAGAAGTGAGCTTGTCAAAGGATTTCAAACACTCATTTGGAATGTTACCTTGCTAGAGGGTTTACAAATAAGATTGTTAAGTCCACTTGGTTAAGAGATTTTTTCTCACTTACAAAATAACAGTAATAAAATATATCTACAACTTCACATCTAAAATGCTAAAGCAAATTCTTATTTTCTCAGAACAATCTAGTCATAGGACTTATCTTGTCCCTCTGCTAGGCTCTCTACTATGTTATTCAAACAGTTCTTCAAGCTTATGTGCTCGGTAATCACTATGTAGCATTCATGTGTTTAAACTTGCCTGCATTCCTTGTTTATTAACAATTTCTTATTTATAAACAATTGCTACCTGCTAAATCTCCTTGATCACATTTCTCATGATCAATCTTAGCCATCAGATCTTCAAACTTGACCAGGTTCAATGTATCCTTCCAATCTGAAAATGTTTTACCTTGCCTAGGGACTTGCATTCCCTTCTTGGAACTTGCACAAGGTTATTGCGGTTCAATTTGCGTTGTAGATCTTCCTGCCAATTTTCCTTTGCCATAGATCCTTAACAAACTTCATGCACGGCATACCAATCATTTATATATCTCCAGCTAATCATTGTCCTTCATTAAATAATTCTTTTATCCATCCAATGCACACTATCACAAATCAGTTGCAACTCGGTAAATACTAAACTTTACTCGATAGACATTCCGCCTTCATTAACCGATATCGATAACCTTAGGGTTTACCAACTAGGTTCCTTAGGGTTTATCAACTAGGTTCTTTACTCATGTGACATAGTATAGTATTAACCTTACAATCAACAACATATGTAGGATATCAAAACAATCTAAACATCATGATCTCATCATTGTCTAACTCGGTAATAGTTACCCATTGAATAACTTATTCCTCCTCTTATTCATCACATTATTTCTATGTCTTTTACTGACATCTTAATTCTCTTCTAATCAATCTTCTCAAGATATGGCAATATCATACTGAATCAGATAGTCAATTTCTTGACATCAATGAAAAAATAATGTTATAAAGATAGTTATCATCCTTCTTCAGTTATATCAATAATCTTCAACAACCTTCTCAATATCCTTATTAAATATCAATAATTCTTTCTACTGAAATGCCAACAATCTCCCCCTTTGTAATTGATGGCAAAACCAACAATTAAATGGTAATACCAACAAGATGTTCAAATTGATTCAGATTCAGATTGTTGTTAGACTTCTCCTATTATCCTTGATCTGTTGTCTTACATTTAGTCTTCTCCTTGTTGCAGTATTCTCCCCCTGTCATTGGTCTTCTGTTATTTTCATCATTCAGGACTTTACCATTCAATCAACCATTTAGCCTTCCAACCATTTAGTCTTCTCCCCCTTTCACAACAATGCCAAAAAGTAAAAGAAATAAATCATGATTTCTTCCTCTGTGAAGTGATTTGCCTTTCAATGTATCATCTCAGTCTCGGTCAGATCAACTTGTCTCTATTCACTTTTTCTTACATGCCTTTAGAAAACCTTCTAAAGTGCGTAAATTAGCATCAATGCACACATAATATTCAGTAGATTCATTGAATTGATGCTTTCACCAAACTCGGTCAGTGAGTAGAAGATAGGGGTAGGACCCATAACTTGCTTCTGAGATACTAAAAAGTGTCCCTTGGCAATGGCTTTGTGAAGATGTCTGCTAATTGCTCCTTTGAACTAATATATTCCAGCACAACTTTCTTCTCTTGAACTTCTTCTCTAAGATAGTGATACTTTATATATATATGCTTTGTCTTAGAGTGCATTACTAGATTCTTTGAAATGTTAATGGCACTAGTATTATCACAGAATATAGTTACTGGCTCAGTAACTTTCTCATTTATACCTTCCAACAATTGTTTGATCCATGCTATATTGGTACAATTCAATGTTGCAGTAACATATTCAGCTTCTGTTGTAGACTGTGAAATTGTTGGCATTTGTGATGTTTGTGTTGTGATTGTCATTGATGGACACACACTTGTATTGAGAGATCCCCTTTATATGTATGAGCTAGAGCTCAACCGGTATTTGTTCCAACCGGTATGTTGTATTCTAGTCTTTAGACTAGTGGTGATTTTGCAGAATGTGTTTCCCAGTCTCAAGCGGTATATTGACCTCATGCGGTTCATAGATCTCAAGCGGTTCAAGGGAGCAAAGTGGCACAACACATTCTTACCAGTCTTCATTTTTGTCAAACCGGGAACCGGTATTTTGTATGAACCGGTAATACTCTATGATGAGTTACCAACCGACATTTTGTGATGAGTTACCAATCCACTGATTGTTAGATGGTGCCAACACATTGACGGTGCTTTTTGTGTCATGTTACTGAGTATGTCTAGATTCATTGAACCTAGGAAATTGTAATGTAATCTTATTGGACCAACATGAAATCAGATTCCTTTAAAAGGACATCATGTCTAGGGTTTTAAGTTGTTGCTGAAAGGGTTAATGTTGTGCTAGGGTTTAAGGTGGTTGTTAAGTTGTTGTAAGAAAGATCATATCTGAGAAAATCAAGTTGTAACTGAGAGAGAGAAGACTGAAGTAATGCTGGAATGCATTAACTATGAGCAATACTAGATCTAACCAAGCAGTTTGTGATATTAGATAGATCAAACACTTGTTGATTACTCACATCTTTGACAAGTCTGTAGCCCTTAACCAGGTAGGCCTCAAAGCCTTTGTAAAATCCTCTAACAAGGTGGTTCACTCATGTGAATCTAAAATCCTCTAACAAGGTAGTCTTTAATCGAACTTATCTCCTAACAGAGATTGAGATTCCTAACAAGATCTGTTCTAGTGAAGAACATTGTAAGACCTTAACCGGTCTGGTTTCTATTCTGTAGATAGTGACTTGTGAGTTCCATCTCACCATGGTTTTTCCCAGTTGGGTTTCCACGTCAAATATCTTGTGTTATGATTGTATTACTTTTGTGGGTGAATGCTTTATTCGCATTTTGGTTTGCATGTGTGGTAATCGGTCTGTCTGTTAAACTGTTTTACCGATTTATCTTTAGACTGTGTAGGTGTTTTAGTGCAGTGATTTTTGGCATACTAATTCACCCTCCCCTCTTAGCATTCATCAGAAATACATCCTTGTTTCTTATTAAGCCAACTTACTAGTCTTTCTCCCAAAAAGAAAGCTCCACCACTTGTGCTTTTCCTATCATATATGTTGCCTGCCCAATCACCATCAGTATAAAATTTTAAATCAAAATTATTCTTCTTTTCATATACTAAGCCATAATCTTCAGTGCCTCTCAGGTATCTGAAAATTCTCTTGATTGCTGTCATATGGGTTTCCTTGGGATCTGCAGAGAATCTTATTACAATACCTATTGCATGTGCTATATCCAGTCTACTATGCACAACATATTGCAACTTTCCAGTCATAGATCGGTAAACTGTCTCATCAACAGATGCAAATTCATCATTCTTTCATAGTTTATAGTTAGTAGTCATAGGAGTACTTACTGGTTTAGAATCCTCCATTCCAAATTTCTTCAAGATTTCCTTTATGTACTTGGATTGAGTAATGAAAATATCATCTTTTATTTGCAGTATCTGTAAACCTATAAAATACTTTATCTCACCGATTAGTGACATCTCAAATTCTTTGCACATTTCATTTCCAAAATTTTTGCATAAGGAGTCATTTCCACAAAATATAATGTCATCAACAAATATGGCTGAGATCAGTATTCCATTGTCCTCATCTTTCTTCATGTACATATTGTTGTTTTCACTTGTCCTTATAAAACCAATCTTGATTAAGTAAGAGTGTAGTCTCTCATACCATGCTCTAGGTGCTTGCTTCAAACCATATAAAGCTTTGTTTAGTTTGCATACCTGATCTTTACTCCTGTCTTCAACAAATCCTTCAGGTTGTTCAATGTAAACTTCTTCTTCTAGTATACCATTCAAAAATGTAGATTTGACATCCATTTGACATACCTTGAAATTTTTGAAAGCAGCATATGCCAAGAATGTTCTTACTCCCTCAAGTCTAGCCACAGGTGCAAAAGTCTCACCATAATCTATTCCTTCTTCTTGAGCATAATCTTTGCAAACTACTCTTGCTTTGTTGCGAATGACCTCACCTTTTTCATTTAGCTTGTTTCTGAAAATCCACTTTGTACCGATTACATTTTTGTCCTTTGGTCTTCGGATCAGTGTCCATGTGTCATTCTTCTTGATTTGATCAATCTATACTGTCATAGCATTTACCTAATCTTCATTGTTAAATGCCTCTTTTACTATTCTCGATTCAAATTCAGATATCAGACATGTGTTATGTCTCAGTTTGTTCCTTGTCATCACTGGATCATCCTTATCTCCTATAATCTGACTTGATGCATGATGTCTTCTAACATATTTGGCTAATATAGGCTTGGTAGGTTCTGTATGATCTTCTTCATCACTTGGTAACTGGACATTATCTTCATTTTCTTCAGCAGCTTTCTCGGTAGGACTTCTCAGTTGAACATAAACAAATTCTTCATAATCTTCTGGTTCGTTGGAATTTCCTTCATCATTTCTTTCTACAATTTCATCAATTTTCACATTTGCACTTTCCACTATTTTGTTAGATGATTTGTTCAGACATTTAAATGCTTTACTTCTAGAAGAATAACCAAGAAATGTTCCTTCTTCACTTTTCTGATCAAACTTTCCATTTATGTCTTCTTTGTGAACATAGCATCTACTTCCAAAGATTTTAAAGTAACTTACATTAGGTTTCTTGTCATACCGGATCTCATATGGTGTCTTCATAGTTCCTTTCTTCAGTTGAACTTGGTTTAGGGTGTAAACTGCAGTGCTGATTGCTTCTCTCCAAAATGTTTGAGGTACCCTCTTTTCTGTCATCAGGGTTCTTGCACAAACCACAATTGATCTATTTCTTCTCTCGGGTATCCCATTTTGCTAAGGTGTTCTCGGTGCAAATACTTGTCTCTTTATACCATGATCATTGTAGAATAATTTAAATTCATCAGAAGTGAACTTTCCTCCTCTATCAGATCAAAGACATTTCAACTATCTTCATGTTTCATTTTCAACTCTTGCCTTGTACCATTTAAACATTTGAAAAGCTTCTGATTTTTCTTTTAAAAACGTAATTGACATCATCCTTGAGTAATCATCCACAAATAATATGAAATATTTATCACCATAATAACTTTGAACTTTCATGGGACCACAAAGATCAGTGTGTACTAGATCTAAAATTCCTTTAGAAGTGTAGGACTTACTTGTAAAGCTTGATATTGTCATCTTACCCATCTGGCATCCTCGGTACATAGCATTCTCAGGTTTTTCTAGACTCGATAGACCTCTCACTCGATGCTTCTTACTTATTTTGATCAGATATTCAAAAATTACATGACAAAACCTTTTATGCCATAACCAGGCATCATCTATCTTTGCATAAAGACACTTGTTCTGAGTTGAGTCAAGATGAAATGTATTACCTTTTGTTTGTATCCCGGTAGCAGCTAACTTTCCATGCTTGTCATGAACTTTGACAATTCCTTTCTGAAATTCTATTCGGTATCCTGTATTGTTTAGTTGTGCTACACTCAACAAATTGTATTTTAATCCTTCAACCCAATATACATCATCACATTTATCATTGTCAAGAAGTGTTATAGATCCTTTACCTTTCACCAAACATGGTGCATCATTACCAAATCTTACATATCCTCCATTATAGTCTTCTAATTTAACAAACTTGTGTTTATCACCTGTCATGTGATGTGAGCGTCCACTATCTATGATGCAAGAGTCATTATTATTTATGTGAGATATTAGGGCTTTGTCTTCATACCTTTCTTCATCAGATTCATCTTTAATAGCCACATAAACAAATTTCTCTATATCCGTTTCATCATATTTGTCATTGTTGGATTCCTCATCTGCTACTAGACATGTCTTTCTATCTCTCCTTCTAAAGTCTCGGTGTCCTCTGTATTGGTTATCTTTCTGCCTGTTATCTCAATATTCTCTCTTTTCACTAGATTCTTTGTCAGGGCAGTTAGAAGTCTCGGTGTCCTCTGTATTGGTTATCATTGTCCTTCATTAAATAATGCTTTTATCCATCCAATGCACACTATCACAACTCGGTTGCAACTTGATAAATACTAAACTTTACTCGGTAGACATTCCACCTTCATTAACCGATATCGATAACCTTAGGGTTTACCAACTAGGTTCTTTACTCGATGACATAGTATAGTATTAATCTTACAATCAACAACATATGTAGGATATCAAAACAAACTAAACATCATGATCTCATCATTTTTAACTCAGTAATAGTTGCCTATTGAATAACTTATTCCTCCTCTTATTCATCACATTATTTCTGTGTCTTTTACCGACATCTTAATTCTCTTCTAATCAATCTTCTCAAGATATGGCAATATCATACTGAATCAGATAATCAATTTCTTGACATCAATGACAAAATAATGTTATAAAGATAGTTATCATCCTTCTTCAGTTATATCAATAATCTTCAACAACCTTCTCAATAGCCTTATTGAATATCAACAATCTTTCTTTCTACTGAGAAGCCAACAGCAACTTGGGCAATATAAACAGGTCCTAATCAAAATGAGTAAACCTCTAGACTCTTATAGAGCTGATGACCTACCTTCAACCTCATCACTTCCAGAGGGAGAAGTAAAGGCATTAGTAGAGGTGAGATGAGTGGTTGTTGCCGCCAAGTCTTGGACCCAGGTAAATGCAGCTAAGACTAGGTTGTTCTTGCAAAATACAATTAAAATATACCATAAGGCAGTACACATAGGTGGAGCTTTGGAAACCTATTCCACACAATGGGAATGGAAGGCAAACACTTTCAATAAATAGTTCCGAGTTTTGAAAAGGATATTGCGGCTAGGAAAAGAGATGGTAATAAAAGAAGACCTCTTAGGAGGCGACAGCTATAAAAACTTATAGTCCTATGTATACATTTTGGAGCTGAAAATTGAAATGTTTCAGCAATATATCAAGGATATGGCTGAGATCTGAAACCCTCTCCTCAACAAAATTTTGTCATACGAGAATTTTGTAATAAATATGCTAGGACCTTTTGGCCTCAGAATAACTAATATGGGAATAATGGCCAGCAACAAGTTTTGAATCAATGGGATGCATATGATGCACAACATCTAGGACCCGCAATCCAGTTTGATGTTGCTCTTATGGACAGATACACATATCCGATCACTCAATGTCAGAAGGTGGTAGACACGGTGAAGGAGTTAGAGGAATAGGGAACACATGCAGACGAGGTTTTGAAGAAGTATAAATTTAGAATTAAGCATGTAGCTAATCCTCCAGTCCAAGTAGTTGCATGTATAATGGAAAATTATAAGCTTTTACCAAGAAATAAGGAAAAGCTTTAATTTTGTATTTTAAGCTACAGCTCCTACTCGAGTTCCAACTTTGAGAGAAATTCTGCATGATTAAGAAAATGTGGCTCACCTGGCAGGCTCTTCATAGTGCTCATGCAATCCCCAATTTGTAGTTGTTAAGTGGAGTATCATGGTAGAAACTTGCAAGTTAACTGTGAATCCTAGGGTTAGTTCTTAATTTAGAATAGAGTTACTTCCTAGACAGTAGGGTAAAGAACTTCTATAAATTGAGAAGTTTGATTCATTTGTAAGAGTCCCAAATTGATGATTTGTGGCCTACTTAGAGATTTTAGAATATTTTGCAGATTGATTAAGAAGTTTGAGTTATTTTGTTACACATTCATGGAGATTAATATGAAAAGCAGCTTGTAGATTGCCTGATCTACGTTTATATTCTACCAAATTGTTCTGTGTAATCTAGTAATGTCTATTATTTTGAGTTAGCAACGTGGTTTAATCTTTTTGTCTATCACTCTATGAATCATATTACGCATGTTAGTGGTGTATGAGAACTATTATGATAGGCCATATTGTTGATAATTCTATTCCCATAGACTTGTGAAATTGATGATTTTGTAGGTTTTCTGGAGGTTTGTTGTTGAATGCTAACTTGGATAATATTTGATAATTGCTTGGATTGTAGGGAACTAACTGAGTATTTCATTAAGTTGTAATTATATTGGTCTTTATTGTTATTTTCTTGTTTCCCTTTACGCTTTGCATTTTATTTCCCAGAGAATCTTAAACCATAAAAATACAAAAAAGAGATGAAGTGCAGTTATCCATAACTAGTAAAATTAAGTTCTAACCAGCAGGCCCCTTTACAGGTATAACCACATCAACCATTGAGCTACCCATCACTGTCGAGACCCGACTATAGAGACCTTGGAGTAGTGAGTTCTTCTGGACTTGTTACTTTTTAGGAGAGGTGGTGAGTGTTTGCATAAACTACCTGACTGTTGGTGAGTGTTCAAAACACCCGTCAACAATGTGACATTGCTCCAAACTTGGGTGTGGTAGCACATTTCTATCTCGAGACCAATTATTCATGTTGACTTGTAACCTGATGAGCCATATGCATTCAGATATACACCTGGTATTAGACACAGGGGTTCGAGTAACACTTTGTATTGGGGACATCAACTTGATATCTTGCATCATTTTATTTGGAGACCATATTTAGATTGCCTCGGTTGGGCAGATGATTCTCAACTTTTGCCTTTCTACAAATAGTAGAGATATCTTATCAGAAGGACCATTGAGATGCAAAGGATTATTGAGATGTCTCTTCTAGGACAAGTACTCAGACAGTTTGGGGAGGTACAGGTGACACCTGTTGTTATAGCGTACTTTGCTCATGTTTCTCGTGAGGTTTCTGATTGGAGTGTATGCATACAACCACATATGGCGACTGCTGAGTTTGATGCTCTTTAGGCATTATCATGGGCTTGGAATGTAGGTGCATGTGATCCAGGGATGGATCCTGAATACGATGCATGGTGGGCCAGATATAGGCCTATTCCACTGACTGATCTGACTATTCTGATCATAGCGTAGCAGATATGACATCTTAGACATCGACTGAGGATCAACATGGGGGAGAGAAGGGTGGAGAAGGGTGGAGGGGGAGATGAGGGAGGTGGAGGAGATGAGAGAGGAGAGGAGGACATAGACATTGGTGGAGACATAGAGTCTATGAGCAACGAGGATGACGATGATTCTTCAGAGTCATCGAGCAGTGAGGATTGGGATGATGATGATATGCTGGAGTTAGAGGATGTGCCTGTTGCAGAGGGCAGAGGAGGACATGGTGGTGATGGAGATGACGGTGATCCATAGATTCTCAGAGTGTAGATTCAGAGTCTAGAGGATGAGGTCACCAAACGAGATGTTGAGCGAGAGGCATACCGCAAAGACTATGGTGCACTAGATATCGAGAGATATCTTCTCGAGAGGGAGAGAGATGAGGTAGTCAGGAGAGCTCAGATCACCATGGATGCATATGATCATTTATTTGGGTCGATGACAGAGGCATGTAGCCAAGCAGATAGATATTTTGTTGTTGCACAGGAGGCTATTTATTATCGACAAGCTTATGAGAGAGTTATTCCTGAGGGTCTGAGGGAGCCTAGTTTTAGTTTTTTTATAGGGAGAAGATCGAGTCAATCTACCTCTCAATGGACTAGTAGTGGAGGATTCATGGGTCCACCTCGACATCCTGGGGAAGGATCTAGTGGGCAGGATCCACCTGTTGACAGAGGCAGTGTCGGTTGAGACATTGAGATCATGTTATTTGAGCCTTCGGGCTTGTTTTATGATTATTGTATTCGAACACATTACCATTTTTTAGCTACATATATGATGTGTAGTTTTTGGTGGTGATATATTATGCCTTGTTTTCCATGTATGTTGTATGATTCTATGAGTTATGCAATTTATGAATGCAATGGTTTCTACATAATTTATGACATAATGATGAATGAATGGTTTAATGATTTCTATATAATTTATGAATGATGTTTAAATGGTTTAATACTTTCTATCTGAGAAACATGATGTTTATGAATGCAACTAGCATTTATACCAATGCAATTTAAACTAGATGAATGCAATTTAAAACTATATGGATGCAATTTAAAACTGCATAGATGCAATTTAAAACTAATGGATGCAATTTTGTTTTTGTATGATAATGCCAAAACATTCTTTTAACTCGGATGGACCTTGAAGAAAAGTTAGTAAGATGAAAGAAAAAAGAGTTTGATGAAAGAATTATGTTAGATGATAGAAAATTATTTAGAAATAGATGAGAAATCAGAAAACTATCAATAAAGAGATTTGATGAAAATGATAATGATTGATTCATGAACCTGTGTCATTATTTATTGTGTAATATATATTCATCATTGAGCCTTCTTATTGAACAATGGAGCTTAGCACATCAAGGTATAAGGAACCAAGATGTTAAGATATCTCATTGAAGAAACAAACACGTAGCAGACAAGGAGTGAACCCCTCCAACCCCTCCATTCTGGGAAATACACTAGGGGTCAAGGTATGTGTGGCATTCACTAGCTGAATGCTCCTATCACAGACACCCACTAGAGAAATTTCTCTAAACTTCATCGGTTCACATGACAAATAGAAAACAAAGAAAAAGATAATGCCCATCATGGCTCCTCTAGTCACTTGTGGACATCCTTGAGTAGCATAGGAACATGATCTGTTGCCCAATGATAAAAGATAAAGACTAACCCGGACAAGATTTAGCAGCTATACTGACCTTGTGACTCTGTTCTCAGTTGCTTGATGTGATGGTTGATAATGTCTAATCTCATAAAGTTGTAGACCACGTTTAAGACTGATCTGTCTGATTTCAAGTGTATCCTCTTCTGTTTAAGACAAGATAATGATCGCTTGATATGGATATGATACAATTGATAAGATAGTTTGATCAATTGATTGCAGATGTTTGACTGGATAGTCGTATCCTTTGTTAACTTTGTGCAAAGCATTTGCTGGATATGTGCTAGGGTATTTGTTTCTTGTGAGACATTTTATTGCAAGTTTTTTTGATTGATTTTGTATTGTTTTTGGATTTTATGGATTGATATTTGAATGCTTTTGGTTGATTTCTAGGAATTTATATGGATGTTTTTGATTGATTTCCAGAACTTTATATGGATGTTTTTGACTAATTTCCAGGACTTTATATGGATGTTTTTTATTGATTTCCAGGACTTTATATGATTTTTAAGATTTTTTCAGGACTTTATATGATTTTTTAGGATTTTTTCAGCTATGCCCCTAGTGTGTAGACCTATATGACATAATGATTTGTAGACTGCATGTGGAGACAATGAATTTTTGATATGACCTATGTTAATTTCAATATGCATGATGAATATGTATTTCCTATTCAAACAAGGATGATTGTGTTTGTTTAGCATTTTGTAATACACCAATTGAATTGGAGGTACAAAACATTTCATAGATAAGCGGTCAATTGATCTGTAAGTTCCCTTGGAATATCCAGATTAACACATTTAGTGACTAGGGTTTACAAATGGAGACACAGAAAACTTCCCCATTGGTTCTTGAAACTTTGATCTTCTTTTTCCCATGTGTCTACAAATGAGTTAATTCTTTCTCTTATGTTCACTAAAGATCCTTAGCATCCTATATGACTAGCTACATGGATTATTCTAACTTCAAAAGCATCCCGAATATAGCCTCACTACCAGCAATCTTTTAGAGCTCCAACGAGGTTATAGACTAGAATTTCTCAAATATTGCTCCATTGCCAACAGGCATTCATAGCCCTGATGGAGTTATCTGCATGTTCCTGTAGACACCTAAAAATGGTCAACGCTTGCGGAGTCATACTTTAACATTGGCGCATTGCCTCATTTTAGGTTTTTGCGTCATATTAACATTTCTCCTATGTCACGCACTTGGTCTTTATCATTTGCGAGCATCGAGTCATTCTTCTACATTCTTCATTTATCTCGCTCTTGAATTTGGTCTTGTCGACAACAATCTCCAGTCATGATTTTAATCGATCTTATCTTATTGCATCAATGTGCATGCTCATTTGTCATTATTTTGGACATCGTCAATCCTAATTAGGGTTTGGTCCTCCTGTCAATCTTATGATTGATTTGTCATCGATCATTGTCCTCTTATCAATCTTGTCATCTGGCAATTGATTTATCATCAATTCTTATCATTTTCAATCTTGTTGTTTTAACGATCGATTTGTCATCGGTCGTTGTCGTGTTCGATCTTGTCATTTTGCGATCGATTTGTCATTGATCGTGGTCATTTTCAATATTGTCATTTTGCAATCTATTTTGTCATCAATTCTTGTTGTCTTGTTTGATCTTGTCATCTTGTGATCAATTTGTCGTTGATCGTTGTTTGTCTCAATTATGTCAATTTGGATCAATTTGTCATTGTTCCTCATCAATTGGCACATTTTCTCAATCAAATCATTTATCACATTGGTCATTTATCAATTCAAAATCATGATCGAGTCAATTATCTTTCATCAAGACCTAATTCATCTTCTAGGGTTTCATGATTTAATCATTTAACCTTGTTTGTCATTTCTCCCTTTAGGATTAATAAATTATTTATTTATCCTAAGTCTTCTCATTGCAATTAAATGTTCATTTAATTGGCTAATTATTCCTCTTTGTGAATTAATTAATAAATGACAAATTATTAATTAATTTACCTAATTTCTAATTTTCATCAATTTCATCTTTTTCCTAATTTCTTAAATTCCTAATTTCAATTTCCTCCTATTTCTCTCCTAAATTCATGGAAATGACATAGAAATTTGTCATAATTTGTCATAATTGACAATCAATCAATTTTTGACATAGAAGTTGTCATAATTTGTCATAAATTATCAATCAACAAATTTTGCATAGAAAGTGCATAATTTGTCATAATTTGTCATAATTGACATAATTGATTTGCAATTTCCATTTAAATTGAATCATGCTAATCTTGTCATCTCTCCAATTTATCTATAAATTGGATGAATTTCTTCAATCAAAGCCCTTGATTCTTAATCCCCTAATCAGATTATCGAATTTCTAGTTAATCACGCTTTGAGTATTCTTGAGCAATATCTTATTTACTTTCTTTCATATCATGATCATGCACTAGTAGGTGAGATCCACAACAAAACTATTTGGAGAAGAAAGAAGGACAATGGAGCCGCATGAAGGAGCATTCAGATCATACATTTGGTTTGCTTAATTTCTAGTTTTGAATGTTTTTATTTCATGTCTCTATTGAGTGTTGTTTAGGATAGATCATTGCAGTTGTGCTTTCGTGATTGAGCTAATGATTAGTATGTTTATCTTTGCTTGTGATGATTCCGAATTTCCTAACGTACATTAATTGGTGAACCAAATTATGCAAATATTGGTTATAACAATGTCATTAATTGTTTTCGTGCATCAAATGAGTATGTTTCTACCCTGAGAATAAAGGGACAAGATCCTTCTTGCGCAGTCACCACTCGTCGATCCAAAATAGTCCTGAAAGGAGCTCCTGCAGCTCCTCCCAAGCCAACTCCTGCAAGTTAGTATAATCTTTTGGATCATCTAGGAAAGACACCTACACAAATATCAATCCTTGAGTTACTGAAAATGTCTCCCATGCATCGTGCAGTCCTGGATAGAGCTTTAATTGAGTCCACTATCCCGACAGATATTGATGTTGACCAGTTTCAAGCCCGGATTGGACATTTAGCTGTTTCCCAAAATGTCGCATTTTCTAACAATGATATCTCACCCGATAAGCTCCCTCACAATGATCCTTTATACCTTGAAGTCTTTGTTCATAACTGCAAAATCCGACGAGTCTTGATAGATGGCAGAGCAGGTCTTAATATTTGTACCTTGAGAGTGGTCATTGGCCTTGGATATACAGAAAATGACATTGATGCTTCTAAAAGAATAACAATCAAAGCATATGATGATGTTGAGTGCCCATCCAAAGGGATAATTACATTGCCTATCAGAGTTGGTCCAGTGATAGAAAACATTTTCTTGCAAGTCCTCGACCTTGATCTCCCTTATAATATGATCCTTGGCCGTCCATGGATCCATGCAATGAAAGAAGTTCCATCCACCTATCATCAATGTTTAAAATATCCTTACAATGGAACTGAGATAACAATTCCAGGAGATCCTAATCCATTTCAATTTTGTGCTACTCTAAAGGATACCCCTCAGCAGCAAGTCCCAGTCAATAGAGAGGCCACATTACATAGCTATGTGGATCCTAATCAATTGTTAGATGTTGTCAAAGGAAAATTGAAGATACAAGACCAAGGATGTGGAGAATATTCAATGGATTAGACATTCCTCATCGGGAATTTGCCAATATCTCCAAAATCATATGGCAAACTGCATTTATTGCAAAGGAACCTAAGGTCATTATTCAATATCAGCCTCCCACTACATTTACAAGATGGGGTGAACTTGACAAAGAAACTGTAGATGATGATGTCATAGATTGGCTTTATAAAGATCCAACTGAGACCCCACCTGTCAGATTGCCAGTGGAACGATATGGCAAAGGATTTACTATGCTACAAAAGAAAGGACATGATGGTTGCAGTGGCTTAGGCCTGAACAACAATGGAAGGCTAGAACCTATCATACCCAAGAGGTGACCTCCAACTTCAGGGTTAGGTTTTGTACCATTGCGAATTGGATCCACATCTACCAAAGTGCCCACATGTCAAAAAGGGCGTGATTCTGACGATGAAATAACACCTGAGGATACCCGACCCGAAACTGATTCCAATGAATGGGAGTGGAGTTCTTTTTCTTCTAGCTCCTATGCCCTCGACAATATTTTCATTGACTATGATAATTTGCCTATGGAAGACAAACACGAAATAACTCTGCTTCCTAAAAGATGTCCTCATGCTTGGATAGAGACATTTTGGCATCCAAGCTCCGAATCCGATACAAGCAGTTCGGATAGTGACACCACAGATGTTCATATCTTTACCATATCAGACGTCTCCCTCCTTACAACTGATGATGACATGCCCCTCATCTACCCCCAGCTTATCCAACATGATCAACAAGAACTGCTCACTTTGGACTGTTTTCAAAATGACGAAGCAATTACAGAATTCCATGGACTACGGGAAGGCATACCACAAGGTGATCATAAGGCAGGATTTGCTATTGACCTGGATTCCACAGCATATTTTGGGGAATCAACTCCCTCTTCCAGTCATCAAAATAAAAAAAGAAAAGAAATAGTAAAAAATCAAAAGAATAGATCTTTGAGTGAAAACCGTAAGGCTCTCTCTGATCATACAAAAGTTAAAATAAAAGACATACCTACGGGTGAAAACCTCTCTGAGGTGCCCAAAGGTGGAAGAGTGGACATACCCCTATCAAGTCAGGACAAATCAACATTGCTAGTGGAAATGACCGAGGAAATCAATTTGGGTACACCTGACAACCCTAAGGTCATTCATTTTGCTGCTTCTCTATCACAATAGGAAAAAATAGATTTTGTCAATTTCTTTCTTGAGAAGAAGATCAGCTTTGCATGGTCCTATGCAGATATGCCTGGCCTTGATCCAGAATTGGTTCTTCATCATTTGCCACTAAAAGCTGATGCCAAGCCTGTCAATAGAAACTTAGAAAGATCCATCCTCAGGTGGCTCTTTTGGTCAAAGTGGAACTAAAAAAATTACTAGATGTGGGCTTTATCAGACCCATTGATTATGCAGACTGGATTTCAAATTTAGTACCAATTAGCAAAGTAACTAGGGGCATCAGAATCTGCATAGATTTTAGGGATCTCAATAAAGCATGCCCTAAGGATGATTTTCCATTGCCAAACATAGACATCATAGTGGACATGACTGCTGGATATGAGATGCTCTCATTGATGGATGGTTTCTCCGGCTATAACCAAATTCGCATTGCTCCTGAAGATCAGCATAAGACAACATTCACCTGTGCTTGGGGTACTTACTGTTGGAATGTGATGCCCTTCGGTCTTAAAAATGCAGGCGCAACATATCAAAGAGCAATGACGACAATTTTTCATGATTTCATGCACACTTTGATGGAGGACTATGTTGATGACTTTTTATGCAAATCTGTCACTAGAGATAGTCATCTAGCCATCCTGGGCTCGATCTTTGACCGAATGGAGACCTACAAACTCAGGCTCAATCCAAAGAAGTGTGTCTTTGGTGTCATAGCTGGCAAATTACTAGGATACATTTTTTCTCACCGAGGCATTGAGGTCGACCTTGCCAAAGTCAAAGCAATAATGGATATGCCTCCACCTTCAAACCTCCGACAATTAAGAAGTCTGCAAGGAAAGCTCCAGTCAATTCGTCGCTTCATAGCTCAGTTGGCCGACAAATGTCATCCATTTCAGCATCTATTGCACAAAGGTGTCACTTTCAAATGGACTGAGCAATGTCAATCAGCCTTTCAAGCTCTCAAAGAATATTTGCTATGGCCGCCTATTCTAATGCCTCCAATAGAAGGAAAGCCATTTTTATTGTATATTTCTGCAACTGAAATGGCACTAGGAGTTCTCTTGGCCCAACAAGATGAGAATGGCAAAGAGCGAGCCATTTACTATATCAGTCGGACACTAGTAGGCTATGAGCTAAATTATTCAACTATTGAAAGGGCATGCTTAGCAGTGGTATTTGCAACACAGAAGCTCTGACATTATATGCTAAGCCACCAAACACTGTTGGTTGCAAAAATTGATCCCCTAAAATATTTGCTTAGCCGAGCAGCTTTGACGGGTCGCCTAGCAAAATGGGTCATGATTCTTAGTGAATTTGACATTGAGTATATGGAGCGAAAGGCGATAAAAGGACAAGTCATAGAAGACCAACTTGAAGAGGCTCCTATTTGTGATGATCATCCCATGTTGATCGATTTTCCAGATGAATCAGTCTTTGCTTTCACATCCTCTAATGAATGGAAGTTATACTTTGATGGGTCCCATAATAAGTTTGGATCCAGAGCCGGCATCTTGTTTGTCACCCCTCAAGGTGATGCTATTCCAAAGTCCTATAGAATAAATTTTCACTGTACCAATAACATTGCAGAGTATGAAGCACTGGTTACAGGACTCCGAGTAGCAGTCCACTGGAACATCACGCATTTGTAAGTCTATGGATATTCTCAATTAGTCATCCGTCAAGTGAATGATGACTACGAAACAAAAGATGAAAAGCTTATTCCCTATAAGCACATGGTAGATTTCTTCAAAACCAAATTCATGGCTATCCATTTCAGTCAAGTTCCAAGAATGCAAAACAAGTGGGTAGATGCGATGGCTACGATTGCTTCCATGTTGAATATGCCCCACAATATGGACAAATGTGAATTTTTAGTTGAACAATTGCTGGTTCCTTCTTTTGACATTCCAATGGTGGATGTGATGTGTATTCTTGTTGGTCCCAACTCCCCATGGTACAATGACGTCTATCAATATTTGAAATCCCAAACCTTACCACCTAACCTTTCCGCTAACCAACACCGCACCTTTGTCCGACAGACAGCCAAATATGTCATCATCGCCGACACCCTTTATCGGCATTCCTTTGACCATACCCTCCTCAGGTGTTTGGATTCTGACGAAGCACAAACAGCTTTACACAAGGTTCATGATGGTATATGTGGGGGCCATTTCAATGGTCTAAGCTTAGCCAAAAAGTTGATTCGTGCTGGGTATTATTGGCCCACTCTGGAAAAAGATGTTCATGATTTTGTTAAGAAGTGCTACAAATGCCAGATTCATGGAAATTACATTCATGCACCAGCCCAAGAGCTTCATTCTATCATATCTCTGTGGCCCTTTTCTCAATGGGGATTGGATCTTATTGGCAAGATTCACCCGACATCTGCAAATGGACACAAGTTCATCATTACAGCCATAGAGTATTTTACAAAATGGATCGAGGCTATCCCCATGACCTATATCACGGGTGTCCAAATTTCAAAATTCTTGCTGAATTATATCATATGTCGGTATGGGGTTCCCCTTGCCATAGTCATAGATAATGGTTGTCCCTTCAAGAATAAAGATGTTAAATAACTCTGCGAAAAGTTTCATATCCAACACCGTTTCTCTAGTCCATACTATCTGTAGACACCTAAAATTGTCATGTTTAAATTAAATAAATATTTTGTTTATTTAATTACCTAAGCCTAATTCTTCTATTAATTAAATAAATCTTTATTTATTTAATTAATTCATTTATCCTCTTCTAGCCTTATTTCTCATTTAAATAAATACATTTATTTATTTAAATTATCCTTTTCCTAAATTAAATAAATATTTTATTTATTTAATTATCCTACTTCTTCTATTAATTAAATAAATATTTATTTATTTAATGAATTCATTAGCTTTTTCTACACATGACACATGTCATTCATCTCTTAATTCCTACACTACCTACCTCTTTCATTATTTTGGTGTTTCTTTTACCTACCCTCTAATCCTAGCCGACCTCTCTTTTTACACCTCTCAATCTTAACCCTCCATTTCATATTGTGTCTTCTATTTAAGAAGATGCTTTCTTCATTGTCAAACCCGAATGACTCATGCTAATGATCTTTTATGCAATTGACTACACTACGATCCTACTTGCAACCACATTCTGTTCTTTGTTGAGCTCTTGTGCATGTAAAAATCTGAGAGCAAATATATCAAGCAAGATCAATGGAGATAGGAAGAATGGAGATCAAAACCCTATTGGACATGTGATGGTATAATCTTTGTAATTTTGTTTTATTTTGCATTGTCTTAGGTAATCTTCATATGTTATGGTGGATCTTTGTTGATTGTTAGGCTAGGGTTTTGTGGTTGAATTCATTTAGCCTTTCAATATTGTTATTATTGTTATCCATTTTCACCATAAACATTTTGGCACGCCCGGTGGGACATGGATTTTTCTTAGATCTATGTTTTTTGAAGATTTTTCTAACCCTATATTGCTATTTTGTAAAACAATTTGGAGAATAACCTTGTGCACCTAGGGTTTTGGACACAAAATCAAGATCTTGGAGAGATTCGATCATATCTCACAAACGGCTTGGAAATTTTGCACCAAATTTTTTTTGCAGGTTGAAGAAAGTATCAGGAGCTCTCAATCCAAAATTCAGAATTTTTGAAATACATTTTCATTTTCTATTAATTTTTTATGATTTTTCATAAAAAAATTAATTTTGAGAGCAAATGAGAGAATTTTTTAGATTTTCTTATATTTTTGGATATCTCTCATAATTATACATAGGATATATTCTTTGTGATTTTAATTTTGATGCAAAATATTTCCCTAAAAATCGGATCTTTAAAAATTAGGGTTTTTTCTTATTTTGATCAGATCTCACAAACCGATTCGAATTTTGACATAAACATTTTTTTGCAGGTTAGGAAAAGCATTAGAAAGATTCAGTAAAAATTTCAGATTTTTTGGATCTATTTGGCATTTTGTATGAATTTTTTATGAGTTTTCATAAAAACTTAATTTTGAGAGAAAATTAGTGAATTTTTTAGATTTTCTTACATTTTAAGAAATTTCTCAGAATTCTACATAGGGTCTATTCTTTGTGATTTTAAATTTGATGCAAAATAATTCCTCAAAAATCAGATCTTTGAAAATTAGGGTTTTGCATTATTTTACTCATATCTCACAAACTGCTTGGATTTGTTGCAGAAAATTTTTTGTGCAAGTTTGGAAGACCATCAGGACTCTCCAGTAAAAATTTCAGATTTTTTGGATCGACTTTACATTTTATATGAATTTTTTATGAGTTTTCATAAAAAATTAATTTTTGGAGCAAATTAGCAAATTTTTTGGATTTTCTTACATTTCTGGAAATCTCTTGAAATTTTACAGGTGGTCTTTTTTTATGATGAATCAGATCTTTTAATTGGTCAACAAAACGCATTATTGAAGGCCCCTATTTCACAAAGTCTTTTGGATCTAAAATTTACCTAACTTGTGTGCTTGCAGGAAGGGGTGATTATTTCAAACAATCCAAACTACTAATAAATCTTTGTTGCAGATCCTTCCCAAGGGTTTTTGGATTTTTATTGTGTGCCTTGTTTTCATAGACTAGCAAACACTTCAATTGGTGCACTAAAATTGAATCATTGTCTTTTGTGTCTTGAGCAATAGGCTCTTTTTGTTTAAACTTTAGAGGGTTTGTCTTCCTCTGTGGTCATTAGGACTACTAGTGAGAAGAGAACGACCCAAGTGGTAGCGAGGAAAACCCACCTCTTCTGAACCACTATAAACAACTGTATTCATGGTGAAAACTATGGATAACGTGTGCTGATTAGTTCATACCGACACTATGTCTCCCCATAAACCCGTTTGATCAAATTTATTTGATCATTTGTAGGGCATAACCCCTACCGGCTGGGATCCTTCTGTATTTACAGAGCTGAAAGTGCCGCATGTATGGCCACACGAGTGGATGCCCTTACTAGCACCTTTTTGTTTTAGAGGCCCAAATCCTTCTAGTTGTTGGGGCAGGAGGTCGGACCTCTGGTAGCGGCCCACACACATACGGTTCTTAGTAGAGATACAAAGTTCACCATGGGGAGTTTTCATGGGGACTGATGCTTGGCTGACCCGAGAAGTGAGTGCCGAGGGTGGAGCCAGTGAGGTCAAGCATCTAAGTATCCGCTCTGAATAGCGTAGCCTCGGGGGTAAAACCCCATGTGGGATCAACAACTATTGTCTTGGCCAGCCATAAGAATTGTGCTTGTCTTATTTTAAACATTCAAAACATTCAAGACCAAACAACAAAACATTGTGTCTTTTGTGTTTTCAAGTGTATGCAAAACAATTTTACATCAAACAACACACTTTCTTGGAGTCATTTTGGAGTCTAAACACTTGCAAACATTGAGTTCTCATCAACATTGTGTCCTCTTGTCACGACAAACAGTCAAACAGTCAGATTTGGTCACAACAAAACAACTTCACAGATTGGGAAAAATTGCATGAAGTTTACAGAAACGCGTCTGTGTCTGTTTTAACCACGTCTGGGTCATCTAAGCACGTCTGTAAAGGGCATAATAGCGTCTGTGTTTTTATCAGCGTCTGTGTCGAACAGAGACACGTTTGTGTCTAGGAATCGCGTCTGTGAAGTATACAGAGGCGTCTATGTCCAGAATTGAAAATTTTTACAGTCCAGCAAACAAAAGAAATCAGTTTCGGAATACTTGAGCTTCCTAGGTTGTTTCTTCAGGTTTCATCTAGCATTCAATCTGTCCTTGGGTCTCATACAGTCCATCATTGCTTTACATCTCATTTCACATTCATATTTGTCTAAACTTGAGTCAAAAGGTCACTTGCTTGTCCTCATCATACTTTGTCAACACACTACATACAACTACACTTTGCTAAGTGGTCCCTCATCAAGGTTTCTTACCTTTGGGTCTCATTTGGTCTTACTTAGAGTCAAGGTCAGCTTACCTCATCAAGAGAAACAATCATCTCTTTGGAAGTCACACCTACTCTACTACTTACATACTTGGTCTTACACTTTGGACATTGCAAGTACACCTCAAGATTCATTTACACTCCATACAACTCTTGGTCTTCCATACTCTTTCCATTTTTCATATAGTCTCTCACATCTTGGTCAAACACCTAGTTCATGGTTGAAACCCGTCTTCAAAAATCTACGAGAAAAGCTAAAGAAGCTCAAGAGTCCGCCAACATGAGTTCTTATGAGTATGACAATGATTTATTTTTCAATCCTGAGCACACTACATTGCCTGACATGGATGTTTATAGACACATTCCAAATGTAGAAAACGCAGACACTACAAACAACAAGGCTACACACAATGACAATGTGGACAACTTTTCAGTACATTCAGCAGATGTGGAAGAATCCATTATGAATCCCCATTTCAATCGATTGGTTGAGGAAATAATGAGGAGAGATAGACAATACTTCTTACACATGATGGCACAAAGTGGAGCCAAGATACCTCATGATTTTGACATGTCTCAAATAATGGAACATAGACCTTTGCAACAACCGCACTCCAATATGGATCAAAGGAGACCTAATAGTGGAGGAAATAGAGGACCACATATGGTACCTGAATCACCATCAGCTTTGCTTCAAAAACCAGAGGTCCCACATACACATGGTCAAACATATGATACTTACCTTCACAGACCATTATGGAAGTCTTATGGAGAAAAATATGCTCAATCACATATCAATGCTAAGGATCAACCACCAAAGCAATGGGATATTCCAAGGCATGCTCAAAATTTGGACACAAGGAAACCTCATGTCAAATTTGGGGGCAATACAGTAGAACATGACATGCCTGTAGAGTATGGTATACATGCACAAAATAGATATGGTGTTCCTCAACATGAATCTATACCAAGTGGTCCATATATGCAACATCATTACAGACCTCCTCCATATGAACATGTGTATGATCAATATCATCCATATATGCAACATGCACCTCCTCCAATGGGTACCTCAAGCATGGGGTATGGTCCAAGAAGTCGATCTCCACCTAAGAGAAATTTGGAGCAACAAATCAAGGACTTACAAAAGAAAATGGAGGACATAAATACACCAAAGCCAACATACACAATGAGAGACATATGTCCTTATCCATTTGACAAGAGCATTCCAATGCCTCCTTTTCCTACACATTTTGTGATGCCTAAATTTGATAAGTATAGAGGAAAAGGGGATCCTAAGGCACACATAAGACAATTTTTCATAGCTTGCATTGAGGTAGCAGCTGAAGAGACATATTTGATGAGATTATTCCCACAAAGCTTAGGTGATCAAGCTATGGAATGGTTCTCCCAACTTCCACCTGGTATTAAGTCATGGGGTGACCTAGCAGAAGCATTTATTCAACATTTCTCCTACAATATAGAGATAGACATATCAGTCACTACTTTGTGCAACACCAAGCAAAAAGAGGGAGAATCTTTTGCATCATTTTTACAAAGATGGAGAAATCTAGCCAGCAGATGCTCTTGTGAGATTCCACAAAAATAAATGGTAGAGATGTTCACCCAAAATGTTAACAAAGAGATTGGTTATGACTTAAGGAAAGCTTGTTTGTCTACCTTCAAGGACGTTATCGAAAAAGGCTTAGCAATAGAAAAGGTCCTAATTGAAAAAGGAGTCATTAAGATATTTAAGGAAAACAAAGATGACTTTAAAGGAAAAGACAAGCCAAGATTTTGGAATAAAAACAAGAACACAGTCAATGATGGTGTTGTTGATGCCAATACAGTGAGACCCAAGTTCATCTTTTCGGGATCAAGTTCTACAAACAATCAAGTGAATACTCAAACAACTTCTAGACCACGAAGGAAGTACACCCCATTGGGAGAACCACTTGAATCAGTATTCAAAAAGCTTGTGGCAAACAAAGTGATCACAGTTCCAGATTTTCCTCCATATGAACCAAAGGTCAAACCAAATTGGTGGAATGATGATGAGTATTGTGAATTTCATAAGAGCAAGGGTCACAAGACAGGTAATTGCCATCGACTGAAGAACATTGTGCAAGATCTCATTGATAGAGGTGACATTGAGATTGAGGGACACTCATCCAATCAAGAACATGAGATGTCTAAGGAACCATTCCCAAAGCACAACAAAGGAAAAGCCCAAGTCACAGATGATCAGGCCAACTATACTAGAGCACCTTACAACTATGACTCAACTATCAATCACATCTCGACGGACAATCATATCTCTACTATTACCATCAAGAACAAAAATCCTGAGAATCCTCCTCAGAGACCCAAGATTGTCCTAAGAGGTGTTGGATCTTCTTCCGAACATACCCCTGAATGTCATGTTACAACCTGTCGAGGTAAGATTACTTTGCCAGGTGCTTCCACTAAAAATGCCGCTTCTTCATCAACCAAACCTGAGTATGACCTTGTAGAACAGTTAGGGAAGACACCCGCGCTCATCTCCATCCTTGAGCTCTTACGTATATCCCTCGCTCATAAAGCTATTCTTGACAAAATCTTGAGAGATACTACTGTTCCTACTGATCTGAACGTGGACCAGTTTCAAGCCATGGTGGGATACCTTTCCATTCCACATTCCCTTACATTCACAGAAGTCGATGACGCCTCCGTATGTCAGCCACATAATGCACCTTTACATATTGAAGCCTTCATACACAAACATCAAATAAAGCGAGTCCCGATAGATGGAGGAGCAGGTCTAAACATTTGTACATTGAGTACCATTAAACAATTGGGATATTCTGATAAAGCTGTGAATTCAAAAAATCAAATCACCATCAAGGCATATGACGATGAAGAGTGCTCATCCAAGGGCACAGTCACCTTACCTCTAAGAATTGGACCAGTCACAAAGGATGTGGTTTGTCAAGTCCTAGATCTAGATCTCACTTACAACATATTGCTAGGACGTCCTTGGATTCATGAAATGAGGGCAGTCCCGTCGACATACCATCAATGCATTAAGTTTCCTCATAATGGAGTCGAGGTAACAGTTAACGGTGATCCTAATCCGTTCATATATTGCAATAACTTGAGATCACATACGGAGACCATCATTCCCAGTAATCATGAAGTTGTTCCTTCTTCGGCATACATTGACCCTGAGTCATTGAAACCTTCGACATCAAAACAAGGTGAACTTAAAGGCAAATTTCAAGACAAAGGCATGGGAGAATACACTCTAAATCAGATTATGTATTTGCGACAAGTCATGAGCTCTCCAAAAGAATATGGAAGGCCACAACCTAACAAGCAAATATCGATCATGATACTCAAATGGGATCCTACTACCTTTCAAAGATGGGGCGAACTAGAAGAGGAAGATTTATACAAAATGCTCTACAAAGACATTGAAGAGGACACACAAGATCAGATCAATATACCCTGTGAGAAATATGGCAAAGGCTTCAAGATTCTACAAAAATTCGGGTATGATGGAAAAAGCCCTCTTGGGTTACGCAAAGAAGGCGTCATGGAACCCTTACAACCTGAATTGACTGTAAAAAGGGAATGCTCAAAGGGACTTGGTTTTCTAACTTCCAAGATCCACACTAAAAGGACAGAAGAGGCATCACAAATCAAAGTTGCCAAAATTCAATAAGAGGATTGCTATTCCACAGATTCCAACGAATGGGAATGGGGTTCAGACAAATCCTCCAGTGACTATGAGCTCACCAAGACATTCAGAGAGCCAGATGAACCCACAGAAGAAGAGGAATTTTATAAAAAGTTCAGAGTTGGTCAAGAAACAACCCATAAAGATTCCGCACAGTCTTCGTCTCAAGGTCTTAGGTCGAAATCACATAGGATGAGGACACCTGTCCCGGAAGGCGCTACTAGTGACGACAATTTGGATTCGATCACGATCGAAACTGATGAGGAGAGTGCCATCGATGACCTCGATGATTGCCTCGATATACTCGAATATAACCACATCTTCACTCTTAGCCCTGCAAACTCTGAAAACATTAAAGGCCTTCCCCTTGTTCACCACCAACTCATTGACTGGGATTATGAAGGACCAACACAGTTTGACACATTTCAAAATGATGAAGCTATTATTGACTATCTTGGCATACGAGATGATCTTCCCCCTGGGGACCATAAGGCAGGATACATCATAGAACTCAATAACGTGGCATATTTTGGTGAGGGTGTCGGACCTTCCAGTCACAAAAATGTGAAAATAAGAACAAATCAAGGGTCTTATGGCGAAAACCACACTGTGGTGCTATCTGATCCCAAAAAAGTAAAAAGAAAGGATGTATCTGAGGGCAAAAACCTCTCTGAGGCACCCGAAGATGGAAGGCTTGACATTCTCCCAGCATCATATGAGGAAAAGTCATCCATGTTGGTAGAAGATACTATCAAAATGAACATTGGTACAGAAGAAGTTCCCCACAACATATTTCTGGCTCAATCATTAACAGAGTTCGAAAGATCAAAATTCATAAGTTTCTTCAAAGAACGACAAATCAACTTTGCATGGTCATACGCTGATATGCCTGGACTAGATCCGGAATTGGTAATGCATCATTTGACAGTCAAACCGGGGGCAAAGCCAGTGAAACAGAAATTAAGGAAAATGCATCCGCAAGTAGCATTACTAGTCAAAGCAGAGCTGGAGAAATTATTGGATGTCGGATTCATACGCCCAATTGATTATCCCAAATGGATCTCCAATTTAGTACCTGTCAGTAAACCAGATCGCAGCATCAGAATATGTACAGATTTCAAAGACATCAACAAAGCTTGTCCAAAAGATGACTTCCCATTACCAAATATCGACTTGATCGTTGATCTCACAGCAGGTCATGAAATGTTATCTTTAATGGATGGCTTTTCTGGTTATAATCAAATCAGGATTGCACCCGAAGATCAACACAAAACATCATTCACTTGTCCATGGGGAACTTTCTGTTGGAATGTCATGCCCTTTGGGCTGAAAAATGCAGGTGCTACATATCAAAGAGCAATGACCACTATCTTTCATGATCTCATGCACATAACCGTGGAAGATTATGTTGATGATCTCTTAGGAAAATCAATAAACAGAGATACACATTTGGACATACTTTCAGTCGTCTTTGATCAGTTGGAAAAATACAAGGTAAGATTAAACCCCAAGAAATGTGTCTTTGGAGTAACCTCCGGGAAGCTCCTAGGATTCATTGTGTCTAAAAGAGGAATCGAAGCCGATCCAGCAAAAGTCAAGGCTGTCTTGGACATGCCGCCACCCAGAAATATCAGTCAACTTCGATCCTTACAAGGGAGACTCCAGTCTATACGAAGATTCATAGCGCAACTGGCAGATAAGTGTAATCCTTTTCAGCACCTGCTACATAAAAATATCAAATTCAAATGGGATGATAACTGTCAACAAGCTTTTCAGACGCTCAAAGATTATCTTTTAAATCCGCCAGTTTTGATGCCACCAATTCCAGATCAGCCTTTGTTACTATACATATCAGCTACTCCAACAGCATTGGGGGCACTCATAGCACAACAAATAGCTGACGGCAAGGAAAAAGTAGTATACTATATTAGTCGCACATTGGTGGCTTATGAGCTAAACTACACACCAATCGAGCGTGCATGTCTCGCTGTGGTCTTTGCTTCACAGAAATTATGCCATTATATGCTCACTCACAAGGCTAAGTTGATTGCAAGAATTGATCCATTAAAATACCTTCTCAACAAAGCTACACTTACTGGGCGACTGGCCAAGTGGGTAATGATCCTGAGTGAATTCGACATCGAGTATGTGGACAGAAAAGCAATAAAAGGACAAGCAATCGCGGATCAATTAGCAGATGCCCCCATGATTGATGATGTTCCTCTAAATTCAGAATTTCCAGATGAATCCATTTTAACAATATCACAGGCAAGACCATGGCAACTATACTTTGACGGCTCATACACACAGCACGGGGTAGGAGCTGGTATTCTCTTTATAACTCCTCAAGGCGATTCTATACCAAAATCATACCGCTTATCATTTCCTTGCACTAACAATATAGCGGAATATGATGCATTAACAACTAGATTACGAATTGCAGTTCAATGGAAGATCCAAGAACTTCATGTTTTTGGGGATTCTCAACTTGTCATCCATCAAGCAACTGATGATTACCAAACAAAAGATGAAAAATTAATGCCTTACAAGCAAATGGTGGATGATTTGAAACAGCACTTCACAAAGATAGATTTTGAGCAGATACCAAGAGAGCAGAATCATGCTGCAGATGCCATGGCTACAATCACTTCACTAATTGACCTACCTCAAAATGAAACCTGCTATGAGTTTCTGGTAGACAACCTATTGGTTCCTTCATATGAGATCACTCCTACTGAAATGATATGCGTTGTCGGTCCCGAATCCCAGTTATATGGGTCCATATTCACATACCTTCGCGACAATATCTTGCCTCCTGATCTATCAAACAACCAACGCCGCACTTTCATTCGTCAATCCTCTCGATATGTCATTTTAGCTGATATCCTATACCGACGAGGTCTAGATGGCACTCTTCTTAGATGTTTAGAAAGCGACGAAGCTCAGATTGTGTTACGTGAAGTGCATGAAGGGATATGTGGTCCGCATACTAGTGGTCCTACCTTGGCCAAGAAACTCATCAGGACTGGATATTACTAGCCCAATATGGAAAAAGACTCATATCAGTTTGTCAAGAAATGTAAGCAATGTCAAATTCATGGAGATCTCATACATGCACCAGCACAAGAACTACAACCACTTGCGTCTCCTTGGCCCTTTTGTCAGTGGGGACTCGATCTCATAGGCAAGGTTCACCCTCCTTCTTCCAATGGTCATAAATTCATTATCACAGCCACAAAGTATTTCACAAAATGGATTGAAGTCGTGCCTCTCACACAAGTCACTGGGAAACAAATTGCTACCTTCATCTTGAACTACATCATTTGCCGATATGGTATTCCCAATTCCATTATCACTGATAACGGACGTCCCTTCAAAAATCAAGATTTTTGTGAACTCTGTGAGTGCTTCCATATCTCCCATCGTTTCTCCACACCATATTACCCCCAAGGTAATGGCCAAGCTGAGGCGTCTAATAAAACAATTCTTAAAATCCTCAAAAAGACAGTCGACAACGCTGGCCGTAACTAGCATATCCAACTCAATCTAGCACTTTGGGCCTATCGTACAAGTGTCCGCACACCTACAGGAGCTACACCCTACTCACTTGTCTATGGCGCTGAAGCCATCTTGCCTATTGAGGTCGAGTTACCTTCTTTACAGGTCTCTTTGTGAAACATCATCAACGATGAAGATTACAGGGTCTCTCGCTTACAAGAACTAGAACTGCTGGATGAACGGAGACAAACTGCTTTTAATCATCTTAAGACTTACCAACATGAATGAGTCGCAGCTACAATCACAAAGTCAAGCCTCGCACATTTGAGGTAGGTGACTTAGTCCTCAGAAAAAACCCCAAGAATCAGCAAGACAGAGATAAGAAGGGCAAGTTCGAACCAAACTGGCTTGGTCCTTACATCATCACAACGGTATATGGATCTGGGGCATATCAGCTCTCAACTACAGAAGGTGAACCTTTGGAGGATCCTATCAACAACATGCACCTTCACCGGTTCTACACATAGCTCTTCGAAATATCCTAATTCAAAAAATACAAAAAAAAAATTATAAAACAAAAAAATCGTTACTTGGTGAAAACCTGGCAAACAGGCGCCTTGTGACACAAAAAAATTGAAAAATCGAAAAAAGTAAAGAGAAATAATTTCGTCCAATGGTGAAAACCACTTCGGTGGCACCCTGGGCAAATACCATGGTGAAAACTGGGTCACCAGCGCCATGCGTAGAGACATTGCTCCTCCCTCCTTCAGGATTCACTTTCATCCTTTCACTTCGCACACACTCACAACCTATTCATCCATAATAAACTTACCCATTCCCATCATGGCTTGTTATTGATCTACCCAAGATTGGTTAGCCATTTATAATAAAACATCCCTTTCCATCCATAATAAATCAGATCCTATCTGTGGCTAAGGCAAATTCCTACGTCTAGTGATAGGTGTGGAACTGAGGACATCACATGTTTCGAGGAGTACAGTTTCTTCCAGCTTCCTTCAGTCTATTCACGCACAATCCGCAATAAAGCAACATTTGCATCGCAGATCCGCAATAAAGTTTCATCTTCTCCACAATAAAGTATCAGTTTCATGGATTCAGTCAGTTTTAGATGAGACAGCAGCAACAATGAGCTTCAACAACATCAAATCTTTCAACAGACTCAGACAACATTATGGTTCAGTGTTAATCTATCCTTTTTGTAAAAGTAAACATTGTGACCACAATCAAACATGACTTATACAAGTGACAAGAGACACTAAACTTGAGGACTACAGTGGATGTTGGTGTCGATTCTTGGTTTTCTTTTGATTTTATCTTTTGGTGACATGTCTTTTAGCTTTTCCAAGATGTCTTTGACTAGAGATTCTATCTCCAGGATGTCTTTGACTAGAAAGGCGAGGATGGGGTATCGTCACCTATTTGCATTTTCTGTCTGTGGATTGTCTCTTAGTAATGCTATGGCTTGTCCAAGGATATGAGGACACTATGAGTCTAGTGTGAACTGGGGCATTCCTTGTTTGTGACTGTCTTATCTCTATGCAAACAGGTATAATGACTTTCTGGGTCGAACATATGCCTCGATTGTCATAACCTATTTTGCCATAATAAGCTCAATGATGATAACGCACAAGAAGCTCTTTCACGTTCATATCTTTTGTCTTCCATCTCCCTTTCTTGATTGACTTCCATCGTCCTTCTCGAGTCCACGTAGCCTGCTATCACATGACTGAGTATAATGACACACTAAAAACATTTGCATCTCATATAGTTGCACCTACATTACCACATATAAACATTTCATACATACATATAGATATCACAACTGCATCACATCCTGCACACAACACCTGTTAGCACAATTTACATTTGCATTATCATATTCATCTGCATGACATACATTCACATTTGCATCATGCATACGCATATACAACATAAAAGAACAAAAATATTGCATTGCATCATGTACATATTTGCATCCATATCATAAGCATACAT
This sequence comes from Cryptomeria japonica, assembly GCF_030272615.1. Taxonomy (NCBI): domain Eukaryota; kingdom Viridiplantae; phylum Streptophyta; class Pinopsida; order Cupressales; family Cupressaceae; genus Cryptomeria; species Cryptomeria japonica. The sequence continues at coordinate 26,283,433 of NC_081414.1, forward strand.
TCTAAGAACATCTCATCACATAGGTAAACATGCATATAGCTGCCACAAAAATGAATCATCTCTCATATATAATCAAATGTGTCATGATACAATGATGTCAAAAGAATCATATGGCTACAAAATCACCCGCAGGTGTCTACAATACAAAAAAATGGTACAAATACTGATACAAGGGAGCCCTCTATGGCTATGATGAACTCCCTCCCTCAGAGCCGCCTGGCCTCGATGGAATCTGATCTCTAGACGGACCCGCTCCAGGATCACCCTGCCTGTCTGGTGGTGGAGGAGGACCCATGACCCCACCACTCGATGCCTGTCTCCTCCGGCTCCCTCCCATAGCCGTCGCTGTCCGTGATGGTCTATGAAAGCTCCTCGCCTACTGATCTACTGGCACGGCACCATAATACAGGTCCCTCCAGTAGGCAATCTCCTCTCTGGCTCGCAGGACATATGCGTAGCCTACTCCTGTGTCCTCCGCCGCCTGCCTCCCTACCCTCAGCGCTATCTCAGCCTCAGTGTAGCGCTGAATTGCCTGATCCCTCTCCCGCTCAGTATCCCTGAGCTGGGTCCTGAGTTGGTCCCTCTCCAACTCCTGGATCTCGTCTGCCTGGCCCTAGCAGATCTCCCTAAGCTCAATCAACTCATCCTCCTCTGGATCCCCACCCTCTGCCTCTGCCTGTGGCTCTCCCTCTGCGGGTGCCTGCTCCTGTACCTATCCCTGTACCTATCTCGGTACATGTCTAGGTCCCTGTACCTGTCCCTATCTCTGTGCATGCCTAGGCACCTGCACCTATCCCTATCTCTGTCCCTGTGCCCTAGGACCCTATGCTGCTGGTACCTGCAGGGGCACTCCACCGCGACCCCTCACCACCTGAGCCTGTCCCTCCTGTCCACCCTCCCTCCGAGGTGCCACCTTCCTCTCCCCAACTACTCCCCTCCACCTCCGTTGGCCTCTGCCCCCATTGCCTCCACCATCATCATCATCATCTCCTCCTACCTCTCCCTCTAGTAGCTCTCCTAGATCTGTCAACCGTGGGAACAGATGCTCTGCCCAATATGCCGAGTACTCTGCATCCATACCTGCATCCTCAATCTTTGGCCACATATCCCAAGGTAGGGGCACCATCTCTGCTAGCTCTGTAACTGCCTGATCATATGACAACAGCAGTCCAAACTGCGCCTGATCCCTGACTGTACGGGCATACATACCCGAGTCTCGTGGCATCCTCTGGATCCTGCCAAACTGTCTGTCAACCCTATCCACCAGCTGTCTCTCCAGTATGTAAGGCATCCGCCCAATCAAATATCTACTCCTGAAGGTATAAGGCAGCTCCACTGTGCCATCCTCCCACTCCTCGCACCCCAGGTACGACCTCCAGATGACTACATCAATGTCATCTATCACACGCCTCCAGTGCTCTAACCTGTCAATCTGAGGCTGTGAAGTAATCATATCATAAAGATGCACAAAGCTCCGCCCTTGACCTCTGCCCCTGAAGTGTATCGGTCGTGTGATAGGCAGATGCTCATATGCCCAAACCTGCAGAAGTGTCACTCCACAACCCAGTCCCACTAATCCATGGTAGACAAACTAGTGAAACTCATAATATAGGTGTGCCAACACACATGGACCCCATGCATATCTGGTGTGATGTGTAACCAATGTCTCCAGTGCTCCTCCCCAGCCCACTACCAACCCCCGTGTCGCCCTGTCCGGACACAGGAAACCACTGATGGCTCCTCCAATCACAGCTGGCAAAGCTAACCCTGTCGCAGTCATGGTATCCCATGCCACATGCCCTGCTCTCATCTCTAGCCCGGGATCCTGGAACACCCGTCTCAAAGCCTCTCTGTCTCCATCTCGGTCATAGGGGATCAGATCTCCATCGATTGGTATGTGTAGAATCCTATAAACATTCTCGAGGGTCACTGTCATCTCCCCCATCGGCAAATGAAACGTACATATCTCGGAGTGCCATCTCTCCGCCAGTGCAGTCAGCAAACCCATGTTTGCCTGAAACTCAGGCACATACAGCACGTGTCTCAATCCCATCTCCTCAATGGAAGCTCTATCCTGAAATGACAACTCCGGTCACAATCTGTGTGTGGACGGGAATCTCTCCCGTGACTCCAACATAGGCAAATATTCCTGCAGTCAAGCAAATCAATCATGTCAGTCAGGGTGGCATTCACTGTTCATCACAAAATGCTACTCGCTATTTAAATGCATATGGTTATCTATCTCAGTGACACTCACTGTTCATCACAAAGTGTTGCTATCTATCCTAGTAGTGCTCCCTGTTCATCACAAAGTACTACGTGTGTGACACTCCCTGTTCATCACAAAGTGTTACTCACATTTGCACTCCCTGTTTATCACAAAGTGCTGCTCATACTTTGGGTACTCCCTGTTCATCACAAAGTACTCTATCTTGGTGCTCCATGTTCATCAAAAAGTGCCTTGATCTATCCTAGTCTTCCTCGAGGACTTGCTTGAGTGTATCCTCTCAGCAGCTTATCCAATCGACAGTGTATGTTAATCACAGAACTGTCGATTTGACCTAGAAGACTAAAACCGTGCATTTTTTTGACATATATGCGCTTTTAACTCACAGACACATTTCTGCCTCACAAACGCGCCTATAGACTGCACAAGCGTGCCTAAACAACACAAACGCGCCTGTTTGACATAAACGTGCCTAAACTATTCACAAACGCGACTTTGGCACACAAACGCCCCTTCAGGACATAGACGCGCCTGCATCAAGCACAAACACAGTTCCAGACACAGACGTTCCTGGCACCGACACAGATGCGCCTGTTGGACACAGACGCACTTGGCACCGACGCAGACACCCTTTTTCCTTTGACCATACCCTCCTCAGGTGTTTGGATTCTGACGAAGCACAAACAGCTTTACACAAGGTTAATGATGGTATATGTGGGGGCCATTTCAATGGTCTAAGCTTAGCCAAAAAGTTGATTCGTGCTGGGTATTATTGGCCCACTCTGGAAAAAGATGTTCATGATTTTGTTAAGAAGTGCTGCAAATGCCAGATTCATGGAAATTACATTCATGCACCAGCCCAAGAGCTTCATTCTGTCATATCTCCATGGCCCTTTTCTCAATGGGGATTGGATCTTATTGGCAAGATTCACCTGACATCTACAAATGGACACAAGTTCATCATTACAGCCATAGAGTATTTTACAAAATGGATCGAGGCTATCCCCATGACCTATATCACGGGTGTCCAAATTTCAAAATTCTTGCTGAATTATATCATATGCCGGTATGGGGTTCCCCTTGCCATAGTCACAGATAATGGTCGTCCCTTCAAGAATAAAGATGTTAAAGAACTCTGCGAAAAGTTTCATATCCAACACCGTTTCTCCAGTCCATACTATCTGTAGACACCTAAAATTGTCATGTTTAAATTAAATAAATATTTTGTTTATTTAATTACCTAAGCCTAATTCTTCTATTAATTAAATAAATCTTTATTTATTTAATTAATTCATTTATCCTCTTCTAGCCTTATTTCTCATTTAAATAAATACATTTATTTATTTAAATTATCTTTTTCCTAAATTAAATAAATATTTTATTTATTTAATTATCCTACTTCTTCTATTAATTAAATAAATATTTATTTATTTAATTAATTCATTAGCTTTTTCTACACATGACACATGTCATTCATCTCTTAATTCCTACACTACCTACCTCTTTCATTATTTTGGTGTTTCTTTTACCTACCCTCTAATCCTAGCCGACCTCTCTTTTTACACCTCTCAATCTTAACCCTCCATTTCATATTGTGTCTTCTATTTAAGAAGATGCTTTCTTCATTGTCAAACCCGAATGACTCATGCTAATGATCTTTTATGCAATTGACTACACTACGATCCTACTTGCAACCACATTCCGTTCTTTGTTGAGCTCTTGTGCATATAAAAATCTGAGAGCAAATATATCAAGCAAGATCAATGGAGATAGGAAGAATGGAGATCAAAACCCTATTGGACATGTGATGGTATAATCTTTGTGATTTTGTTTTATTTTGCATTGTCTTAGGTAATCTTCATATGTTATGGTGGATCTTTGTTGATTGTTAGGCTAGGGTTTTGTGGTTGAATTCATTTAGCCTTTCAATATTGTTATTATTGTTATCCATTTTCACCATAAACATTATCCACAGGGGAATGGTCAAGCTGAAGAATCAAACAAAACCATTATCAAGATCTTGAAGAAGGTTGTCAATGATGCTGGTCGAGATTGGCATGTACAGTTGAATCCAGCACTATGGGCCTATCGCACTTCTATCCGCACACCCACTGGCGCCACACCTTATTCCTTGGTGTATGGTGCGGAAGCTATTTTACCTTTGGAGGTGGAGATTCCTTCCTTGTGTGTTTCCTTGCAACATCTGATTGATGATGAGACACACCGAGTCTCTCGCCTGCATCAACTTGAGATGTTAGATGAGAAACGTCAGACAGCTCTGACACATTTGCAAGCATATCAAAACCGTCTCCGTCGCTCTTATAATAAGAAGGTCAAAGGGTGACACTTCGAAGTGGGAGACCTGGTTTTAAAGGCAAACCCTAAGAATGCGCAGTCTACTGACATCATCAAAGGTAAATTTGAACCTAATTGGGTTGGTCCTTTCATAGTAACTGTAGCATATGGCTTGGGGGCATATCAGCTTGCTACCCCGGAAGGTGAACCTCTGTCCGATCCTATAAACAGCATGCATCTTCGCAAATACTGGGCATAATTTTCTATCAGTACTTCTTCAAATATGATCCTAAAAAAATACAAAAGAAAAAAAAATTGAAAAAAAAAGAAGAGAAAAAAAAAGGCAAAAGGAAAAGAAAAAAAGTAAAGAAAAATAATTCGTCCACTAGTGAAAACCTGGCAAACAGGTGTCTTGGGCATGTACCGTGATGAAAACCTGGCAAACAGGCGTCATGTGTAATTTATGAACCTCTTGCACACCACACTTGGGGGCAGGTTTCCTCCTTCATATCCTATTACCCTTCATTATCCTATCGAACCCCTGTCATTACCCTTCATATCCTATTGTCCCTCATCTCCATTTCATCTTTCCACCTTTGATCTTGACAAGGCTGAGGATCTTCATGAGCATCATGTATCTTGTTTGCAGCTTTTAGTCCATCATAGCTTTTGGTCATTTATCCATTTGCTTATTACAACCTTTCATCCATATTCCCTAACTTATTGCAACTTTCTGCCATTATCCCTTAGCCAATCTCGACCTTCAGTCCATGTCCCTTATCCATTCTTGGTCTTGCTTATCCTATCCATATCTTATCACTATCCATACACTCTTTTTCATTCCTTGATCTTGATCTGACATAAGGACGCAAAATTTAAACACATTTTTCAAAAACCTCTTGACATGTCCCTCATGCCATGTCACTGCTTTACATTGTCATATCCAGTCTCTTGTCCCATCACGCAATAGCCCTTGGAAATTGCATTCATATTATCTCCATAATAAAAGGCCTTTGTCTTCCCTCTATCCACCATCATTTTAGCAAGCCTATTTATTCACCTATCATATTCCTTGCCTTGCTAGACACTGGGGGCAAAATCTTAAAAATCAAAAAATGTCTTGAAAAAATCTCTAAAAAATTGAAAAATGTCCTGAAATAATCCAAAAAAATTGAAAAATGTCCTGAAATAATCCAAAAAAATTGAAAAATGTCTTGAAATAATCCAAAAAAATTGAATAAGGTCCTGAAAAAATTCAATAAAAAATTGAATAAAAGTCTTGAGATAAATCCCTAAAAAAGTCATAAAAAGTCTTGAAAAAAATGAACACAAAAACATTTCAAAACATTAAAATCCAAAAACACGCATTTTGCAATAAATGATCCCTTTTGTGCGTAAGACAAATCACTAAGCATACATCCAATGATACGCAATCCAACACTATGCTTTTACTGAAATCATGCATAAACAGATGAACTTTTCAATCAAACCAACCATTCAAACTGATTAAAATTGTCTTATCAATCGAACATCAACCACCAATCATTCATCCTTGGCACACTATCATGGGTCTTATACAGGGTGTGGTATACTCGAAACCAGACTGTGTCCTGTCTTAGATGGGGTACCGCATGTCCTGAAACCAGACAACATGATCGTCCTATCAACACTTTCAACTTTTGACAATGAAGATCAAGATGTTTGTTTGATTTGTTGGAATTTGTGCATCTTATCTTTTTATTGATTTATCTTCGATCATGTTCCTATGTTGCTTGATGATGTCACTGAGTGATTTAGAGTGACCGGGATGGTTCATGGTCCCTTTCTTTTCTTTTTGGTTGTGATTGTTGTTTGTCTGCAATGTGTCTGTCTTTTGCAAAAAAGGGTTGCATTTCAGCTCTGGCCTTCAATGCCACGAGGCTACGCATCCATTTTGCTATATTAAAATAAAGGTTCTCACCTAAAAAGTGCATTACTGAAAGCAAGTTTTTCTTCGTCTCTAATTGTCCTCTGTCTCATTTTCTTCTTACTAACATTTCTTCCGTCAGTTTGGATAGTCAGTTCAATCTAGTGCTCTGATTTCCCCAAACATACATGCTGCATCCTGCATTCATTGGTTAGTACATTTGCATTACATTAAACATCACATCAAGCATTTTATCCATTTCATATTATCAATGCATCAAAAACACATAAGAAAATACATCCATACATGTTCCACAATGGTACATAAATAGTGCATAAGTCATCCATACATGGAAAATAACATCAGTCGTAACACATTGCATCCCATCATATCAATGCATATCATATCATATATCATCATAATATCGGAGTACAAAAATTGGACTATCTATCCTAAGTATGGCCCGCAAGCTTACTACAACATGTCAAACTACATAATGTCTACTGTCTGTCTAAGGAACACGTGCCTCTGTCACTGGGTGCTCCCTCTGTCCTCCTCATCCTTGCAATGTCTCATGGATGATGTCCCTCCTGGTCCTGGCTGTGGTGGTCTCATAGGTCCACTCACCCTATGCTGCTCAATGACCTCTGAGAGCGTGCCCTGCTCTCTATCCTCGATCGTGCCCGATATGAAGGTACTCTCTACTCTGGTGGAACTGCACTCTCATATAGTGTCCTCCAATGGCGTATCTCCTCTCTGATCTCTACCAGCATCTGTGCCATCTCGCGTGCACTGGCATCCTGAATCGACCCAATATACTCAGTGACTCTCTATTCCTCTCGTTGTGCCTGAGCAATTGCTGTATCTCGAGCCGCTGAGTCTAGCTATCTCCGCTCTGAACTGATCCTGTTGTCTCTCTAAAGTCGCAATGTGATCCTGCTAACTCGCTATGGTAGCCCTGCACATCTCCATCTCCTTTATGCTAGCTGCCTCTGGCTCTATGGGTATATTATGCAATGCCTCATGCTCGCCTGAATCTGGCTCATCCTCATCATCCCCACCATCCTCATCTCTGTCCTCATCATCCCCATCATCCTCATCCCCGCCCTCATCCTCTTCGTCCTCATCATCTCCCTCCTCCTCTCCTGTGAGTGGGAAGTCCTCCTGTCACCTCGGTACTGGAATATCTAGATCTATCAATGGCGCCATCATCGTGCAAACCACCTCTCATACTCCTCTATCATCCCGGCGTCCACCACATCTAATTCCCAATCCCACTATCTCTACTGTAGCTGTGAAAAGTCTATATATGCTATGTGTGGCTGAATCATACTCCCCCACTGACTCGTCTCTCTGTGAGATCGGGCAAAGTGTGCAGTCCTCCTAGGTACATCCTGCCTCTCTCCAAACTGTCGTCTAACTCTCTCTGGCAGGTACAACTCAATTACTCTCTGGTGATTCACTGGTCATCCAATCAGGTACCTCTCCTATCTACAATATGGTAGCTCCTCACTATCATCTGACTATCCCGAGTAATCACGATATGGCCTCCATATGAACTCTCTCAGTCGGTCTAGCTCATGTCGCCAATATAGTATGTATCCAAAAGGACCCTGTCTCAGTGCTCCCCCATAGCAATACACATATGGTCGATGTGGTACTACCTGTCTATCTGTAATCGGTCGACATATGGCTATGTGCTCAAATGCCAATACTTGTAGCAATGTGACTCCACAGCTCAAAGTCTGCACTCCCTGATACGCTTTCTGATGCAGCTGAAAATATAGCATAGCCAGTACACATGGTCCCCATGCATATATTGTACCCTCTGTCACCATCCGCTCTAGCACTCTTCCCCATCCAATAGGGAATCTATGTCCTCGTCTGTCTCCTGCTAGTAGACATGCTATCACCACTGCTATCAACACATATCGTCGATCATACTCTAATGCCATAGTCTCCCAGCCAATCTCCCTCTCGACGATATCCAGATCATCTGCATCGCACTCAAACAATCTGCACAATGCATCTCTCCCTGTCATTGGGTCATGCTCTATCATCTCTCCATGAATCAGAATGCGGAGGATACGCCATACATCCTCCAGTGTCACTGTCGCCTCTCCAGTCGCCAGATGGAATGAGGAAGTCTCTGAATGCCATCACTCTGCCAATGCGGTAAGTAGTCCTATGTTTTCCCTAATCTCAGGCATGAATGTGACATAGTATATCCCAAGTCCTGCTAAGGTATCTCTCTCTATGCTCCTGATTCTGTGTCGTAGCATGAAGCAGTCAGGTCGGTTCTCCCGTGTGATCAACGGATACTGTCGACTCTGCATCACAATTGGGGCACATTTTGTCAGTTTTAGGGTTTTCTCCTACGGGTTGCACTTCCTCATTTTCATGTCCAAATCAGGGTGTTTTTCATCTAATCTGACCTATCCTACCCTTATCCCCCTTTTTCGGATCATTTACATGTCATTTTGACCAAAATTAGGGTTTGCATTGCACAATTGCGCCTGTGTCAAGGAACCTGTGCCTGTGTTAGGTAACTTGCACTTGTGTCTCCCTACACAAGCATAGAAGACCCCACACAAGCATAGGATTCGCCCTACACAAGCACAGGAGTCCTGTTCGGCATCCCCTGTGGGCCCCGCAATGTCCTGCAAGCAATCAAAATTCATGAAATTGAAAACATGGGTTTTTGAGATCCATACCGCTACTCCTGCGTTGTCTGGTCGTCATTAAGTATGTACACATTCCCCGAGGTGATCTGCCATTGGAATGTTTACCATCTCTCTGCAAGTGTCCTTTTCCAGAGCAACAAATCCTTCTCTTTGTCTAGTGCAAATGAGCAATTTTCCCTCTCTTGGTCTCCTTTATAGATCTTTGTCAGTGCATAGATGGACGTGCACCCTCTCCATCTTATGTTGGTCATGGTCTTTTGCACCATAAATTGCTTGTCCTTCCCGCATCCGATCTCTGATTGTCAGTCCGTTCAATCCTATCATTTTTATTGATCAATTGGCCTCTTTTCTACATGTTTCCGGCCAATTCCTCGAGGGGGCATGCATATGTCATTATTATTGTCTGAGGTATTTTCATTATTGTTCTTTGAAACAACGCTTAAAATCGCATTGTCTCAAAGAGGGGCAAAATGTAGACACCTAAAAATGGTCAACGCTTGCGGAGTCATACTTTAACATTGGCGCATTGCCTCATTTTAGGTTTTTGCATCATATTAACATTTCTCCTATGTCACGCACTTGGTCTTTATCATTTGCGAGCATCGAGTCATTCTTCTACATTCTTCATTTATCTCGCTCTCGAATTTGGTCTTGTCGACAACAATCTCCAGTCATGATTTTAATCGATCTTATCTTATTGCATCAATGTGCATGCTCATTTGTCATTATTTTGGACATCATCAATCCTAATTAGGGTTTTGTCCTCCTGTAAATCTTACGATTGATTTGTCATCGATCATTGTCCTCTTATCAATCTTGTCATCTAGCGATCGATTTATCATCAATTCTTATCATTTTCAATCTTGTCATTTTAACGATCGATTTGTCATCGGTCGTTGTCGTGTTCGATCTTGTCATTTTGCGATCGATTTGTCATTGATCATGGTCATTTTCAATATTTTCATTTTGCAATCTATTTTGTCATCGATTCTTGTTGTCTTGTTCGATCTTGTCGTCTTGCGATCAATTTGTCATTGATCATTGTTTGTCTCAATTATGTCAATTTGGATCAATTTGTCATTGTTCCTCGTCAATTGGCACATTATCTCAATCAAATCATTTATCACATTGGTCATTTATCAATTCAAAATCATGATCGAGTCAATTATCTTTCATCAAGACCTAATTCATCTTCTAGAGTTTTCTTTTGATTTCTAGACAAATCAGGAGACATATACTGAGTATGTAAGTATGTGTATATCTCATTATACCATGGGGATTCAGGACCCACAATTACACATACATATTCTCATGAGGGAATCTCGTATGCTAGTATCATCAGTTGTTCTAGAATAAACTCAAACTGAGTTTCATTATTAGGCATATTTAGTAGAGACCCTATTGTCACCATGGCGTCGGCTGCCTTGTTTTGTACCCTTGGAATCTGTTCAAAAGTGATATTACTGAAATGTTCTTTGTAATATTCTACTATTTGTTTATAAGGTAGTAATTTATCATCTTTTGTGTTATAGTCATCATTGACTCTATTTACAATCAGTTGTGAGTCACCATAGACTTGTAATTCTTTTATCCTCCATTGCACAACGGTATGAAGTCCTATGATGAGAGCTTCATATTTATCTATATTGTTCGTACAAGGAAAATTTATTCTAAATGAATTAGGGATAGAATCACTTTGGGGGGTGATGAAAAGAATCCCAACTCTAGCTCCATGATTTGTATAGGACCCATCAAAGTATAATTTCCAAATAGTAGATGTTACCAATGTAAACATAGATTCATCAAGAAAGTCTATTAGAAGTGGGTTACTATTTTGCAAGGAAGCCTCTACTAAGTGATCTGCTATAATAATCCCTTTGATTGTATTCCTGTCCACATACTCTATATCAAACTCACTTAAAATCATGACCCACTTAGCCAATCTTCCAGTCAATGTTGCTCTACTTAACAAATATTTGAGTGGATCAAAACGTGCAATGAGTTGTACTTTGTGACTCAACATATAATGTCTAATTTTTTGAGATATGGAGATTATTGCTAGACATGCTCGTTCTATAGAAGTGTAATTAAGCTCATATCCAATTAGGCTTCTACTTATATAGTAGATTTCTCTTTCCTTTCCTTGATCATCATGATGTGCCAATAAAGCTCCAAAGGTGAGTTTGTTCCTGATATATATAGTAATAGGAGCTTTCCTTGAGTAGGTGGAACTAATACTGGAGTATTCAGAAGATAATCTTTTAAAGCTTAAAAATCTTCTTGGCACTATTTTGTCCATTTGAAAGTAACTCCTTTTCTGAGTAAATACTGAAATGGATGACATTTATCTGCTAGTTGTGCTATGAACCTCCTTATAGACTATAGTCTTCCTTGTAACCCTCTTAATTGCTTAAGTGTTGATGGAGGTTGCATATCTATGATTGCTTTGACCTCTACAGGATCTACTTCAATTCCTCTGTTAGACACAATAAAACCTAAAAGTTTCCTTTTTGTTACACCAAACACACACTTTTTTGGATTTAACCTGATGTTGTACTATTCTAATCGATCAAATATCTTTGCAAGGACTTCAAGGTGACCTTCTCTTGTTTGTGATTTAGCCAGTAGATTGTCCACATAGTCTTCCATGATATTGTGGATCATGTCATGAAATAGTGTCATCTATCCCTTTCATATGTTGCTCTCGAATTCTTAAGACCAAACAACATGACTTTCCAGCAGTATGTTCCCCATGGACAGGTAAATGTTGTCTTATGTTGATCTTCTGGTGCAATCTTGATCTGGTTATATTCTGAGAAACCATCCATTAACGAAAGCATTTCATTCCCAGCAGTTAAGTCAACTATCATGTCTATGTTGGGTAATGGGAAGTCATCCTTAGGACATACTTTGTTTAGATCTCAGAAGTCGGTATAGATTCTTATACCCCTAGTAGGCTTAGTTACAGGTACCAGATTGGATATCCATTCTACATAGTCAATAGGTTGAATGAAGGCCACATCTAGAATCTTTTGGAGTTCTATTTTGACCAGTAATACAATCTGTAGATGCATTTTTCTTAGCCTTTGTTTGTATGGTTTAATTATTGGTAGCAATGGTAAATGATGTAACACCAATTCTGGATCTAGGCCTGGCATATTCACATAGGACCAAGTGAAATTGATAGGATGTTATTTGAAAAACTGTAGGAATTCATCCTTTTCTTCCAGGTTTAATGATTTTTCTAAGTGGATATTATGTACAACTTCTCCTTCTGCTATATTGACTTCTTCAGTTTCTTCCATGAGTAGTGTTGAATTATATTTTTCAATAGGTAGATTGTCTAACCCACTCTTTCCATTGTGATTTCTTTGATCCATATCTTCTATCACAGAGGCACTTGCCTCTCCAAAGTATGTTGTTCTATCCAAGTCCACAACAAATCCTTCCTTGTGATCACCTTATCTAAATTGTTCTCTAACACCAAGGAATTCTACAATCGCTTCATCATTCTCAAACCAATCTAGAGTTGGTTTCCCTTCTTGTCCCTAGTCAATCAAATGTGAATGTATAAGGGGTAATCCATTACTCCCTTCCATTGTAACAGATTCTGCTAACATGTGTACCTCGTTATTTGAGTGACCTGGTATATTTTCATCATCTATAGGCAATTTGTGACCCTCTGTCATGTTTATTATTTGTGGGTTGGAATCATGATCAGATAGGAATTCATATTCATGAGAATATGTCTCACTTTCTATGCATGTTTTGTCTTTTGAGGTTGTATCACTTATCTCCTCTTGTTCTTGCACCTAATTTTGTTGTAGATTCATAGGCCTCCTTTGTATGGGGGTCACCCTTCTTAAACCTGGTATAAGTCGTTGTATTCTTTCTTCATCTGATTCATTAGGTGGAGCTTGAGTTGTTTCCCTTGGCAAAAGTATTGACAACAACCAAGGATTAGGCTCATTTACCAATGCTAAGCATGTGTCTGTTACCATATTTTCTTGTGTAGATGTGTCAGATATTGTATTGTTGGGTGACTTTGTGCTAGGTTCTTGTAGAAGTTGTGTCATATCTTCATCATCTGATTCTGTACTAAAAGATGTTGGTGTTTTCTTGCTTGTCTGAGATGAAGAAGGAAATGCTTGTGTTGACAACTGACTTTGAGATATGTATTCTAATGGTATCCTTGGTTTGTTCAGTATATCTAATGTACGTTGTCTTGCTTCAGTTATATTTGGTACATGTTTATATCCTAACCCTTCATTCTTTGGATTTTCATTTAGTACAATGGGTTCTAATCTTCCTTGCTTTTGTAATCCCAAGTTTGTGGTACCATCATACCCATGTTTTTGTAGCATCTTGAATCTATTGCCATATTGATCTAAAGGTAACCTAGGTATTTTCATGTCATCTTCTTATTTGTATATCCAATGATTGACATCTTCGTTCAGAGATTCTCCTTGTAAATCTCCCCACCGAATGAAAGAGCATGAATTTGAGTATCTGACTATTTCTTTTCCTTCGTCTTCTTAGGAGAAAGAGATCATTGTTTTCCATTTGAGGTACTTTAAATAGAGTATTCCCCACAACCAACATCCTTAACCTGCAAAGAAGATATTGTAGGTGCATTCTTATGTATTTTTGTGATTGCTAATGACTCCATTTGTGTAGTGAGGGGTGTTGCTTGATTAATAGGTACCTGGTTATCTACACTTGCCTTTAGGTGATTACAGTGTTGGAATGGATTTGGATCACCCTTTATGGTGATTTCCATTTCATGGTATGGGAATTTAACACATTGATGAAATGTTGATGGTACAGCTTGCATGGTATGAATCCATGGGTGGCCCAATAACATGTTGTACCCTAGTTCTTTTCCCAACACTTGGAAAGTAACCTCTATTGTTATAGGTCCTATTTGCACTGGTAGCATAACTACACCTCTTGAAGGATGCTCTTCATCATCATATGCTTTGATGTTTATTCTTTTTGAAGGATCAATATGAAGCTCAGAATATCCCAATGCCTTAACTAGCTTTAATGTACAGATGTTGAGACTAGCTCCCCCATCTATAAGTACTCTTTTGATTCTTCTCTTATGTATGTAAGCTTCTAGATGTAGCGGGTCATTATGGAGAAGTCTATCACTAGGAACATCATGTTTTGTGAATGTAATACATGTACCTTGTGGTAGATTCCCCACCATGGATTGGAAGGCATTTTCATTTATATCTTTGTCAACTACCAAATCTTGAAGCGCTTTGTCCAGGATAGATTTATGAGTTGGTGATATACGCAATAGTTCAAAAAGTGATATCTATGTCGGGGTTTTCTTGAGTTGGTCAACAACATTATAGGTCCCTACTATTGGTGGTGGGTTTGACAGTACTCCTTGTAAAGTTACTTTAGATCTATGAGTAACTACTGCACAGTCTCTGTCTCTAGGAGTTCTTGTTATTGTAGCCACTGTCATTTCTTGTGAGGGAACTTCTTGTAACATACGTTGTGCTATCAAGGTTTATTTCATATCCCTTCCTATATTCATCATGTGCAAGTCTGACATCCATAATATGTGCTATAAGGTCATCTTCAAACCATCTTGAATGAAATGGTTCTTCATGCCCCCAATCCCTAAGACAAAGATTCTTGTCTTCATCATATTTTGGTGCTTCTGACAACATGTAAATCTGGTTAGCATAGTTTTAAGTCTCTTGAAATTGCTCATCATTATCAAGTGCCTCTTGTGAATCATCATTTACTACATCCCCTAAGCTAATGGCATGAATAGTATAGTCGTATGAGACTTTTGTGTAGTTAGTTGTATTATCTTGCGTTTCTGATGTAGATGCCTTCCCTTTATCATGTTTGATAAATGGATCTTTAAAGATGGTATGATTCATGTTTGCTGAAGTTTTATTGGTATCAATTGTGATGTCACCTTGATCAATCATGTCTTGGATTAAGTTTTTCAATTTATAGAAACTTGCAGTTTTGTGACCTTTAGTACGATGATATTCACATAAATCACTATCATTCCACCATGTAGGTTTGAAAGGACCTAGTTCATAAAATCTTATTTCTAGCAAAGTGATCATGTTTGTCTGTATCAATTTTTTTAACGTTGATTCAATAGGTTCCCCTAGAGGTGTGTCATTCCTTCTTGGAGCATTTAACCTTGGAAATTTTATGTTCATAGCTTGCACAATGTTTACATTGGTTGATACAGTGTTATTCTCTATGTGTGGACTAAATGATTGACTTGGGCCTTGTAAAGACAAGACTGGTTGAGTTTTGTTCGCTGTATGGGCATCTGCAACACCATCATTGGTCACATTTTTGTTTTTTTAACCAAAATTTGGATTTATCATTGTTGTTGTTATTGTCATATTTTATGAGACCTTGTTCTACTAATCCTTTCTCACACTTTAAGTCTTTTTCAGTGATTTGTTTAAATGTGGTCAAACATTGCATTTGTATTGGGTACTTGATTTTAGGGATTAAGTTTTATGTGAACATGTCAACTTGCTCTATTTCAAGAATAATAGTCTTGCATCTCCTATAGAGAGATCTCCATCTTTGTATGAAGGACGTGAATGTTTCATTCTCATATTGTTTTGCAGCACATAAGTCCATCAAAGTGACTAGGGTTTCAATGTTATGTGAGAAGTTAGCAATGAAATGTCCAGCTAATACACCCCATGATGTTATAGTTGGTGGTAGATGTGAAAACCACTCCAAGGTCAAGCATCCAAGACTTTTTGGAAACAGACTCATTAGATAAGTGTCTTCAGTTGCAACCTCTATACATGTCGTAAAAAACTCTCTTATCTGATCTCTAGGATCACCTTTCCCTCAATATCTATCAAATTTTGGTGTTTCAAAATATGGTGGGAAAGGCGGCATGTATAATGTGTGATCAAAAGGATAAGGATGTAAGTCTTGCATTGTGTAGATCTTTTTATAATTACCGGTTTTCATAGTTGCCATCTGTTTTTGTAAATTATGTACTTGTTGGGATAGAATATATGTTTGAGTTAGGGGTACACTCTGCGCATGTGTATTTCCCACAAAAGTATTCGTGGTAGTATAACTAGGAGGTTGTTGAAAGGTACCATAATTATAATTTTGTGTGTTATGGGTTCCACTAGGTACTATAAAATAAGGGACATGTGAACCCATGTTTGACCGAGTCGTACTCATTGTATTAGTGGAACCTAGGTTTGTATTCTGATGATTGTATGTAGATCCTATAGAATATGAAACTAGAGGTTGAGTTGCACTTGTTGTATGAGGAACTTGTGTTTGAATAGGTGTTGAGACACTTGACATTATTGGTATAGCCTGTGTTGGTGCACTAACGTTTATTGTTGAGGATGATGCACTTGATTGAGAATTCATGTTTGAAATAACATTTGTTTGTATAGATGATGTTGTTGCATTCTAAGGAAAACTTGAGGTCATCATTTGTGTTTGTGTCATATGTGGTATTTGACTGCTATTTGGACCTAAAGTATTTCCTAGTGGTAATATTGTCGTGATATCAAAATCTTCAGGTAATTTGGCCCCATTTTGTAATAACAACAAGAGATATTTGTCCCTATCATTATGTATAAGATTGTCTAAGATCATAAGGACATGTGGCTGTTGTTGAGCTGACTCAATTTCTTCGCGTCTTAAATTTTGTTGTAGTTCATGTATTGTGGGAATTGCCTGAGAATTTGACTGTTGACCATTTGATATGTCCATGTTCCTAGTTGGATTTACTGACAGGTCATTGTTTGGGTCCATTTTACTTTTTGCCTTTTGTGACCTTGTGACGGGCATTTAAGATTTCTATATGAGGATGGTTTAGAACCTAATGCAAGATGACAATAATGCAAGACTCTAGACCTAAATATGGAATATGCAACACTAGACCAGACTCTTTATTGAGGATTTTGATGTGAGACTTGTTGAGTATTTCGAGATTTTTGCAACTCAATTTTTTCAAGCTCTTCTCTTAGAAGTTCTGCAACAATTTCTCTATCAATTCTACAGGCAATTTTATACTCTCTATTTAGCTCATACTCGACTCCTATATAATGAGGTGTGTTTCTCTTTAATTGCCAAGCCAAGTTACCTAAACCGTCAATGATTTCTTATTGATCATTGTTTGGTACTAGATTAGGTTGCTCAAAGGAGAGAAAACCATCACTTGGGAGACCCATTAAGATGCATGCTATGACTTTCTAGGATGATTATGAAAATGATGGTGGACTAAGACAGATGTATATGAAATCTAATAAGGACCAAATTTATGTAACATATATGAGGATGATAATAAGGATGTAAATGCGGACTTATGCAATTTCTAAGGACGATAATGAAGATGTAAATGAGGACTATGCAACTTCTAAGGATGATAGTAAGGACGTAAATGAGGACATAAATGAGGACTATGCAACTTCTAAGGATGATAATGAGGACGTAAATAAGGACTATGCAACTTCTAAGGATGATAATGAGGACGTAAATGAGGACAATGCAACTTCTAAGGATGATAATGAGGACGTAAATGAGGACTTATGCAATTTCTAAGGACGTAAATGAGGACTATGCAACTTCTAAGGATGATAATGAGGACTATGCAACTTCTAAGGATGATAATGAGGACTATGCAACTCTTAAGGACGATAATAAGGACATAAATGAGGACTATGAAAGGACTACCTATGGTGACAAGTATGTAAAAATTTTGAGTTTGTAGGATTTTCTGACGTTTCAAGATGGATTTTATTTTCAGTAATTATGTGTGTAGGACAAGTTTGTTGTTTTCCAAATCTGAGAACAGTTGTTTGAAGACAGGTATAGCTGACTGAATTGTGTTCTGACCAACTCTGAGTATTCAAAGATACATAAGATAGGGCCTAAAATAGCCCAAATACTGAATCAATACTGGTCTGGTACAATGATACATATAAAAGCACATAATACAATCTTAGGCTAGAAAGTGGACACCATTCAATGAGGGCCCTGCAGCAAAATACCGAAACAAGATGAACAAATAGAGAGACTCGCAGCACTGGATCCACTCCATGACACACACTTCTCGGGCATGCCAGTTTCTCTTACCCCGAAGATCCAAAGCTCTTATCATCGAGGAATTTTTGTCTCATAATGCAAGGTACATGAGGGGTATCTATGGGGTACGATCTACACTCCCGAAATCACTGAATGTAGGATTTGGGCTACTAAGTTGGTTCTTATTGTAAAATTTTGAGGTATCCCATTCCAACGATGGATTCTTAGACCAAGCCACTTAAGAATTTAGTTGATCTGATCAGTTCAGAGAAGGCCCCCACATACGTCGAATTCATTCAACACTCTAGCTGCCTGACCAATATATTTATATAGTGGCTCAAAAAACCCGCTCAAGAGTACGCTGGGAGAGATGATATCCCCAACGCATCCCAATTCAAAGTACCTCTGTGGGGTGAAGAAATCCCTAGTCAAAGATACCCCTCACTACTAAAATGAAAAATTTGGGTGTTGTTATCACCTTCTCCCTTTCTCCCAAGACCCCGAAGGCAGGTGGAAAGGTAGTTGATGCAACAATAGGTCCACCCCAAACACGATAAAAAGTTCTTGCCCTTAAGAAAAATGAAATGTGAGTTATTCTATTTAGTAGCCTGATTCATTTTCATTTCAAGACCCAAATTTAGGTGTGAGATATGCATGTGCATGTCAATTTTAAAACACCAAATTGAAATGTGAATGCATGCATGTCAATTTTAACCATGTTTATTTTAAGCCCAAAATTGAAGTGTGATAACATGCATGTCCATTTTAACCAGGTTTATTTTAAGCCCAAAACTAAAGTGTGAGAGCATGAGTGTTTATGATTCAGTAATAATCCTATCCTTTGTGTAAATTTGCCACATGTTGCATACAGATAATCAGTAACCCAAGAAAACCCACAGAAAACAAAAAACTAAACTATGAAAAACACAAATGTGTAATGATACTTGAACGATTGTGTGATACTATATGACAAATTGCATGATCCTAGCAGAGCAATTGCATAATCCTAAGAGAGTGATTGTGCGATCCTAATAGAGCGCTTGCGTGATACACAAGCAGACCAAACAAAAATTTAAAAAAAAATTAATTCTGATTTGGAACCTGCAAAACAGATTGTGATGCCCTAGCAAGATCTCTCATCATCCATTCTATGTTAAGCAAATCATATTTTACTCTATACGAGAGAACTTGGTTGTTGTATCTGTCAATGGCTGGTTGGTCCTCTAGATCTCGTATTTTCTTTTCTGCCCTTAGGATTTGTTGATAGCATCTCACTTGTCTTCTTTGTTCCTTCATCCTCCTGGCACCTCAAATTATAAATTGCACCTTACATGCCATAAAATGTCATTTATAAAGCATGTAATAAATATAAACCATATTCAAATTTAACAAATTTATTACAAAATCCAGACAGAACACAATGCAGATAATAAGAAAAATTAGAAAAATAGAATGCATAAATCAGCTAACAAATGCATAACAGTATCTTCTCGATTGCGTGACAGTGTCTAGACAATTGCATGATGGGTTTTGCATGAATGCGTGACCCTACATGCTAAATTGCATGATCTTGTCTATGTGATTGCATGATTGTTGAATCTATTGTGCAACCCATACAACTTGCAAAAAAAATTTAAAAATACGTATGATCTGCAAAATCACACAAAAGAAAAAGAAGGTTAAATTGTTGTTAGTTCACATTTGGTTCACCAAAATGTTGTATGTAAAAATTCATTAATGAAATTAACTAGGAATGAAAGGGAAATCATGAATCCCTATCCTAATTAGAATTCAAACAAACAGACAATGGAATAATGCAAAACAAGCAAGAAATAGGAATATAAAGTTTATCAATCAAAATCTCCTATTCCAAGACACAAAGATTCAAAGTTCGTGAGTGTTGAAAATGAAGATTGAATGCTCAATTTATAGATAATTGGAGAGGATTGAATGAGAGGCGGAACAGATTGATCAAGAGGTGGAACTTAGGTGAGCTCACATGTTGATTGATAATTGAACTGTTGATTTATAGATAATTGAGTTAACTGATTGAGAAAAATTTGATTGAAAGATGAAAAAGGGTGATTGGAGGAAATAAAGAGGAAGAGATAGTTAACTGATTGAAAGCTTTTCGAGAGCTTTATTTAGAAAAAGCTAACTAAAAGATAGAAATGGAGATTGAAGAGATAATTGATTTAATTAATTAATTGATTGAATTAATTAATTTAGCATGTGCTTGAACTTTAACTTTGATTTTCAATTTAACCTTTGCATGAGATTTAATTCAAAAATTAAATTTATTTTAAATTCAATTTGTTATTTGAATATATTTAGAACTTGACTTTGATTTTCAATTTCACTTTTGAAATCATGCACATGTATTTGAAATTAGAAGAAATTAGAAGAATTAGAATTTGAATTTGAAGAATTAATGAAATTAGAAGAGATTAAAAGAATTTGAATTTGAATTTGGGAAATTAATGAAATTAGAAGAATTAATTTGCTAATTAAATAATTTAAAGAAACTATTTAATTATTTAGAAAATGAATTTAATTAAATAATAAAGTTTATTTAAATTAAAGGAATTAAAATCACAATTAATTAAATAATTAATATTTAATTAATATTTAGAAAAGTGTTAATGATTAAATGATTAGAGATAGAAATTGAGAATTAATTTATTTAAATAATAAAGATTATTTAAATTGGGGAATTAATCAGAATTAATTAAATAACAAATATTTAATTAACATTAGAAAATGGTTTAATGATTAAATGATTAGAGATAGAAATTGAGAATAAAATTTAATTAAATAATAAAGATTATTTAAATAGAGGAATAATCAGTAAAATGATGAAGAAATATGAATTAGAAGAATAAGATTAATTAATTTAATTAAAGAATTAAAGAATTATTTAATCAATTAGAGGAATAATTAGTACATGATCAATGAGACATTTTTAGGTGTCTACACCAATCTCTATTGGCAGTCATATGAAAAGATGCACCTGAGTCAATTAACCAAGCATCATTACCAGCATGAGTCGCCAAAGCTGCAATAATTGCATCACAATCTTCCTTCTCGAACTCAGAATTAGAATCAATCTTCTTCTTTTTCTTCTTCTTTTTTCTTTATAGTCTTTACAGATGTGACCTGGTTTAACGCATTTCTAGCAAATGACTTTGGACTTTCCAAGAGATTTCGATCTCCCTCTCAATTTGGACTTATCGAGCTTCTCATTCTTCTTGCCTTTCTCCTTAGGTCTTCCATGAACAGTTAGGGCTTCCTTCAAACTGTGGGATACCTTCCTTCACATCTCTTCACCAAGTAGGGCACCCACCACATCTTCAGACTTCAAAACAACAAAAGTACTACCGATGACCATAACAAGAGAATCCCATGAATCAGGCAAAGAACAAAGCAAGATCTGCCATTTCTCCTCTTTGTTCATCTTAACGTCGATAGATACTAATTGAGCCACCAACATATTGAATGCTTCCAGTTGTCTGCAACTCATCCACCCTCTTCCATCTTCAAGGAATACAATTTCTTCCTCAAGAAAATTTCATTTAATAAAGATTTTGCTTGATACATTTCACCAAGCTTAGTCCATATCTTCTTTGTAGTGTTTTCTTCATGAACATTGATCATAACAGAGTTTTCCAAGCACGATCTAATTAGACCCTTGGCTTTTGAGTCCATAACATCATACTGAGCTACCGCAGTAGGATCTGAGGGCCTTTGGACATTCGCATCAACAGCATCCCATAGATCTCGATCCACTAGCAAATCTTCCATCTTCAGCTTCCACATCTCAAAATTTGTTCCATTAAATTTATCCACCTCTATTGTCCCTTACGAACTTGCCATCTAAAAATTCCTACAAGATCAAAAAGTGTCTTTTGCAAAAGCTCCCACTCAAATCTGGATTAGTTCAAAAAACCCAACCCACAACTAAAACCTATGGTGATCAAGCTCTGATACCACTTGTAAGGAAGTAAAGTAGCGGAACAACTTCCTACACTAACCTTGAGAGGAGGGTAATGCAAAAACTTTTACAGATCATCACAACAGTTACAAAAAATAGAAATAGATATAATAACATTCAAACCATAACACGGTGATTTATGTGGGGAAAACCATTTCGGGAGAAAAACCCCACACTCCAAAAGCCGCCCAATATATTATTACACAATAAAAAATAGATTACAATATACTTGCAGAGGAAGCTCTTCACAGGAGTACCACTAATTAGAGATTCGAAGGTAACTCAATAGTTATAAGACTCTTACACACAACCTCTATCTCACACACCTCATATATAGGAGATACAATACAAGAAACTGTCAAACAGTATTACAAAACCATGGGCTAAAACCACCCAATAAGGTGTAGCCTACCTTATCTCCCTTCTAGATGCCCTATGACATGTCCCTCCCTTTTACAACTCATTTATGTGTCCAATATAAATTATATTTCCTATTTTAGGAGTACAAATTTCTGAAGGCCATAACTTATGAACCGTGGATCTGATTGACGAATCGTTTGAAGCACCAGAAAGCTCGCGAAGTTCTCCATTGCCTCATAAACTGCTACATCATTTATGCCCACTTTTTAGGGCATTTAGGTGCCTCTAAATTCCTCAAAGTCAAATTTAAACCTTTCATTAGACCCCTCCAAAACAGAAAATTTAATAGCTTCAAAACTAGATGTGATCTTGCGACGTAACTTTGTTGGAATGCTTATCTAGCTAATCAGAATCTTCGAGGAGAATTTTGCACCATTTCTTGATCAAAGGAAAACTTACTATAAATAGTAACCTTACGTAAATGCAAGGTTGAGACACCATTTTCCCAACAATATCCTTGGTAAGCATGGGGAATGCTCTTCTCTGCACATTTAGCATTATCTAAACATTTTGATGGTTAGGGCATGGCTGGAATCTGCACTCTGCATTATAACCGATGACCGTGATACCAATTTCTCAACATCTTGTGCATTCATTTACTCATTCAATTCATCCCTTAACCATTGCACAAATTTCCTATTTTCAATTTTCAGCCACTACTCTCCATCTATTCCTTATTTTATGCCACTACTCATAACATACAGGCATTATGCAAACACACACCAAAGTCTTATTACATCGCAGGAGAAGAAGAATATGGCTCATGGAACAATATTTTCATCTCCATGCATAGCCTCAAATGCATATAATGTTTTAAACTTACCATCTCCTTAGCACTACATTCCTTGAAGCATTGATCACTTCACGCGCTCAATCTATGTTACAGATTTGAGCTACAATCAAACTGCATTCGGTCATTCTTTAGTCTCCTCTATATTTTTTAGCACAAAATGATTATGAAGCAAGTTGCATCTACCTTATGTCTAATTATTATCATCATGGAAAACCCTTGAATGCTTCCATCTTTGTCACATCGCATTTACCAAAAAAAAAACATCAACATGACTTGCATTGCATCTCTGTGCATCGTCCCATGGCTTGCAATATACAACAATATTTACATAAAGAAGCCTCTTTCACCTTGCAAATGCCAATGAACTATTGTGTGGCATGATGCATTTTCCCATGAATAGCTAATATTGACATTAGATTACTGTGAATCGGTGCTCATAGATCACTAAACCTACCACCATACATTGCTTGATAGCCTTTGATAATTGTCAATCGATATCCTTCCCAGAGTCATGTATTACACCTCTACATATGATCTCCCATTTGGAAACCATGGGTAGCATTTGATTCACTCTCTCATACAGAGAACACATTGCAAATTTATCCAATGGCTTTCTTAATCTAGGTATAGAGAACCATAAATTCTAACATCTCTCGTGCTTTCTTTTCTCTAGTTGCCCTAAATTTTCTCTTATCCCGCAATGTTTTGGATTGACTTTGAACCCTTCCTGGGATAGCATTTATTTCCTTTTCTTCACACTTTGCTTTAGCCTGCATGGTCCATTTTTTTTCTTTTATCCCTATGTGGGATAACAGGTTGCCCGATCCACCAGTGTACTCCTTACCCTGTGCGGTGGTTTTAGTGCCTCCTTCAATTATGCAGGGTAGCCAAGGAAACATTCTCCCATGCTCCCAACCCTATCACTTATCAAAAATTTTGATGCCCTATGTTGCCTTTTTTTCACAACCCTAATATTTCCTTTTGTGTTGACTTGCTTTAATTCCCTTCCCCACACAATCTTTCTTGTCCTCAGTTGTGCCATGCGAGGTAATAAGGGGGGGCTTCCCTTGCGCTCTTTGATGTGCCCTGTGTCATGCTCTGGATGTGTCCTCATGTGCTGTGGGGTGGTGGAAGAGCACTCTCCCACCCCTCCTTTCTTATCTCACATTGCTCTTCATCTGGTGTTGGAAACCCTATGGGGTAAGGAAAAGAGAAATACTTTTCTCCCTCCGTCACCTTGCACCTCCCTTCAATTTTCATTTTGCTTGCTGCGGGATAAAGAACATTACGACTTTGAGAAATATTTAATTTTGTTCTTTCATTGTTTATTGCGGGCCCCAATCAGGTTTAGTGATATATGAACATAATATAATGCCTTAGGCATATTTTTCATTGCCTCCAATCAAACCATTAAAATTGATTTGACTAATTCCCCCTTTTGCACAATAGAAATTCAAATTAATAGGGTAATTTAAATACCCTCATTTGTATTTTTATTTTTTTCTACCACAATGATTTCAAATGCAATATTGTTTAAACATTTAAAAAATTTGTATTTCTCCAAATAAACATCGATTGATCTCACCTAGCCACAACCTTAGTCGGGTCCCTGGGTGGGCCCGGCTAAAAAAAAATCGTTTATGGGAAACTAAGCTTGGAAAATGGTCTGGGACATCAACAAGATGCACTCCGGGCTTGGAAATATGATTGAACAAGAGTTTAATTTGACACTCAATAGTTCTGAACTTTGACGAAAACAACCTAAGTAGCCTCTGAAATTGGCCTAAAAAACTGACCTCGTCAAGTCCTGCAAGTTAGCACTTTGTCAAAATGTCATACAATGAACCCAAAATTCCCAATGGTTGCTCATGACAATGGACGAAGAAAAATATTTTAATCCTTGAAGTTGCCTACTCAGGCTTTCTTGAAACTGCACCTGTCACATCACACTGAAGGCCATCCAAACCCTAGGTTGAAAAAATATCAAACTTTCATTTAAGAACCCACCAGTTGGCACATTGGTACATTTGGGTACATTGAATATGTGTGCAAGAGGGTTTAACATATTTCCATCACATATGTGAAATATTACTTCTCAAACTTACCCCCTTTGAAAAATCTTGAAATGTTGCTTGTCAAACCCTGAAAAAGTGCATTTGAAACGGGCTCTGAAAAATAGCAAATGATAGGTTGGGAAGCTCTAAACTGGCAAAATGGTAGATAATACAATAAAAAATAATGGGGAATGTTCATTTTTCATGTAGATCATCAGGGTCAACAAATATAAACTCAAATGTAGGGCTACGTTGTGCAGATTATGCACAGTCAACTTGCAAAACTGAACATTTTGCAAACGAAATGGACTTTGAAAACTTATCAAACAAACACATGGGACCTTGAAAACTAATATGGGGCTTCAAAAAATTGTATATAATCATAAAAAATTAACAGTTAGGCTTAATATTCATCGGGTTCAAAGATGTAATGCCTTAAAGAGGGCTTACTAAAAAAGGTAAAATTGTTGCAAATCAACAACCTATCTCTGGAACTCCAAACAAGGGTATTAAAAGCTCATCAAAGATGGTCCAAGGAAGCTGGAAATGGTTACATGGCCTCTCTGATAGTTTCTCAACACTTTACCAAGAGGATTTTTCATTAAAAATCATACGTGTAAAAATATGGGCTCCTCAACTAAGCTACTTAAGCTTATCCCGTAGGGTACTCTCTGAGTGCAAAAATGAAAATTTTGAACCCGACCTTCAAAATTTGATATTTTTTTTAAAGTCCCAACAACGGCTCTTTCTCAGGGATGCATGCCCCTTGCGTGCATGGAAGATCTCAGATCTCTGGGAGGAGATCGGGTGCCTACTCCATTGGGTGTGGAGTCAAAAAAGGTCATCTATGCCCCAAACTATTGTGGCTTTATCCTAAAACCACATATGATGGCCTAAGGCCATCAAAAAAGATAGGCCAATGCTTTCCTCTATCGTGAATCTGATTTTCTTCTGACTTCACCAAGGCCAATCTGAAGATGTAGGTCGAATTCATCTGGTTCAACATGTCAAACTTCTTCACCCAGCTACAATATTGAATATCATAAGTGCACTCTTCACCATGAAACATTTGAAACTCATGCACAAACTAAAAAAACTGATCATTGTGTGACATAAGCATTTTATGATCATCAAACAACACACCCTCATGTTGGACACAACACCAATCATCACTTAAACCACTGTCACACTTCCTCAAAAGATCACCCAGCTGGAAAAGAAAAAACTCACCTTCTACCACACAGCTGGCATCATAGGGATCATTTTGATCATCAATTTGCATATCAAAAAAGTTGTCAAAATAATTCATCAGCAAATCACACCTATTATGCAAACCATTATCAAGATCATGAAAAGAAAAAGAATCATTTTCAGGCAACTGTAACTCATAATGCTAATAAAAACCTTTGTCTTTGTGTCCCAAGTCCTCTTCAAAACTCCCTACATCAGAAACTTGTATGCATGCCAAGCAGTCATCACTACCCTCCCAAGGTTGCACATAAGCATGTAGTTTTGACTTATCATTACAATCTAATTTTAGATTCATGCCTAATCCCATTTCCATATGAAGGTATTCATCACAATGTTTATCTTCATCAAGAGAAATGCATTCATGTGTATCCATACTTGAAGATTTTCCATTAAGGTCCTTCTTGCAATGCACATTGTTACCTTCAATTGCCCACAAGTCATTAAAATAAAAATTTACATTTTCATCACCATTCACACCTTCATCATTAGCACTCAAGGCATATGATTGATGAATAAATGATGAACAGTTAGTACCAAACCGATACTGAGAGGGGGGGTGAATCAGTACAGGCAAAAACACTTTTCCTGAACCGGTTTGACTGCAAACATTGCACTTTGACTGACAATCACTAACACCGGTCTAAACAAGATTACTACCGGTAAAACACAGTAAGAATGTCAAAGACTTAAACTAGTAACCCTTAGATTTTCATACAATCTAATACCTCATTTCCACTTCACCCTTATGCATAAACAAGTAATTTATCATCAGAAATATAATGACTGCTAGTTCAACATATTTTACCAATTTGACATAAAACACTAAACCATCACATGAAAGGCATCACACATGACACACTGATTTTTCACATGGAAACCCAACTGGGAAAAACCACGGTGGGGATGAATACCCACAAGTTTTTCTTGAACTCTTTTGAAGTCCGCTCTGTTAGGAGCTTAGTCCGGTTATTGACTTTTACAATAGGTTCTGCTAGGAACTAATCTTGCTAGGGATCACCTGGTTAAGGGATGGCTAAATACCCGGTTAAAGGTTAGAACCCTATTAAAGGTTACCTCACAAGAAGATTTGAATAACTCATTGAATTAAGTCACCCTATTAAAGGATTTACACAAAATCATGTTAAAGCTACCCGATTAAGGGATTTTCCAACTATTGAAATGGTTAGAAGTCAACAGGTAATACACTGATTTGATAACCGCACTCAATGCCAAGGCAAATCCACTTAAGCTCCTTTTCTTTTGCAATCACACTCTGCAGGTATCAACACACTTCTCCAGTCTGGCAAGAATCAAGTATCGCTCACTGGGATACACACATACCATTTGCCAACAAATTTGAAATGAAAAACATCATTGACCTTATAGGAAACAGATAGGTCAGTAGCATAAACCCTAAACCCTAAACATTTAGGTTTTACAATCCAGTAGGTTCAATCTTGACCGTTAATCACACTGCATTGAATACAACGGTCTTCAACAAATCTCAAGACATTCTCCAACGTTCATTATTTGCCACTTCAGGAAGTTGATAACTCATCACGCACTCTCCGCCATTTATAGAGACTTCGCACATTCCCAAGGTAGATAGGATCACTCTCCATGCAAGATCCTCAAGGAAATCCTTCACGTGCACAAGGCTGATGTGGCAACACTATCTGGTCTTCATACAATGATAACTCATCACAAGATGTCATCGGTTCAATCGCACAAGCTTGGAATGCATCAACTGGAAACCCTAAAGCTAAGACTACCAACTGGTAATCATGCCAAATGACCAACGATACAAAACTTCCATTTACTGGTTCTCATACCAACATGCTGGTTCACCTTGAAAAAACATACCACTTCACTTTTTCACAAATACCGGTTTACATCATCATACCAGTTCTTTTGCCAATTTGCTTACTACACCATATCGGTTCATACTTAAGCATATTGACATCAATGACAACATACAATATCATCATGTCACCATGCTCTGCACATATGCCAACAATATCCCCCTTTGGCATTGATGGCAATATACAAAGATATCTTTCTACTTCTGCTTCACATCTTCTCCCCAATACTACAGATATCTTCTCCGCTTCACATCTTCTCCCCCTTTGACAACAATGCCAAAGTGGAGGCATACACATCTATGTTCCACTATGTTGCTCCCCCTAAGGAGTAGCATCCTTCAACACACCAATCATGAAAAAGATATATCAATGTAAGACCTGACTAATGTGGAGCATACACCTTTAGTTCACCTCTTGAAGGGGCAGCACCCCTAATTCACCTCTCAAATAAGTAAAGGTAGCCTTTGGTAGAGGCTTGGTGAATATGTCTGCTAACTGCTCCTACTAGAAATATGTTCCAGTACAACTTCTTTGTTCTGAACCTTCTCCCTCAAGAAATGATACTTGAGCTCGAAGTGCTTGGTTCTAGCATGTTAAATGGGATTCTTGGAGATGTTAATCACACTTGTGTTGTCACAAAATATACTTACTGGTTCAGATACAGGAACTTTGAAGCCATTTAATACATGCTTCATCCAAATTGTCTGGGTGCAGTTCATAAATGTTGCAACATATTCTGCTTTTGCTGTAGACTAAGAGATACAACGCTAGTTCTTACTCATCCATGAGACTAGTCTACCACCAAGAAAAAATGCACCACCGGTTGTGCTCTTCCGATCATCCACATTACCACCCCAGTCAGCATCTGTAAACAGTTTTAGGTTGAAATCACTACTATATGGATACCATAATCCATAGTCAAAAGTTCCCTTCAGATATCTCAGAATCCGCTTGACTGCTACCAAGTGGGATTCTCTTGGGCTTTTCTGGAACTGTGCAGTAATGCCCACTACATGTGCAATGTCCAGTCTGCTATGTACTACATAGTGTAATTTACCAATCATTGATTAGTATTCCTTCTCATTTACCAACCCTGAGTCATCCTCTTTTGATAATTTACAACCAGTCACCATCGATGTACCAACCGGTTTGTTGTCTTCCATGCCAAAATTCTTCAACACCTCTTTGACATACTTGGACTGAGTGATAAAGATTCCATCTTTCATTTGTTGAATCTGTAATCCAATGAAGAACTTAATCTCCCCTATAAGTGACATCTCAAATTCCTTTTTCATCTCATCTGCAAAATCATGACTCATCTTGTCATCTCCTCCAAAAATTATGTCATCAACAAATACCTCACAGATTAAAATTTGATCTCCTTCTGACTTCAGACAGATATTGTTATCTTCACTTGTTCTCTCAAATCCAATCTTCACAAGATGGGAGTGCAAGCATTCATACCATGCTCCAAGTGCCTGCTTTAGTCCATACAAGGCTTTATGTAGCCTACACACCATGTCACTATCTTCTGATAGGGAAAACTCATCTGGTTGCTCTATAAACACCTCCTCTTCTAGTATTCCATTCAGGAATACAAATTTTACATCCATTTGATATACTTTGAATCCCTTGAATGTTGCATATGCAAGAAGCATACAAACTCCTTCTAATCTGGCTACAAGAGAAAAGGTTTCTCCATAGTCTTGTCCTTCTTCTTAAGCATATCCTTTACACACCAGTCTGGCTTTGTTTCTTACCACTATGCCATCTTCATTCAGCTTATTTCTGAAAACCCATTTGGTGCCTATGACATTTTTATGCTCAAGTCTGGGTACCAAAGACAATGTCCATTATTTTCTATCTGGTCAAGTTCCTCTTCCATTGCCTTGATCCAGTCTTCATCTTTATGTGCCTCTTTGAATGTTTTAGGCTCAAGTTCAGAGATCATGCAAGAGTTTTCTCTTACCTTTCTTCTTGTAAGAATTCTTGCATCCTTGTCTCCTATGATCTGCTTTGGATCATGATTCAACTTTACATACCTAGGAATGATCTTAGTTGTTTCCTCTTTCTTTTCTTCTTCATCCTCATCTTCATCAGCATCAACATCTACTAGTGTAGGAGCACTATTACTGGTGCTAGGTTGTTTTGCAAGCGGTTCCCATAAGGTTACTACCGGTTCATCTCCTACTTGCTCACTGTTGGTTTCCTCATATTTCTCAGAGGTTTCATCAACTCTAACATTGATGCTTTCAACAATTCTCCGTCCTAGTTTTGAAACATTTGAGAGCTTTTCTCTTTGTGGAATACCCTAGGAATATTCCCTCATCATATTTAGCATCAAACTTGCTCTGATGTTCACTCCTCTTGATATAATGTTTGCTACCAAACACTCTAAAGTAGCTTACCACTAGTGTCTTACTAGTCCAATACTCATAAGGTGTTTTATCCTTACCCTTTTTGATGAGTACCCGGTTCATTGTGTAGACTACAGTGCTCATCGCTTCTCTCCAAAAGGTGTGAGAAACTTTTTCTTGGATCAGCATTGTTCTGGCTGCTTCAACTACAGTCCGGTTGTTTCTCTCTACTAGACCATTCTGTTGTGGATTCTGGGGGGCAGACAGTTGCCTCTTGATGTTGTTCTCTTCACAGTACTTGTTGAATTCATCGGAAGTGAATTCTCCTCCTTGATCAGTTCTCAGGCACTTAATCCTCTTACTGCTTTCTTTTTCAACCAGTGCTCTAAAGGATTTAACTTTCCAAAGGCTTCAAACTTGTCCTTCAAGAATGTGACCCATATCATTCTTGAGCAATCATCAGTAAGAATCATAAAATACCTATCTCCCTACACACTCCTAGTTTTCATAGGACAACACAAATCAGTATGCACAAGATCAAGTAAATTGTCTGCAGTGAAAGATTTACCTCTGAAGGTTGAGGAAGACATTTTCCCCAGTTGACACTCTCTGCACAAAGGATTCTTTGGTTTTCTCAGCATAGGCAATCCTCTAACTGCCTTGATCTTACTGGCCTTCACAATATTATCAAAGTTTACATGGCAGAGTCTCATATGCCATATCCAACTGTGTGAGCTTGAATTTCATCCTTAGAATATTACCTGTAATAAGTTAGTTTCACAAAATACAATGGAAATGCATACAGGAAATCCAAAATCCACCAATGAAACTACATGAAATAAATATTAAAATAAAACATTATTTTACCTTCATGGCTTATGTCTCATTGTGTCCTAACTCCACTGTTCCTGGTTGCAGATGGTGTGCTCTCAGACAATGCACTATTGGCTTCCAAGATGGCATATGAAGAATGGACTGATAACTTGTAGTTAACTGATAGTATGATATGCAAAAGCTACATGATTATGCTAAAATGCTATATGATAAATGCTATTTCTATTTGCTTCAAAAACTCACAGATGCATATGATTAGCTTGCAAAATGCACTTGAAGTCTCTTCAAGTCTAACTCTCTCTCAACTAAAGCTCTTGATTTTATAAACCTTGAGAGGATAAGATGATGTGGCTCAGATCAATGGTCATGATCAGATCTGGAAATTTGAATGGCTGTGAGTAAAGGTGAAGGTTGAGAGAAAGGGGGAAGGAGAAGACAAGTGTCACTCATCTCACATTGACTGGGTTGTTGACTGAGGGAATCTAGGGATGGTTGGAGGAAATTTAGGCATGGTAGGACAAGTGGACTCAAGTCCTTCCCAAGATGTAGGGGGTGTTGGAGAGAATATAGGAAATGGTTATGAAATGTGTGTATGTACACAATTTCATTAATTTTGGAGGTTGAAGATAAATGATGAATTAATATTTAAGGAATATTAATTTCCTTAGCCACATGTTTGATGAGTTGGCAAAGGGAAGATGAAGTGGAGATGGAGGGTGAGTTAGAAAAAGGGATTAAATAATTTAGGAATTATTTAATATTTGAGACTATAGGATAGGAGAATAACTATTAAATATTAAATATTTAATTGTTTGGAGAAGATAATTAAACATTGGATATTTAATTAACTTGGAGCAGATAATTAAATATTAGATATTTAATTAATTAGAGGAATAAGATAGATGAATTAATTAATAAAATATTAATTAATAGAAAGACATGAAATGAATTAAACAGATTAATCTTTTTGAATTAACTATTTAATAGATGAATAATTATTAAATAAATATAAAATATTTATTTAATTGCTCATAGCCAATTTGTAGGTGTATACACCAACTATCATCAAACTTAGCCATTAGACATGTACTAACATTAGCATTCAGCTGAAATAGGTTACCTTTGGTCTGCATACCAGTAGCCATCAGTTCACCACTCTTACCTTTTATTTTACACACTCCATCTCTGAATTCTAGAGTGAGTCCATTATCATTCAGTTGGGCAACACTCAAAAGGTTGTGTCTGAGACCTTCTACCCAATACACATTGTGAGCACTGCTTTTTCCATTCAGAGAGATGGACCCTCTACCTTTTACCATACATGGTGCATCATTACCAAAATGAACCACACCACCACATACTCTTCCAGAGATAGAAACTTACTCTGGTCACCAGTCATATGGTGAGAATAGCCACTATCAATAATTCACTCATTGGAATTATCAAAGTGGGAGACAAGAGCCTTCTTGTCTGACACATCTTCCTTAACTGCTACAAACACAATGTCTTCACTTCATTCATCTTCTGATTCCTCATCAGTGACACCTTCATCAACTGCTACAAAACAGTTTCTCCAGTTTCCTCCTTTGAACTTCTTGAACCTCTCTGGTTTGTCCTTGTTATCATCATTAGGACAGTTTACAGCAATGTGTCTTATCCTATTGCAAGAAAAACATTTCAAAGGGAGCTTACCTCTGTATTTATCGGTTCCCTTAGGAAGTCTCTTGGCAACAAGAGCTTCAAATTCCATCAGGATCTCCTCATCATCCATTTCTCTACTTTGTCTTGGTTCACCACTGGTACTAGCTTCTTTGCCCTTTCTAGATGGTGCAGTAGATGCTTTAAAGGCTGATTCAGTCTTCTGAATACTGCCATCATAATTATTTATCTCATAAGTTGTCAACTTAGCAATGATGGAGTCTAGGGATACCTTCGTCTTGTCTATAGACCTCAATTCCTGAATAGCAGCAACCCTTATTGCATAGACAGGTAATAAGGATCTCAAGACTTTGCTAACAATAATGGAATCATCTATTATACCACCTGCACTCTTGATGTCTCCAACAACAGTTTTGATTCTTATTCCATATTGTTGAATGGTCTCTCCTTCAACCATCCGCATGTCTTCAAACTTTCCCCTAAGGCTCTCTTTCGTAGCTTGTTTCACATGCTCATC
This sequence comes from Cryptomeria japonica, assembly GCF_030272615.1. Lineage (NCBI taxonomy): Eukaryota > Viridiplantae > Streptophyta > Pinopsida > Cupressales > Cupressaceae > Cryptomeria > Cryptomeria japonica. The sequence goes on from NC_081414.1 coordinate 26,317,349, forward strand.
ACCGCCATAGATATTCTCAAGAGCATCCCATACTTCTTTGGGATTGTCTTTATCCTGAACATCAATAAACTCAATGTCAGATAGACTGTTGATTAGGGCTTCCATGACTTGCCCATTCTCCTGAATCTCTCTCTTTTGATCATCGGTGAGAGTACCAGTAGGGATAACATAAGCATTCTCAACATAGCACCAGTGTTGAGCACCCATGCTTTTGATGTATATCTTCATTATGCCCTTCCATATTTTAAAGTTGTCTTTGTTGAACTTTGGACCTTCCCTCTTCATCATTAGAGTAGGATCTTTTCCTCAAGCGGTTAAGCTTACAACACAGAGGACCTGGAAGTTGCTCTAATACCAATTGATGAATAAATGATGAACAGTTAGTACCAAACCATTACTGAGATGGGGGGGTAAATCAATGCAGGCAAAAACACTTTTCCTAAACCGGTTTGACTGCAAACATTGCACTTTGACTGACAAGCACTAACACCGGTCTAAACCAGATTACTACCAGTAAAACACAATAAGAATGTCAAAGACTTACACCGGTAACCCTTAGCTTTTCATAAAATCTAATACCTCATTTCCACTTCACCCTTATGCATAAATGAGTAATCTATCATCAGAAATATAATGACTGGTAGTTCAACATATTTTACCAGTTTGACATAAAACACTAAACCATCACATGAAAGGTATCACACATGACACATTGATTTTTCACGTGGAAACCCAACTGGGAAAAACCACGGTGGGGATGAATACCCACAAGCTGTTCTTGAACTCTTTTGAAGTCCGCTCTGTTAGGAGCCTAGTCTGGTTAGAGACTTTTACAATAGGTTCTGCTAGGAACTGATCCTGCTAGGGATCACCCGGTTAAAAGTTAGAACCTTGTTAAATGTTACCTCGCAAGAGGATTTGAAGAACTCATTGAATTGAGTCACCCTGTTAAAGGATTTACACAAAATCTTGTTAAAGCTACCCGGTTAAGGGATTTTCCAACTGTTGAAATTGTGAGAAGTCAATAGGTAATACACTGATATGATAACAGCACTCAATGCCAAGGCAGATCCACTTAAGCTCCTTTTCTTCTACAATCACACTCTGTAGGTATCAACACACTTCTCCGGTCTGGCAAGAATCAAGTATCGCTCACTCGGATACACATATACCATTTTCCAACAACTTCAAAATGAAAAACATCATCAACCTTATAGGAAATAGATAGGTCAGTAGCATAAACCCTAAACCCTAAACATTTAGGTTTTACAATCCAGTCGGTTCAATCTTGACCGTTAATCACACTGCATCGAATACAACGGTCTTCAACAAATCTCAAGACATTCTCCAACGTTCATTCTTTGCTGCTTCAAGAAGCTGATAACTTATCATGCGCTCTTCGTCGTTTACAAAGACTTTGCACATTCCTGAGGTAGATAGGATCACTCTCCATGCAAGATCCTCAAGGAAATCCTTCATGCGCACAAGGCTGGTGTGGCAACACTATCTAGTCTTCATACAATGCTAACTCATCACAAGATGTCATCGATTGAATCGCACAAGCTTGGAATGCATCAACCAGAAACCCTGAAGCTGAGACTACCAACCAGTAATCATGCCAAATGACCAACAATACAAGACTTCCATTTACCGGTTCTCCTACCAACATGTCGGTTCACCTTGAACAAACATACCACTTCACTTTTTCACAAATACCAGTTTACATCATCATACCGGTTCTCTTGCCAGTTTTCTTACTACACCATATCGGTTCATACTTCAGCATATTGACATCAATGACACCATACAATATCATCATGTCATCATGCTCTGCACATATGCCAACAATGATCATACTCAAAAAATTCCATGGGCTCATATTCTTTATCATTTTTCACATCAGTTGGCTCAGACATAGGAAGAAGATTGACATTAGGTGCATCACATTCAATACTATATGAGATATTTTCAGTGTCAAACATTATATCAACAGAGTATAAGACTTCTTCACCTTTTCCAAATGCATACTTCTAGTACTCAGCTGCTAATAATTCTGAGACTCCCTCACTATTGTTTGAACGTGTGTCCTCTTCATACATAGGTCCCATATCTTCTTGCTCCATGTCTTCGCAAGGGCTGTGAACACCATTCTTTTGCAAATCACTGCCTTCACAAATGACTGGTGCAGGGGCACCAATGAAGCATGGAGGTGCAAGAATCAATTGTGGCTTGGTCAATATGATCTAGGGTCTCAAGGACATAATTATGATGTATTAAAGCCTATTATGGCAGTTGGATGTAATGAAAAGCATAAAATAAATATAAGTCCTAATGAGCCTGGTAAGGACCATAGGACCAATCTATGTACTACAGGCTTGGTTAGGACACCAAGGGTTAGAATGGGTATTTTTAATCATAAATGATGTAATAAGGCCAAATTAAGAGCCTTTGAGTTAATTTTGGGAGTCCTAGAAGTCCATTTGTTAAAGGAAACAAATTTGAATTTCAAATCCTAACAGTTAGTTAGGAATAGGCGGGTAAATGGTAGTTTGGATATTTGATGAGTTTTGTACCGGTTTTTGGCTTGGGAACAGTTTTTTCATGCCTATTGAAGGCCAAGGAAAGAAAGAGGAATGGGAGTTGAATGTATTGTTCTAGTTTTAATAAAGAGTTTTCATATTTCCTGCAAATTTGATACAATTTTTATGCTTTCTTGTTCATAAAACTTCAAATCCACATTCACATGAATTAGGGACTGTTATAGATTTTTTGGGAAAGATTTCTATTCATGTTTAAATCCATTTTAAGTCTTAAAATAATCACGTTCAGAACCTTTTATTGATTATCCTGTTGACAGCATTGGGAAATACATAGTTTTGAGAGTCTTTATGGCATAAAGGCTCATTCTACTTTATGTATTCTTATTGTTCCTTTTTTAATGGGTCATATCTGATGTATTTTAGCCTCTAATAACATGAAATTATGCAGGAGAGAGAAGTTTGATGTTGGTGATCACCATTGAAGTGAGTTTACGTTGGAAAAGGACATGATATGAGAGGTGTAGGTATTAGATTGGAAGATCTGACCTCATGAGGGCACATTTTTATGGTTTTTTATGATTTTGCACATTGAATACATGGTGAATCAACTTGGTTTGGGTTTCAGAAGTGTTGGGAGAGCATAGTTTGAGAAAGCCCTAGTTTTTAGGACATAAGAGGGAGGGTTTGATAAGAAGCCTATCAAATGAGAATGGATCTATAAGTGGGTGTGAAATTTTATTTTTTTGGACACTAACACAATACTTTTTCAAGGATTGGGATTGAATGGAGTTTATTTTTTAGTACTTACTTTGTAAAAGTGGGTTAATTGGGCTTAGTTCGAAAGTGGCAGGGTACTGATCCAGGGTGTTGATCCAAAAGGTTCATATTTGGTTTTTAGATATGTTGAAGAAATTCCAAAAGGGTATCTAGAAGTATAAAAAAAAACTCAAGTGGTTTGGGAAAGTTTTGAGTTAAAGCCAAATTTCTTGTTGAGCAGTGCTACTAGGAATAGGCCTAGTTAGTTACCCAGTAAGGGTTTGTGAGTGAAACAGACAAAAGGGTGAGTGAAGTCTATTTAGACAAGTTTTATATGGCATGTTGGGACCCTAGAAGGTGTTAAGATAGGTTGATGGAGTTGGGAGTCAAGTTTGGGCATTTTGGTGAAATTGAGTGAAGGAGAAAGACCAAGTTGGCCTAGGACATTGGAGACATAGTTGACTAGTTTCATTGGGTATTACTTGTGAATTGTGTTGGATCAGTTTTCTCTACATCATATTGGTATCAGAGCCACTAGTAGGTTCTTGTGGGAAGTAAGGAAGAGGGAGAAGTTGTGTAGTGAGTTGGGGTATAGACAAGATGCCTCCAAAACAACAAATAGCAAGGGAGAACCAAGAGTTGAAAGAGACCTTGGAAATGGAGAGGAGAGAAAGAAGAGAATAAGAAGTAGCAAGGGATAGAGAGATGAGACAAATGAGAAGGGAGAATGAAGCATTGTAGGCAAGGTTGGAAGCCTTGGAGAGAGGATCTAGAAGAGGGCCACAAAGAGAGAATGAGGAAGAAGATGCTGACGCAAATGATGGAGTAGATGAGAATCGGAATGAAGGGAATTAAGAAGGGGAACTAGACCCTGAAGAGAGAAGGATGGTCAAGCTATTGAAGGCAGTACAAGGAGTTGGAAGTAAGATAGCCATTGATTTTCCTATCTATCATGGCAAGATGGATAGTGAAGAGGTATTGGGGTGGATTGATGCCATAGAAAACTACTTTGAGTATGAAGACATGGATAAGGAGAAGAAGGTCAAGTTTACTAAAACAAAATTGAGACAGACTGCTCTAACTTGGTGGACTAGTGCACAAACTGAGAGAGTGGCTAGAGGAATGACTAAGATCTCAACATGGAGTAGGATGAAGGCCATGATGAAGGATCAATTCCTTCCATCTGATTATGCAATTCAGACGAAGAGGTTGACACAAAATCTGAAGCAAAAGGATATGGATGTGATGACTTATACTGAGCAATTTCACAATCTAAGCATAAGAGGAGGATTAGAGGATGCAGATGAAAAGGTTGCAAGATATGTTAATGGGCTTAGATACAACTTGCAAGATGAGATGGGGTTTAGTGTGCCAAAGACACCTGAAGAGTGTTTCCAATTGGCTATACGGGTGGAAGAAAAGGTAAAGAGGAAGCAAGAGAGACAATGAGGAAGTGGTAGAGGAAATGCAAATAGAGGTAGGGGCAGAAGACCTAACAATGATGGGCAAGGACAAAGTGGAAATGATAAGGGTAAGGAGTCTACTTCTGATCAGAGAGGAGGATACAGAGGTGGAAGAAGATTTGGGACAGGTAGAGGCTTGGGAGTGTTTACAAGCAGGTGTTTTACATGTAATGAGGTTGGGTACCCTTCTTTCAAGTGTCCAATGAATGAACAAGGTGGCAAGAAGGATGAAAGGAGAGTTAAGTTATCACAAGAGGAAGAACAACCAGAAGAAGAGAGGATTGGTATTGTTGCTCTAGTACTTGAAGGTGACTTTCTGATGTTTAGGAGAGGTCAAATGTTACAGCAAACACACCCAAAGGTTTCCAGTTTCAGAACTCAATGTTTGAGAAAAGGTAAGGTGTGTAAAATGATCATAGATTCAGGGTCTCATGATAATTTGGTGTCATATGGAATGGTTAATAAATTGCATTTGGAGAAATACCCTCATAGTAGACCTTATAGGGCAACATGGGTAAGCAATTAACAAAGCCTTTTGATTCAAGAACAATCCTATGTTAAATTCTCTATTGGGGATTACCATCATAGGGTCTTGTGTGACATAGTTCCCATGACTTCTTGTCATATCCTTTTGGGGAGGCCTTGGCAGTACTTAAGGAGAACTTTACATGATGGGTTTCACAATACTTATGTTGTTCATAAAGATGGTAGAAGATTTACCTTGATTCCTTTGCAAGATGATCAGTCATTAGGGTCAAATATCATATGTTTTGGTGGAAAAGAGTGTGTGGATTTGTAGGGAAGAGGTTTGAAGAGTGGGTGGGTTATAGAGCAACAACAAATTGGTTTGGATACCTACTAGAAGGTGCAGGCAAGCCTGCAATATAAAGTGGTGTAACATAGTGTGAAGGTGGGGACCATTGGGTGTCCTATTGGTGGCAAGCCTAAAGATAGAGATAGTCCTTCAAAGTTGAATGGTTTTGGGGGTCATTTGGACATCAAGAAGTCAGTGAATATGGTGAAGCAGCAGTCAATATATGAATGTCCAAAACAGGGAAACCATGATTTTTTTAAATCTAATCATTTGACTGAGTTTGGTGCAGGTTCTAGGTGGAGGCCTCACTCATTTCATGATTTTTTATTGCAATAGATGCCCCATACAAAGATAAATTGCAGAAATCCTTCCAGCAAGATGCATGGTGTGAAGCCAAGACCTCTCTTCTCTTGGGACAAGATATTTTTCATAGGGGGGAGTATGGTGCAGGGGCGCCCAATGAAGCATGGAGGTGCAAGAATCCATTGTGGCTTAATAAATGTGATATAGGGTCTCAAGGACCTAATTATGATGTATTAAATCCTATTATGGCATTTGGATGTAATGAAAAGCATAAAATGAATATAAGTCTTAATGAGCCTGGTAAGGATCAAAGGACCAATATATGTAATACGGGCTTGGGTAGGACACCAAGGGTTAGAATGGGTTTTTTTAATCATAAATTATGTAATAAGGCCAAATTAAGAGCCTTTCAGTTAAGTTTGGGAGTCCTAGAAGTCCATTTGTTAAAGGAAACAAATTTGAATTTCAAATCCTAACGGTTAGTTAGGAATATGCGGGTAAATGGTAGTTTGGATAGTTTGATGAGTTTTGTACCAGTTTTTGTCTTGGGAAAATTTTATTCACACCTATTGAAGGCCAAGGAAAGAAAGAGGAATGGGGGTTGAATATATTTTTCCAGGTTTAATAAACAATTTTCAAATTTCCTGCAAATTTGATACAATTTGTATGCTTTCTTGTTCATAAAACTTCAAATCCACATTCACATGAATTAGGGACTATTATAGATTGTTTGTGAAAGCTTTATATTCATGTTTAAATCCATTTTAAGTCTTAAAACAATCTCGCTCAGAACCTTTTATTGATTGTCTTGTTGACAACATTGGGAAATACATAATTTTGAGAGTCTTTATGGCATAAACACCCATTCTACTTTATGTATTCTTACTGTTCCTTGTTGAATTGGTCATATCTGATATATTTTATCCTCTAATAATATAAAATGATGCAAGACAGAGAAGGTCGATGCTGGTGATCACCATTGAAGTGACTTTACCTTGGAAAAGGACATGATATGAGAGGTGTAGGTATTAGATTGGAAGATCTAATCTCATGAGGGCACATTTTTATGGCTTTTTATGATTTTTCACATTTAATACATGTTGAATAAACTTGGTTTGGGTTTCGGAAGTGTTGGTAGAGCATAGTTTGAGAAAGCCCTAGTTTTAAGGACACAAGAGGGAGGGTTTGATAGAAAGCCTATCAAATGAGCATGGCTCTACAAATGGGTATGAAAATATTTTGTTTTGGACCCTAAAAAAAGACTTTTTAAAGGTTTTGGATTGAAGGGAGTTGATTTGTTAGTACTTGGTTTGTAAAAGTGGGCTAATTGGGCCTAGTTGGAAAGTGGCAGGGTATTGATCCAGGGTGTTGATTCAAAAGAGTCATATCTAGTTTTGACATATGTTGAACAAATTCCAAAAGGGTATCTGGAAGTGTAATTTTTTTTTAAGTGGTTTGGGAAATTTTTTATTAAAATTCAAATTTGTCACTGAGCAACGCTACTAGGAATAGGCCTGGTTAGTTACCTGGTAAAGGTTTGTGAGTGAAAAGGCCAAAATGGTGAGTTAAGTCTATTTAGACAAGTTGAATAGGACATTTTGTGACCCCTAGAAGGTGTTAAGATAGGTTTATGGAGTTGGGAGTCAAGTTTCGGCATTTTGGTGAAATTGAGTGGAGGAGAAAGACCAAGTTGGCCTAGGACATTGGAGACATAGTTGACTGGTTTCATTGGGTATTGCTTGTGAATTGTGTCGGATCAGTTTGCTCTGCATCAATGACACTATCATCCACATTACGTCTGTCATGACAATCATTTTCAAGTGCATACTCTTCATCCTCTTGTTGTTCATAACCATTATCTACTTCATTTTGATAATGCATTTCATTTTCAATGATACACAAAGTATCATTACCAATTTGGGCATTATTATCACATTCTTGTTCAATCTTTTCATCATCAGCAATTAGGTGTTCATTATTAAATCCAATTTTAGACTTGAAACCCCCAATCATGTCTATCCATCCAATAATTTGACTCATGTTAGCTAGTTTCAAATCTCTTGACCACTGAACTATTAATGTGAGGATCCAGTTAACACTAAGAGGGGGCGTGAATCAATGATAACAATAAACTGCAATCTTTCACCAATCTGAAAACACTTCACCAAAAATAGTTCATAACCAATATCGGTAGCTAATCAAACAGTCTCCAAAATAGATTTACCAAAACATTACCAGTACCTACTTAAGTGTTCATCATTAAGAAAACATAGTAAAGGCATCAAATGAATAACTCAACAATCCATGAACATAGAGATTTTTCACATGGAAAACCAAATGGGAAAAACCATGGTGGGAATTGGTACCCACAAAATATTTGCACTCTTTTGGAATACGCCATGTTAAAGGCCTAGCCCGGTTAGGAGATTTACAATAATGCCCGGTTAAGAGTAGACCATGTTAGGAGTCACTTGGTAAAGGGATTTTACCCTTAGCTCTATTAGGAGCTCTACCCTGTTAGGAGTAACCTTACTAGAGGATTTAAACCCAAATTAATGAGCCACATAGTGAAGGGATTTACAAGATCAGGCTTGTTAGGACCTACCCAGTTAAGGGATTTTAATGTTGTTGCAACCGTTAAGAAACAATAGGTAAATGATCTAATCAATACACTCTCTGCTTGCTATTATAGATCCACTTCAGCTCCAATTTGCTTCACTCATGCAGACATCTCAATCTGGTTCGACACACTCTTCTTCTCTGATCATCGACATAATAAACCTTCTAAAACTTGACCTAAAGAGACTTAACAATTAGGTCGGTTATAAAACCCTAACCTACTATGAAACTACATCATAGATCATATCAAATCATTACAAATCATTACAATTCATCATACAGATCATTACAACAAATTTTAAGATAATTATAGTCATTGAATGATCATAACTCATCACCACACATCGATCTGATAAGTTGTCAAACCCTTAACACATTCTGCTAAGCACTTCATTGTTGCCCAAGAAATTCAGTCCATGTACATGCTTAAATGCAATCTTATCATCATACACAGTTTCTGACACGTCACCACTAACTTATGAACATGATAAGAATCACCACCAAAACATAAAACATCACCAGTCAAAGATCTTGTTACTGGTTCTTAAACCCTAGCTGAATATACAACAGTTAATAACAAACATGACTTCCGGTTCTCCAAACATGATGTGGTTCCAATCAAAGACTTATTACAATTTTATAAGGATACATTCCAAACCGCAACACCTAACTCAACACAAATCTCTACCGCAATCATCTCCTTCATTGTTCCTTCTTACCGGTTCACTGCCAACTTAGAAAATATTCCATTACCAGTTAGACTTCGATAACTTAGATAACCTAGATGTTATACCAAACATAAATAAACATGGTTGCCATCAATGACAACAGAAATAACTGATCATCAAGCATCATATCATAATTATATCATCACCAACAGTCCATCAATATATCATCACCAATAGTCCTCTACTGGTACACCATCATCTCCATCAGTTATGCCAATATGCCAACAATCTCCACCTTTGGCATTGATGGCAACACTAAAAGAATGCAACAACTAAAACAATCAATTGTTAACAAATAGTAGGAACTCATCATGCCATGTTGTATTGATATGTGCTTCACTTGATATTTTTCTTTGATCTTCTCCCTGTCATTGTTCTTCTCCCCATGACTGTTACATTTCTTCTCCCCATGACTATTACATTTCTTCTCCCTATTGATGTTATATTTCTTCTCCCCCTTTTATAGCAATTCCAAAGATGCAAAGGCATCTTCTGTATTCAACTATGTTTCTCCCCCTGAGGAGTAGCCCACTTCTCATCAATCCAAAGTGTAAGATATTCAATGAATCCACTAGATTGATGCATCACTAGCATCCTAGTTGATCTTGTGTAGGGGTATAACCCCTAACTTATCTCTGAGATATTCAAAGATATCCTTAGGTAATGGATTAGTTAATATATCTTCCAATTGCAGCCAAATACTCTACTTCTATTGTAGACTGAGAAATACAAGTTTGTTTCTTAATGGTCCATGATACAAGTCTACCACATAGAAAGAATGCTCCATCACTTGTGCTCTTCCAATCATCTACATTACCTGCCCAATTAGCAGATCAATGAATACCTACAAAGAAAAATTTCCTCTGTATGGATACCATAATCCATAGTCAGTTGTCCCTCTAAGATATCTAATATTCTCTTCATTGTTGTCATATGTGTCTCCTTGGGGCTCTTCTAAAATCTCGCTACTAAACCAACTGCATGGGCAATATATAGTCTACAATGAACAACATAATGAAGTTTCCCAATCATAGATTTGTATTCCTTCTCATCCACTAAGGGTGAATCATCTTCTTTTGACAATCTGCAACCTATAACCATAGGTGTTCCAACCAGTTTACAGTCTTCCATTCCAAATGTCTTTAACACTTCCTTCACATACTTAGACTGACTGATAAAAATACCACCTTTCAGCTGTTGGACCTGCAAACCAATGAATTTTTTTTATCTCACCTATCAGACATCTCAAACTCTTCCTTCATCTCATCTGCAAAAGTCATACTCATATCATCATTTTCTCCAAATATGATATCATCAACAAATACTTTTGCAATCAACATCTTGTCTCCTTTAGTTTTCAAATAAATATTGTTGTCCTCACTGGTTCTCTGAAATACTATCTTTATCAGATGTGCATGAAGTCTTTCAAACCATGCCCTTGGTGCTTTCTTTAATCCATATAATGCTTTATGTAGTTTGCATACCATATCCTTGTCTTAATACAATGCAAACCCATCTGGTTGTTCAATATACACATCTTCTTCAAGAATACCATTTAGAAATGCTGACTTTACATCCATTTGGTATACTTTAAAACCTTTAAAGGCTACAAATGCAAGTAGTATTCTAACTCCTTCAAGCCTAACAATCGGTGCAAAGGTCTCTCCATAATCTTCACCTTCTTCTTGTGCATACCCTTTGCAAACTAGTCTTTCCTTGTTTTTGATTTGCAACAACTTCACCATCTTCATTCAACTTGTTTCTAAATACCCACTTTGTACCAATCACATTTTTATCATTGGGTTTAGGAACAAGTGACCAAGTGTTGTTTTTCTCAATCTGATCAAGCTCTTCATTCATTGCCTTTATCCAATCATCACCCTTAAGATCTTCTCTTACTGTCTTCAGTTCAACTGTGGAAATCAGATAAGCAATTTCTCTGATCTTTCTTCTTGTTTATACTTCATCCTTCTTGTCTCCAATAATCTGATCAACAAAGTGATTTAACTTCACAAATCTAGGTATAACCGGTTCCAATAAAGAAGTTTCTTCATGTTCTTCATCTTATTCATCTTCTACTGGTTGAGCATCTTCCTTTGCACTATTCTTCTCAACATCAATCTGAATCTTCAGTTCAGTAATCACTAGCTTTTGTTCCTTAACTGCATCAAACTAGCTGATAACATCAGATTTATCAGAATACTTATCAACTTCTTTACAACTAGGGTTTCCGATCTAAATGCTCTTCCTCAATCTTCTCAATCCACTATCAATCTTACCAAAGTAGCAATCAAAAGTTCTTCTATGTTCTTGTTGCTCTCAAAAATGTTAAGTGAAACATGAGACTAACAAACACTTTTATTTGCCTTTTATCATACTGGTTGAACATACCCTAATCACTGTTCAACTTTAAAACTTAATACCGACACACATATCACATTCAATTTACCGGTTTAAAATGTAACCGATTCAAAAATTACTTCATAACATCATATTGCATCAAGATATACAGATTTGACTTACTGCACACCATTTAGGGGATCCAGAAATGGATCTGACAATAAGTTCCCCCTAAGCCTTATCATAGCTTAGTTTACCGGTCAAGGATTCTCCACACTAGGTGAAAAATGGGAGTCCTTTGATGGTTTCTCCTCACTTTTCTTCTTCCAAATCTTATTCATCTCACTCCTGGTTTCTTCAACATCAACTTTCTTCTTTCCTTTCTGATCAATAGACTGATTAATTGGTTTGTTCATTTTATCTCTACAAAACTTTGCAAGGTGTCCCGGTTTATGACAATGGAAACATGTCATTCTAGATTCTCTCCAGGGTCTAGCATTGCCTCTACCAGTTCTTCTTCTACAATTCATAGCAACATGACCGAAGTTGTGATAGATTGAATATGTCACATTCCATCTATTCTCCATTTCATATGGACTAGACCGGTTCACATAAGGTCTCTGTCAAGTAGGATTCTTCCAGTCATTGTAAGATCTGCCAAGTAGGTTTTTTCCGGTCATAGTAAGATCTCTGACAACCGCTATTAGACCTCTAGTCCATGTAAGATCTCTGATTGTTCACACATTTCCTACACTCAACAAATATATTCCCATACTTGTTGCAATTGAAGTAAAATCCATTAAAAGTTCTAGGCTTATATCCTTCATATGCAGTAGATCTATATCCATCAAAAGTATTGAATCTACTTCTACAAACATTAGCAATATGACCTACCTTATGATAGTTAAAACATACTGGTTTGTAGGTTCTATTACCAGTATTCTTCTTTTTGGTCTTTGGTGCAGATTTGGCTATATGCTCAGTGTCCTTGGTGCTATGGCTCTCCTTGTTCAAAGGTTGTGAATCCTAAGCCATGTGTATCTCCATTCTACCTTTGTGAGTGAATCTTCTCATCAAGCATAGTAGTGCTCTTCTTGAATCTAGCTAGTATCTCATTAGCATCAGTCAACTCCTTGGTAAGTTCTTCATTCCTTTTTGTAAGACTTTCTCTGAGAGACATAGCCATGTCTATATCTTCTTGTATTTCCTCTTTCTCTTCTTTTTCCTCTTGAAGTTGTGTATGCAAGGTGCTAATCTCCCAATTCATCTTTAAGATCTCATGATCCTTATCTTTTATTGTTTCTTCAGCTATCCTTTTGGCTTCTAGCTCTTGACTCATCTTGATAGTAAGGGCTTCCAGCTCTCTCCTTAGATTTTTGTTATCATCATTCATCTTATCCACCTCATTAACCAAGGAATCAATGTTTGCTTCATCAGATGAACCGCATTCAATGAATTCCATCAACTACTTATCCAACTCTCTTCTCTTAGCCAGTGAAGCTTTATACTTGACTTTTAGTTCTGTAAGGAAGCTCAGGTGCGGAAATAGCTTCCTACACTAATCTCTAGAGGAAAGTATTGTGCAAATTCTTTTAAATCCTTACAATGTCAGATTTGTTAACTACTTTAACAAAGATATTGCACCCATATACCATGCATATAGAAAATAGAGAATGACACAATGATTTACCCTAGGGAAAACCTTTCGGTAAAAAACCCCAGCACTCCAAAACCTGCACAATGTATTATCTTCAACACAACTGTTACAACATAGTTGCAAATGCAAGTTCTTTCAGGAGACAATCGACACTTAAAGACAAAATCCAGTAGCACGATATCATACCAACAATACACTCTTTTTGTATCACAGTTTGTAACCCTAAAAAATGCTTATGCGCTTTCCTTTTTAGGGCAACTTCCAAAGATAGCCGTATTAGGGTTTTACCATTCTCCAAGAAAATAGGAACCCTAAAAAAATTTTTGGGGCGATGCCCCGAAGCCCACGATTGAGGAAGAGTGTACAGTACTCAACTTTATCAGTTGCCACATGTCTTGCATGTCTTCACCCGTCATTGAAATCTCCTAGAAATAGCTCTTACATGTCATAGGAATCCGTCATAACCGTTTCAGCCATGATCTCCTTACACACAATTCAAGATGCCGACACATTAAGTGGAGTGACACATCAACATGCCAACTAGACATGTACACTCACACTTAATTACATTATTTGCAAGAAATACATTTTACAAAACAAATAATAAGAATAGGAATTATCCAAGGTTGAGACACCTTATTCCTAACAAGTTCATCATAGGCTTCTTCAGATTCTGCAAGCCTATTTGAAAGCTTTCATTTACTCATTGAACCTTCTGGTGGAACCTAAAATTACAGGCAAAAACTTGGTAATTGATAACCCGATTGCTCAGGTTGGACAATCAAAAAATTATTCTCAAAAAATTATTCTACAGGGAGTATATCTTACCCAAGAATATTTTTTGCAATGTGATTATATTTTGCATATAAATGATTTAAAAATAAAATATATTTTTACAAAAGGGCAAGGAGAGGGAGTTGAACACTCAACCTCTCAACCCGACCTTCCTAACTACGCATACCTACCCTCCCCTTTTACCAATTGCTCTATTGTATTACTTGAAAATGTTTATTAGGGTAAATTACTATGGATAATGATTTGAAAACATCTCCACAAGATTTTAATTTACTAAAGTAATCTTGAAATGTGGAAATACATTTTGAAATATGTGATTTAAATAAATTATTTTTACCCTAAAACATTGGTAAAATACATATTAGGGTAAAATGTTGTTTCATATAAATGGATCTTATTTTGAAAAATATGTTAAAAAGGTGTGAAATGTACTAATGAAGAAAATTGAATATTGATATCATTATTACCTTTTTTACTCTCTTGTAAATTATTTTTGCCCTTAATCACTAAATTAAATAATTTAGGGTGAATTTTATTTATTAAGAGATTAATTAAAGGATAAATATTTATTACAATGTTGTTTTATGTGTAGAAAGCTAAAATTCTTGGGCAAACATTAAAAGGGAGTATTCTTTATCCAAGATTACATTTTGACATTTTTTTGTGATATAATATTTCTAATTATTACTTGCGAAAGGCATTTTGATATTTATAGCATCTTGATATACTTATGCAAGTAGTATTTTCTTTTTGCCTTTTAAGAAATTATAATTGTAATATTTTTTATCAAAAGGGAAAATATATGTGGTATTGGATGACCTAAAATAGGGTTTGATATATTACTATGTCATTTTATATTCTCTTAATATTATTTTCACCCTAGGTAAATAATTTGAACATATTCATTAGGGTGAGTCATTTAATGCTTGATTGCTTTTTGCAAAGGTTATTTCGTATGATATAATATTTCTCACCCAAATTAAAGATTACCAAAAGGTGAGAAAGTATTGTAACATTATCAGAAGGGAAGTATTTTCTTTTACTTACTATACAAAATATTTTACCTTATGTTATTTAATAAAAACTATTATTGGAATAAATATTTACAAGTGTTTAATACTTTGATTTAAGTGAATTATTGTAAATAAGTATTTTACATAGGGTAAAATGATTATTGCCTAATCTAAAGTGGAATATATTTAATCTTTAATTAATAAGGGATTTGATTGGTTTATTTTATGTGTAGGAGATATTGAATATTTACGGGAAGTATTATCAAAGTGGAGGATAAAGGATATAGTATTAAAGCTTTATTTAGTGTGTATTTTAGGGATTCAAATGTAATTATCTCTGTAAACCAAAGGGTGTGTCATGTATGCCAAAGGGTGTGTCCTTTCACATATGTCTTTTGGATCAGGTATTTATAGGGAGTCTTTTTCAATTAAAAAAAGGAAGAGACAATTCACAATTTGTTAGACTAACAGTAGGGGCTATGGGATGTCTGTATTGGAGAAGTTTGTAGCAATGGAAGTATCATTTTGAGCAATCACTGTGTAATGGAGTATCTGTAAGTGTAGCTATTGTATGCATTCACTCTCCAGAAATTAATATACAAGATTTGTTGTTTCAATTCCAGAATTCGTGTATAATTTTGTGTTGATGAATTTGATTTTGTCCTCTTGATAAATCTGATAAAGGGTTTAATACAGTGTGCCACCACAAGTTGTTATAATTGAATATAAGATTTGCTTCTTCATGTTCTTATAGCACTTAATGGAACCTCTGTATTGATAGTCTTGTGTTACAAGTTGCCTGAAAACTATCTCAAGAGTTTAATCGAATTATTTGTCCAGAAAGTATCGTGCATATTCCTGGATAGAGGCACTGGTCTGTCATTTATTTCTGAGATTTTGATTTGTATGCATAAGGTCCTTACAGAGAAACATTCTTCCATATCCTATTTGAACTAATCCTTGTAGATTTCATTCAAGTCCTAAAAGCATTTCATTTTCAATATACAATATCTTTAACATACACTTTTATTCATATTCAGTTTTAAGTTTTCAAAGTATTCAACTAAAGCACATGATATAGCATAGTTGTAGAACACTAATTTGCCAGTTGTGTAAACTTTCTTAGAGGCTTAAATCCACATTTAAATAACTCTTTTGTACTTGAGAGGGAAGGGTACACCTACCTAGGTCTTGTGGAGCTTGAAGTGCAGTCGACCATCCCTGTTTGTTGGCCAAGACTGATTGGATTTCCTAAGGAGTTGGCAAGTCTTTGGGTTTTCCAATCTGTGTTTTTGGGCACCAACACCTTCCCCCATGTTATCCTCAAGGATATTTACCTCAAGTGGTTAAGCTTTTGTACAAAGAGTACCTATGCTCTGATACCCATTGTTAATGTGACGATCTGGTTAACACTAAGAAGGGGGGCTGAATCGGTGATAAAAATCAACTGTAATCTTTCACCAATCTGAAAACACTTCACCAAAAATAGTTCAGAACCAGTACTGGTAGCTGATCAAACAGTCTCCAAAATAGATTTACCAAAACATTATCAGTAGCTACTGAAGTGTTCATCATTAAGCAAACATAGTAAAGGCATCAAATGAATAACTCAACAATCCATCCACAACATGAACAAAGAGATTTTTCATATGGAAACCCAAATGGTAAAAACCACAGTGGGAATTGGTACCCACAAAATATTTGCACTCTTTTGGAATGTGCCTTGTTAAAGGCCTAGCTTAGTTAGGAGCTTTACAATAATGCCTAGTTAAGAGCAGACCCTGTTAGGAGTCACCTGGTGAAGGTATTTTAACCCCATCTCTATTAGGAGCTCTACCCTATTAGGAGTAACCTCTCTAGAGTATTTAAACCCAAATTAACGAGCCACCCAATGAAAGGATTTACAAGATCAGGTCTGTTAGGACCTACCCAGTTAAGGGATTTTAATGCTTTTGCAAGTGTTAGGAAACAACAAGTAAATAATCTGATTAATGCACTCTCTGCTTGCTAGTACAGATCCACTTCATCTCCAGTATGCTTCACTCATGCAGACATCTCAATCTGGTTTGACACACTCTTCTTCTTTGATCACCAACACAATAAACCTTCTAAAACTTGACCTAAATAGACTTAACAATTAGGTCAGTTACAAAACCCTAACTTACAATGAATCTAAATCATAGATCATATCAAATTGTTATAAATCATTACAATTCATCATACAGTTCATTACAACAAATTTCAAGACAATTACAGTCTTTGAATGATCATAACTCATCACTGCACATCAATCTGATAAGTTGTCAAACCCTCAACACATTCTGCTAAGCACTTCATTGTTTCCCAAGAATTTTTCTCCATGTGCACACTTAAATGCAATCTTATCATCACACACAGTTTCTAACACGTCGCCACTAACTTATGAACATGATAACAATCACCACCAAACCATAAAACATCATCTGTCAAAGATCTTGTTACTGGTTCTCAAACCCTAGCTGAATATATAACAGTCAATAACAAACATGACTTTCAATTCTCCAAACATGATGTGGTTCCAGTCATAGTATCATTACAATGTTATAAGCGTACATTCCAAACCGCAACACCTAACTTAGCACTAATCTCTACCGCAATCATCCCCTTCATTGTTCCTGCTTATCGATTCACTGTCAACTTAGCAAACATTCCTTTACTGGTTAGGCTTAGATAACTTAGATGATATACCAAACATAAACAAGCATGGTTGCCATCAATGACAACAAAAATAACTGATCGTCAAGCATCATATCATAATTATATCATCACCAACAGTCCATCAATATATCATCACCAATAGTCCTTTACTGGTACACCATCATCTCCATTAGCTATGCCAATATGATAACATGAACAACACTAGGTTCATAGATTTGCAAGAATAAATCAATCCACTCAGAATCCTAAAGCATGAAGCTCGTGGGAATATTATGTAATGCCTTAAGGAACCTTGACAACAGTGCATATGGTGGCTCACCTTCTATTCTCTTCATGTTCAACTATGCACTAACATACATCATTGGATTCACAAGGTTTGGATTGAACTCACATTTGACTTGAGGCTAATAAAAATGTTCATAAGGCTTTAAAGCATGGATTGGGACAACAAGAACATTCACATTTTGAAAAATATTTTTAACAATTGACACATGTTTCTCTTGGGCACATGCTTCATCCCTATTGGCAATAAAATCTTGATACCTTAAGAGTTGCTAATAACATTCATTGTTGCCACTAAATTTCCTAAAAAATAACCCCTTAAAATTTTTCCCTAAATATTTGCATTGTATAGGTAGGCCATCATACCATTCCCTTGCACTATCCTTCAAAGATCTCATAAAATAATTCATGACAATATCTTCAACACGAATCTGAATATCTTCAATAAACTTATAGAATGACTGAATGTGCTTAACTCCTGACTCAAATGTACTTGCATGGAACAAAGGCATGTGATCTCTGAGATCAATAGGGAAAGGATGTGGGTATCCCTGGACATTGCTAAAGTTCAAAGGCCTATAACTTTTAGGGATAAACACTTCTCTAGGTGGACATGGCTTAAGTTGTTGATTATTCATTATACCTGGGTCAAAATTATGACAATACATTTTGACTTGACTTTACAAACTCTTCATACAAACACTACAATTACACCTTATGACTCTTTCTTTCACAACAGGGCCTTAAGAAAAATAAAAAAATGAATGAAAATCAGACTTAAAGCCACTTCAAATGAGCCTATGACAATATTTCATACTTCTTTTCAACACAAAGATGTGACTGGAACTTACAACAAAGCAGTATGAAATCCGAAAACTACTACTTTCCCTTTCTATTATGCTTCAACACTGAATAAGGGTTCATTTTAGAAATTAATACTTTATGGTTTTCATAGAAACTTCAGAAGCAAATACCTGGAAAATATTGCAGTTGCTGATTTCTTCTTCTTTGAATGAGAAATCTTCAAATATGAGCTTCGTTTCTTTGATCACCAGGTTCTTGAATGTCAGAGTCACTGCCTCCTTGTTGAGGAATATTTATTTGAACAACTGCAAGCTATTCAAAGTCTTCTATCATTCTAGGTCTTCATCTTTTTAGCAAAGCCACCTGAATCTTCTTCAAACATGCTACAATAAAACCTTTTCCAGGCTGAAAACCCTTTAACCAGAGACTCACAAGAGACTTTTGACAAACTTTTATTATAAGATTATCTCCAGCAAATTCGCCAATCTGTTGGTTCCCAAATCAACAGATTCTAAGTCCTAGAGGAATAGCCATGCTAACTCATCATTAGACTCGGAATAGGATTTGGCCAACGAACGAGATTCAATTGCACAAGACCAAAATCTCTTGCACTTTTGCCTCTATGAGACCAAGGAAGGTATACCAAAGTAATGCCTAAATCTAAGTCCTAGAGGAATAGCCATGTTAACTCATCAACAGACTCAGAATAGGATTTGGCCAACAAATGAGATTCAGTTGCACAAGACCGAAATCTACTACACTTTTGCCTCTATGAGACCAAGGAAGGTGTACCTAAGTAATGCCTAAATAACTTACAACTTCCTACATTCATGGCATTACAGATTACACCACATACCCCAATGTGTATGTGCCAAGGAAAGTGTTTGAAACTTGGATTTGGCTACAATTCTGGCTTTTAAACTCTCGCTTAGCACTCGGGGTGAGTTTCTACAATAAGCCTACTCTTAAGAACTAAAAATAAAAGAGGCTTTAAGAGAATAAAATTGATTATGAAAGATGGGTACTAGCCCATAACCAGTGCGTTTACTTGGGCAGTAGAGCTAACTTTCAACATGCAACATCTAACCCAAATAGATTGACATATAACCAGTGAGTTCACAATATCAATGCATTACATTAATATTCTCATTTCTTCTTTTTTAGAACCATTATTCAAAATACTCGATGTACATGATGCTATTTTATTGTCCTATTTAGAGTAGTTTAATCTCTTCCTTAAAGAGAAGCAGATAACAAAACAAACACCAGAACTTTTTGAGACAAAACAAATGTTGCTTGATCATTCACTTCATAAAATAGTGGCTACACATGAGGAGACAACTGCAAAAAATACTTAGACATGCTTGCATTCTGGTTACATAACTATTTTGAATAGTTAAATGACTACAAACAGAAGAGTAAACTCTAGCTTACATTAATTCCTACACTTTACATTCCAATGCTCTCTTGGAGCACAAAATCTAGACAATATGGAACCTCCTAGAATGAAGAGAAAAGAATAAAAGACTAGAAGGAGAAAACCCTAGAGAATCCCTAAAGTGGATATATATATGACACATGGCATTCTTAGAAATTTTTTAATTCTTCATCTTCAAAATCTGCATCTTTCTCTCATGGTATGATGAAATAATAAGTATCTGGTAGAATACTAAGAGGGGGGGTGAATTAGTATATTGAAAAACTGATACAAACTTCCCAATCTCAAATTCAAACTCGCAAAGTAAAGTTTCACTTATCAAGATCAATGCTCAACATCAACCGGTTAACTGTTATAACAACTTAACAGTAAACAACTTCAATCTTGTAAACATCAAAATGCTTAATCATATCTCAACATATTCAATCTCTCAATGCTTCCAATTATCATGCCTTATCAGAAATTAATCAAATCAACAAATAAGATCATAACCACAAAAACATTCACCACTTGACACAAATGTTTATACGTGGAAAACCCAAATAGGTAAAACCACAATGAGATGAGACTCACAAGGATAGTTATCTGAACTCTTTTGAAGTACACCCTATTAGGATCCAAGCCTGTTAAATTTTTTACAATAAGTCTTGTTAAGAATTGATTTTGGTAGGAATCACCCAGTTAAGGGATTTACAAAATGCCTTGATGAAAAGCAAAATACCCTGTTAGGAGTAACCTCGATAGAGGGTTTGAGAATCCAAGCTAATGGACCACCTTGTTAGAGGATTTAATAAGTAACCAAGCTTGTTAGAGCTTACCTAGTTAGGGGATTTCAATTCTGTTGTAATTGTTAGAAACTGATAGGTTTTCTTGATCTATCTGAATAGCACTACATTTTCTTGATCAACAAATCCATTCTATGATTAGGCAACCACACACTCAACTGGTTTTCAGCCAACACTTTGCCAACACTCTTACAAACAACTTCATTGACCTTAAATACAAATCAATTAGGTTGGTAACACAACAAAAGCCTAATTCTCTCATAGAGATTACAAACAAGTCAGTTCAATCTTGACCATTAGAAATCATAACAATTTTTTTACATTCTTCAAGAAAATTCCAACCGCTCCATGATCACCGCTTCATCGGACTTTGTAACTCATCATGCGCTATGCATTAGATGCAATCCACTTTGCTCATTCCCTAGAAAATCAAACAAACAAACAACGCGAAAAAAACAATCTGAACTTATCCTCATTCAATGATCACATGTGTCTCCATCATTACCGGTCATTATTAGATCTTAAACCAACAAACTTGATCAGTTAGGGTTTAACAAAAAAAAAACTGGTAGGAATTACCAGTTACATTTCATAGAAAAAGGTTTAACCTTATACACCAGTTTACCGGTTCAACTCACAAACTAACATACCAGTTTACAACATCTTCCACAAAGCTCTTCCTATTGGTTACAAGCCAATACCAATAATAACAACAATATCAGCAATATCATATATACCATTACTGGTTCAATTTACATCAATGACAACATAACATATCATTAATGCAACCTTCATGCAAATGCCAACATTCTCCCTCTAAAATTACCCTTGATCTGCACCTCTAAATCTGAATATGACACCTCAAAAATTTGAAAAATCTGAAAAGAAGATCCCTGCAATCACTCATCACATTCACCTCTGCCCCTTGACTAAAAATTTTCCTCTTTTAGTGCCTTTGTCGATCTCTAACTTCAGTCCACTTTTCAATTCAGATCTAAAAATGGCATAAACCCGTCTCTTCTATAGTTTCCCTATCATAATCTGAAATTTCTCCCTTTGGCTGGAAAAACTTTGACTTTCAGTATGGATTCTTTCTCTGTTCAAAAATAGCGAAATTTCCCTCTCGCTGGAAATGACTTGTCATCTACATTTTCTACACATTTACCTCTTTATGAAAAAGTAATTTTCATATTCAGTAAAATACCCCCTTTGTTGTAGGTTGTATCTAGGTGAAAATTACTCCTCCCTTTGTGCAAATAATCTCTAGATTTAATAAAAATGCTCCTTTGTTGCAAATTGTAGCCAGATGAAAAACAACTTCCTTTGAGAGAAAATGATATCCCCACACCTCTTTTGATTTATTTGCAAGAGTATTTTATTCATGGATAAATTAATCATCTCTAAATGGATATTACTTTACTCCTTGGTAAAAATAATGGATTCTTTGTTTTTTCGTGCTCTGCTTTTGTTAATTTACCATTACAACATTGTTTCATCTTTCTATGTTGAATCTGTGATAACACTTTGGCTTGAGTGAAAATAAACCACTTGCAACCTAGTTTATTTTATCTCAAAAATGAGTGATCCCTATTATCCCTTTAATGAACCCTCCATTAAGCTTTACTGCCATTCCTGAGATGTAAAAAGTTGAAACAAATCATTCAATACACTCATTTAATATTTGATCTTTATTTCGAAATGCCAACCAAGTTGTTCTAAGAAACTTATTCCTTATATGTGAAAGGCCGCTAAACCCCATTCCTGGCATCAATATTGTAAACCTAATCCCCTTTATGCCAATTTGAGACTTCAAAGAACCCCAACTAGAGCTATGACCTATCCTTGGTAAGCGTGGGGAATTGATGCAGGAGCATCCTTGGTTCTTAGAAATCTTGCATCAACCAAAAACATTTCTTTTTAGTTTGTTTCTTGTTTTGCATTTTATTGTATTTTCTCACCAGATATTGCGGAGCTGGATTTTGTTTGTGGACATGTTCATCTACCCTATCCTTGATCCATGGGACGTTTGGATCTTTTCCCAGCAAGTTATCGATTTCGGAATTTGAGACAAGTTTTCTAACTTAGAACATCATAACCTCTTGGACCTATTTTTCTATTGGTGAATCTTGTGGATCATTTTTGTACCTTGCGGAGCTTCAATTTGTTGTTTCAACATTCCTTGGCATGTGGTCGATGAAGCAAGGGAAAACCAATGCAAGGTTAGATGGTTAGTTTAAACACAAATAAACATAGAAAACCAAATAAAGTATAAACCAAACTTCTTATACCTTGCAAGAGAGAGTTCTCTCTTGTTCCTCTGATTGAGCTATTGGTGAAGCCAAGGATGCACCCCTCCTTGACTTGTTTGGATTAGCTCCTTGGTTGGGATGTGGATTTCTCTCCACACACAACAAGATTGGTTGGATTTGGATTGGATTTGAATGATGATGGATATTGATTAGATGAGAGAATATTTGGGCATTATAGGAATATTATAGGGGATTTTCATCCTCAAATGGATAGCATGAGCATGTGATGGAAGTGGAGTTTCATAATTTTTGAGAAAATGAGACTCCAATTTATAGATTGGAGGAGGCCAAAATGAAGCGCCAAGATTGACTTTGGGATGAAGGGTTGAGATCTATTTGAGAGGGAGCACATGGATTGAGAGGACAAGGTGTGGAGACTAGGAGATATGCCATAAAGGCATTTCTTGTCTCCACACCTCTCAAGGTACATGGGGAAGAGCTCCTAAGTACATTGGGAAGAGAAAAAGTAATATAAAATTCCTTGGGGGGAGGGAGGAGGAATTAAAAATTCCAAAATAAGAGGATGTGTGGGAAGACTAAATGGAAAAAATGAATTAAAAATTCCTTGGGAAGAGGATGCATGAGGAGATTCAACAAATTTTAAATTTCTTTGAAAGAATCAAAGTTGACCCATCCCTAATCAAGGTGATTAGAGATGTGTAAATGATTAGGGGATTGATTAGGTGAGTTAATGATGGATTAGAATGCAAGTGGGAAAGTTAGGAGGATGTGACATTAGGAGAGAGAATGAGTGGATGAATATGAAATTAGAGAATAATGATAAGCATGATTCTAGAAGAATTAATTAGGCTAAGTGGGGTTTAGGAAAAGTGATTTGTAGGAATCACTTTAGTTAAGTTAATTAATTAGGATTAATTAACTAAGAGGAATTTAGAAGAATGGGAAAATTAATTAATTTATTGATAAATTAATTATTGGACTATAGAGATAAGATTGATTAAATTTGATTTAATTAACCTTGAGATAAAGGGAATTAACACAATTAAATTGGTTAATTATGTTGATAGGCTTAAATTAATTAAGTATTAATTTAATTGATTTTAGGTGTCTACAGCCAACCTTCCCTTTCGTCTGCACTTCTTCCTTCGTATTTTTTGGAGGATTCTCTTTGGTGGAGGTCGACTTGATAGTTTTACACATTTCATCTTGTTCATCGACATTTGATTCATCTTGAGTTGATGTGGATTCCTCTCGATCATATAAATCAATGTAATTAAGCTTGTAGAAATCGGTTTTTAGAACATAGAAGATCTATCTTGACATTGATATGTCTAGAGTTGAACGATATTGTAATTGAGCATGTATGTATTCAAGCCAGTGAGTCAAATCTTGTAGCTCATATATTGTCGACCAAATTTAATTGGTTTTCATGATATAATTCAATCAGTTATGCATTGCCTCCATCATCTTGTCTTGTTTTAGTTGTGTTTTACTCATGTTGCACGGTACGAATTGATCTCCTTGAGGTCCCTCATATCTGTGGTTGCACCAAGTGGTATTAGAGTGAGATTTCATTCTGGAGATTATGTTGTCCTGAAGATTTTGTTGTAGGGTGGCAGATTGTGGATCCGACCTACAGCTGCAGAGGATTGGTGTGAAGATGGCGCAAATAGGAAGTAGGAATGGTAGAGCAGGTGGGAATGCAAACCCTATTGTGATGGAAATGTTGAGAGGAATTGTAGCCCAATTGGAAGTGGTGGAAACGGCCTAGAGAAAAGGTCGACATGTTGAAGATATGAGCAAAGATGAAGAAGAAGAAGCACCAAAAGAACAAGTAGCAAACCCATCGGCGAATGATCCAAATGAAGATAGATTTATAAGAGCATTGTCAAGAGCGAATACCAGACCGCATTTTAGTCCACTGGACTATGATGGAAGGTTAGATTCAAATGAATTGTTAGTCTGGATCACGAAGATGGAAAAGTATTTTGATTTTGAAGGCACCGCAAAAGATAAGAAGGTAAGATACACTTGTACTAAGTTGAAAGGTCATGCATCACTTTGGTGGGAACATTTGCAGGCTGATAGACAAAGAAGAGGTAAAGGGAAGATAAAATCATGGGAGTAGATGGTTACCAAGTTGAAATAAAAGTTTATGTCAGCTGATTATCAAGTGAATCTGTTCTGAAAACTATAGAACCTGAAGTAGAAGGAATCCAATGTGAAGGAGTATATCGAAGCATTCTACAAGTTGAATATCAAATCTGGACATACCGATGATGAGGTTGAATAATTTATGAGATATTTGAATGGGTTGCAGATGTCTATACAAGATGAACTAAGTTTGATCAAGTTGCAGAGTGTTGAAGAAGCTTACTAGTATGCCCTGAAAGAAGAAGAGAAATTAAACAAAAGACATGAGAAGAGACAGACAGGTAGGGGCGGAAGGTTTTTCAAAGGAAGATTTCAAGGAGGAAGAGGATATTCTAGGGGAAGAGGAACCTATGTATTTTAGAAAAAGGACAAGGAAGTAAGCAAGGATGGTAGTTCATACTGGAAGGATGACAAAAATTTCAACTGAAAAAGAGAACCTGATGGTTACCGGAATGAGGGTTATGAAAAAGATGATAGAAGACAAGAAAATAGAGTGTTTAAAGGAACTTTCTTTAAATGCAGAGGAGAATGACAGCGTTCTTTCAAATGTAATAAGGAAGAGAACAGTGGAAGGATAGCATTGGTAGAAGAAGAACCTACCGAAGCAACTAACAAACCAGAAGACAGAGAATTGTTGATGATGAGGAGAGCTTTGTGTCATACCGGAGAGCATGAAGAGCCCTTGTAGAGGATAAATTTGTTTAAGACCAGATGTAAAGTATCTGATAAGTGTTGTAAAGTCATTATTGATAGTCGCAGTTCAGACAATCTAGTTTTAGAGGAGATGGTGAATAAGTTGAAATTGGAAAGATTGAAATGCCCTAAGCCTTAACAAAAAGCATGGATTTAGGATGATCATAAGTTGTTAGTAAGTGAGAAATGTTCAATGAAATTGAAAATTAGAAATTATTATGATGAAATTTTGTGTGATATTATACCTATGGATATTTGTCACATCTTGTTCGGAAGACCTTGGTAGTTTGATAGATAGGTAATACATGATGGGAGAAAGAACATATACACTATTGTTGTGAACGGAATGAAGAAAACCTTGTTACCCTTGGAGGAGCCCCTGAAAATTGAAGTCTATACGAATGCAATAATTTCTTTGGTTGATGGAAGGAAATTCCTAGATGGAATGAGGCATGACAATGTGTGT
Organism: Cryptomeria japonica; assembly: GCF_030272615.1. Lineage (NCBI taxonomy): Eukaryota > Viridiplantae > Streptophyta > Pinopsida > Cupressales > Cupressaceae > Cryptomeria > Cryptomeria japonica. Next base: position 26,343,966 of record NC_081414.1, read on the forward strand.
TTTTTCTTAGTTCCTAAGAAGACTGAGAACCCAGAGAATGAAGAACAACTAGAGGAGATAAAGGAGTTGTTGAAAGAGTATGAAGCCATCATTTCATATAATGTACCTAATGGATTATAGCCTGTAAGAAGTATCAGTCATTGCATGGACCAGATTCCCAAAGCTAGTTTGCCTAGTAAAGCAGCACACCAGATGACACCGACATAAAATAAAGAGTTGAATAGACAAGTGTAGGAATTTTTGAAGAAAGGTTTGATCAAAGAAAGTTTGAGCCCTTGTGCAGTACCAGCCATGTTCGCACCTAAGAAGAATGGAGAATGGAGGTTGTGTATTGATTCCAAAGAAATAAACAAGATCATAGTGAAGTATCAGTTTCCTTTGCCTAAGGTGGATGACATAATGGATTGTTTGAATGGAGCCAAATACTACACAAAGATAGACTTGAAGAGTGGATATCATCATATCAATATCAAAGAAGGAGATGAGTGGAAGACAACACTCAAGACAAATGAAGGATTGCATGAATGGTTGGTGATGTCTTTTGGGTTGACTAATGCATCAAGTACTTTCATGAGATTGATGAACGAGGTATTGAAGAAGTTCTTGGGAAAGTTTGTTATTGTGTATTTGGATGACATCTTGATTTTCAGTAAGACAAAGGAGGAACATATGTTTCATTTAAGATAAGTTTTGCAAAGATTGAGAGAAGAGAAGTTGTTTATAAATATTAAGTGTAGTTTCATGAAGGAAGAATTGGTATATTTGGGATTTGTGATATCTGCAGATGGATTGAAGATGGACCTTGAGAAGGTAAGAGCAATCCTTGAATGACCTACACTAGAAAATATTGAAGAGGTAAGATCATTTCATGGATTGGCTAGATTCTACCAGAAGTTTATCAGAAATTTCAGTTCAGTTTGTAGCCCTATGACTGAGACAATGAGAGCGGATAGGAAGGATTTCAAATGGACAACCAGAGCAAATAAGAGTTCTGAATTGTTGAAGCAAAAGGTGACTAAGCAGCTTGTGTTAGCTTTACTAGAATTTAGCAAAGTATTTCAAGTGGACTGTCATGCAAGTGGAAATGCAATTGGAGCAGTGCTAAGTCAGGAAGGAAGAGTAGTAGCCTATTTTAGTGATAAGTTGAATAATGCAAGAATGAGGTATTCAATGTATGATCAAGAATTTTATGCCACAGTTTAAGCCTTGAAGAAGTGGATACATTATTTGTTGCCTAAGGAGTTTGTGTTGTATACAGATCATCAAGCTTTGCAGTATTTGAACAGTCAAATTAAGTTGAATCAGAGATATATGAGATGGGTAGAGTTCTTGCAGAGTTACACCTTTATGTTGAAGCATAGAAGTGGGAAGTCAAACAAATTTTTTGATGCATTGATTAGAAGGAGAAATTTGCTGACAAAGATGAGAGTAACAGTGTTAGGATTTGAGGAGTTGAAGACCTTGCATGATGATAACCCAAATTTTGTTGAACCTTGGAAAGCATGTAGAGAACCGGTTATGGTGGATATAAGTAAGTGGTTGGATTATTTCATTCAGGATGGGATGTTATTCAGAGGAGTCCAGTTGTGTATACCTAAGAGTTCTATGAGGGAGAATTTGATAAAGGAGAAGCATAGTGGAGGATTAGTTGGACACTTTGGTGTTGACAAAATAGTGGCATTGGTTAGTGAACATTACTTTTGGCCTCAGATTCATAAGGATGTTAGGAAATTTATGCAGAGTTGTAGAGTTTGTCGGATTGGAAAAGGTAGTAGTCAGAGTGTGGGATTGTATAAGCCTTTGACAGTTCTGGAGAGACCTTGGGAGGATATAAGCATGGATTTCATACTTGGATTGCCTAAGACACAGAGAGGGAATGATTCTATATTTTTGGTGGTGGATAGATTCTCAAAGATGGCTCATTTCATACCTTGTAAGAAGACATCAGATGCAGTGCATGTAGCTGACTTATTTTTCAAGGAGGTAGCGAGATTGTATGGATTACCTAAGAGCACTAAGTTTGTTGGTTATTTTTGGAGGACACTTTGGAAGAAGATGAAGACAGATTTGAAATTTAGTTTTACTTTTCACCCACACACTGATGGACAAATAGAGGTAGTAAACCACAGTTTGGGAAATTTGTTGAGAAGCTTAGTTGGAGAGAAGATCGGAAGTTGGGATTTGATTCTTTCACAAGCTAAGTTCGCCTACAATAATTCAGTGAACAGGAGTACTGGAAGAACACCTTTTAAGATTGTTACCAGAGTACACCCTAGAGGTATATCAGAATTAAGATATATCAGTAATGAAGACAAGAGGAGTGCAGAAGCATAAGAGTTTGTAGATCATATGAAAGCCTTACATGTTCAGGTTAAAGAACAATTGGAGGATATGAACAACAAGTATAAGGAGAAAGCCTATGAGAAGAGGAGACATAAGGAATTTGAAGTTGGCAATGAAGTGATGGTGTATCTAAGAAAAGAAAGATTTCTAGTTGGAACCTATAACAAGTTGCAAATGCAAAAGTTTGGACCTTGTAAGATATTGAGGAAATTCAGTTCCAGAAATGCATATGAAGTGGAGTTACCAGATAGTTTCGGTATTTCACCTATATTCTGTTAGGCCCAATATGGAAAGCTAATGTACTAAGAGGGGAGGGGTGAATCAGTACTCCAAAACCTTTCTTTAATAATAACCTTACTGTTATGCATAAACAGAATAGTGCAGTAACATAAAATAAAGTTAAAACAAACAGATAACAATCATACATGATTCACTCCATAACACATATATTTTGGTTACGCAGAAACTCTTGGTTAGAGAGAAAAATTGCGGTGGGGATGGCACCCACAACTTCACTACTGCAATAATAAAGATTGCTCGGTTAGAGCTACATTTAGCTATTTCTGATAGCTTACCCTATTAGGAGTAACAAGATCTGTTAGATCTACCTTGCTAAAGGATTTTACAACATTTATTCTGAATGTTGCACCTGGTTAGAGGCTTTACAATTTATAGACTTGGTTAGAGTCTTTTACCCTGTTAAAGGTTTCTCTTTCAACTTCACAATATTACAATAAAATCATTACAAATATCTGCAACTTTACATCTGAAATGTTATAGCGGATTCTATGTGCTCAGGATAAGATTATCTTTCTTATAGCATTCCTTGGTAACTCATATAGTAACTCGGTAAACCCTTCTATTTACTCTGTTCTTCGACTGTTCTCTAAAAATCTTCTTGATGACCTTTGTGTCTCTGTAACATTCTTCCTTCATACATATATGCACACACCTTGTTCTTAATTCATGCTGTATAAATAGATCTCTTAAAACGGTGATCTAATTCATTGCTTCGATCTTACAAACAAGATTCCTTGAATGAATAACTAAACAAAATATTTCATTGGTTAGATTGACCTCACAATCATACACAATCTTCTAGTGCAATTTCCAATGTAATAATGGTTAGATCTGCCTCGATCTTATAACACGTTTTCATATGCATGTCCAGGTTCAATGTATCTGGTAACATGTTTCACTCGATGAATATCAACTCGGTGTGTTAACTTTACTGCTCGGTAGCCATAAAAAGATACTCGGTAGACAGCTCGATGTATACTGCATTCTGTGATTGCTTTCTTCTGTAATCGACTAGACTGTGCATACCAACTTCTTTGTTTATACCGACTTCATGATTCGGTAGTGCTAACCGACTAGAATATATAGTATGACTTTGAATATAAAAACTAATGGCAACTTGATAAGTAGTAACATATTCAACATTGCAGATTTACATCAGTATCATGAATCAAAATTCAGTGGAGACAACATTGCAGACTTGGAGAAGCAAATGAATCGGAAGGAACCAAATCAAATTGAAGACATTTTGGATAGTGCGATTGGGCGTAACACCCAGAGCAACCAGTACAGAGAGTATCTTGTGAAATGGAAGGACATACCAGTTGAAGATTCATCTTGGATTTCTCAAGTGGAGGTAGACCGCCTTGGTTTTCCTTTAACCCCAGTTAAGTGAGAGGCTCACTTTTTCATCAACCCTAGATGTCTGATGTAAGAGCGTCCCTGGTTCTTGGCAATCTTGTGTCAACCAAAGACATTTCTTTTTAGTTTGTTTCCTATTTTGCATTTTCTTGCATTTTCTCACCAAATCTTGTAGAGTTGGATTTTTTTCATGGACATGTTCATCTACCTTATCCTTGGTCCACGGAACGTTTGGATCTTTTCCCGACAAGTTATAGATTCCAAAATTTGAGACAATTTTTTGACTTAGAACACCATAACCACTTGGACCTATTTTGCTATTGGCGAATCTTGCAGATCATTTCCATAGCTTGTGGAGATTCAATTCATTATTTCCAATGTACCTTGGCATGTGGTCGACCTTCCCTTTGGTCTACACTTCTTCCTTTGGATTTTCTGAAGGATTCTCTTTGGTGGAGGGTGACCTGATAGTTTTACACGTTTCATCTTGTTCATCGATATTTGATTCATCTTAGGCCAACATGGATCCCTCTTGGTCATATAAATCAATGTAATTAAGCTTGTAGAAATCAGTTTTTAGAACATAGAAGATCTATCTTGAGATTAATAGGTCTGAATTTGACTAATACTATAATTGAGCATGTATGTATTCAGGCCAGTGAGTCGAATCTTGTAGCCTGCATGTTGCTAGCTAAATTTAATTGAATTTCATGATATAATTCAATCAGTTCTGCATTACTTCCATCATCTTGTATTGTTTCTATTGTGTTTTACTCTTGTTGCATGGTCCAAATTGATCTCCTTGAGGTCCCTCCTATTCGCGACTACACTAGGAATTCTCTTCTCTGCACAGTTAGCATTATCTAAACATCTTGATGGTCAGGGCATGGCTGGAATCTATGCTCTACATTATAACCGATGGCCATGATACTAATTTCTCAACATCTTGTGCATTCATTTACTCATTCAATTCATCCCTTAACCATTGCACAGACACCCAGTTTCTAGTTTTCAGCCACTACTCTCCATCTATTCCTTATTTGGCGCCACTGCTAATAACATGCAAGCATTATCAAAACAAACACCAAAGTTTTATTACATCACAGGATAAGAAGGATATGGCTCATGGAAAAACATTTTCATCCCCTTGCACTGTGTCAAATGCATATAATATTTTAAACTTACCATCTTCTCAGCACTAGATTCTTTGAAGCATTGATCACTTCACGCGCTCAATTTGTGTTACCGATTTGAGCTACAATCAAACTGCATTCACTCATTCTTCAGACTCCTTTGTCACTTTTATTAAAAAATGATTATGAGGCAAGTTGCATCTACCTTATGTCTGATTATTATCATCATGGAAAACCCTTGAATGCTTCCACCTTTGGCACATCATATTTATTAAAAAAAATAAAAAAAACAACATCGACATGACTTGCATTGCATCTTTGTGCAATGTCCATGGTGTCTCCCCCATGTCTTGCAATATACAACGATCTTTACATAAAGAAGCCTCTTTTTCCTTGCAAACACCAGTGAACCATTGTGTGGCATGATGCATTTTCCATGAACAGCTAATATTGGCGTCAAATTACTGCTAATCACTGAACCAGCTATCATACACTGCTTGAAAGCCTTTGATAACTATCAATCGATATCCTTCCCGCAATCATGTATTACACCTCTACATATGATCTCCCATTTAACAACCATGGGTGGAATTCAATTTGCCCTCTCATACAGAGAACGTGTTGCAAATTTCTCCAATGGCTTGGTTAATCTAGGTACAGAGAACCCTAAATTCTAACATCTCCCGTGCTTTCTTTTCTTTGGCTGCCCTAAATTTTCTCTTATCCCGCAATGTTTTGGATTGCCTTTGAACCCCATGCAAGATAGCATTTATTTCCTTTTCCTCACATTTTGTCTTAGCCCGCATGGTCTCTTTGTTTGCTTTTATCCCCACATAGGATAGCAAGTTGCTCAATTTGCCAATATAATCCTTACCTCATGCGATTGTTTTAGCACCTCCTTCAATTATGTGGGGTAGTCAGGGAAACATTCTCCCATGCTCCCAACCCTATTTCTTATAAAAAAAATTGATTCCTCATGTTGTCTTTGTTTTGGAACCCTAATCTTTCCTTTTGTGTTTATTTGCTTTAATTCCCTTCCCCACGCGATCTTTCTTGTCCTCATTTGTGCCTTGTCGGGTAACAAGGGGGACTTCCCTTGCGCCATTTGATGTGCCTCGTGTCATGCTTTGGATGTGTCCTCATGTGATGCGGGATGGCGGAAGAGCACTCTCTCACCCCTCCTTTCTTATCCCGCACTACTCTTCACCTAGCGTTGGAAACCTTGCAGGGTAAGGAAAAGAGAAATACTTTTCTCCCTCTGTCACCCCGCACCTCCCTTCGATTCTCATTTTTCTTATTGCGGGATAAAGAATATTAAGACTTTAGGAAATCTTCAATTTTGTTCTTTCATTGTATATTGTGAGCCCCGACAAGGTTCAGAGATATATAAACATAATATAGGGGAAAGGACCCAGTAGTTGAGCATGTTCCAATTGTTGTGAGGGTTGTTGATACCTTTTGTTCCAAAAATTGAACAAATAAAACCTATTGTTTGAAACAAAAAATATCAATTTTTCTTAGGAAATGTACCAACAGTTGTTAGGAAATGTACCAATAGTTGTTAAGAAATGTACTAATATTGTAAAAAGTAACCAATCAGGTGATGCCACATCGGCTGCACAACTATTGGGGTCTCTAATGCACGCCTATTGGTCTCACTTTTTTTTGGGGCTGTTTTGGACACCTTGGCAAAAAGCATGCTGATGTGGCATCATATTTGATGATGTGGCCCTGAAACCTTAGTTATAAGCAGGGGACTTGCCAAGTAAGCTGCTGTAAAAAAATCGGAGTGATTCGAAATTTCCAAGTAGGATTTTGAGAAGCGTGAAGTTAGGGTGCACGACTACTGGGTCCTTTCCCCTAATGCCTTAGGCATATTTTTTCGTTACCTCCAATCAAACCATTAAAAATGATTTGACTAATTCCCCCTTTTGCACGATAGAAATTCAAATTAATAGGGTAATTTAAATACCCTCATTTGTATTCTGCTTTGTTTCTACCACAATTATTTCAAATTGTTTAAATATTTAAATTATTTGCATTTCTCCAAATAAACATCTATTGATCTCGCCTAGCCACATCCTTAGTCGGGTCCCTGGGTAGGCCCAGCTAAAGTTTTTTTTTCGTTTTTGGGCAACTAAGCTTGGAAAATGGTCTGGGACGTCAACTAGATGCACTATGGGCTCATAAATCTGATCGGACAAGAATTTAATTTGACGCTCAATAATTCCAAACTTTCACGAAAACAACCTGAGTAGCCTTCGAAATTGGCCTCAAAAATTGACCCAATCACCTCATCAAGCCTTGCAAGTTAGCACTCTACCAAAATGTCATACAATGAACCCAGAATGCCCAACGGTTGCTCATGAAAATTCCCAAAGAAAAATATTTTAATCCTTGAAGTTGCCTACTCAGACTTTCTTGAAATTGCACCTGTCACATCACATTGAAGGTCATCTAAACCCTGGGTTGAAAATATATCAAACTTTCATTTCAGAACCCGCCACTTGGTACATTTGTATATCTGGGTACCTTGAATATGTGTGCCAGAGGGTTTTGCATTATTCCATCACATGTGTGAAATATCATTGCTCAAACTTTCCCCCTTTCAAAAATCTAGAAATGTTGCTTGTCAAGCCCTGAAAACGTGCATTTGAAACGAGCTCTGAAAAAATAGCAAATGATGGGCTAGGAAGCTTTAAACTAGAAAAATGGTAGATAATATAATAGATAATCATGGGAAACATTCATTTTGCATGCATTTCATCAATATAAACAAATATAAACTCTAATTTCGGGCTACGTTCTGCAAATTATGCACAGTGAACTTGCAAAACTGAACTTTTTGCGAACGGAATGGACCTTGAAAACTTATCAAATAGACACATGGTGCCTTGCCAACTGACATGGGGCTTCAAAAAATTATAGAGAATCATGGAAAACTAACAGTTAGGCTTAATATTCATCGAGTGCAAAGATGCAATGCCTCAAAGAGGGCTTACTCAAAAAGGTAAAATTGTTGCAAATCAACAACCTATCTTTGAACCTCCAAACAAGGGCATTAAAAACTCATCAAAGTTGGTCCAAGGAAGATGAAAATGGTTACATGGCCTCTCTAATAGGTTCTCAACACTTTCCCAATGCGATTTTCATGAAAAATCATAGGTGCAAAAATATGGGCTCCTCAACTGAGCTACTTAAGCTTATCCTGCAGGGTACTCCCTGAGTGCAAAAATCAAATTTTTGAACCTGGGCTTTCAAATTTCCCAACATGAGGAATGCAAGATAACAGGGCTCTAATATCAATTCTAGCTCGATGTCTCAAAGAATAATGTATAGATATGTGAAATGTGTCTTGGAAGTCAAAACTAGGGTAGAATTAAGGATAAATTAGCATAGAATTATGGATAAATCAAGATAAAATGGTAAAGGGAAGACCTAGAATTAAGATCCCAAATAGTGTGATGATTTAGTGAAGTGGAATAAGACCCATAATATTAATTAAAATCAATAAAGGTCCCATAATACATGGAGGAAAGGGAAATACTAAAATAGGTGCTAGGTGAGTGAAATTGGACACACTAATAAAGGTGTACAATTCAAGACACTAGAACTATGTATTTAATTGTTATTCATTACTATTTATACTATTTTATTATTTTCTTATCATTTTATTTCATATTGCTTGTTACTATATGATTTACTTCTTCTTTTCCTAAATTTACATCACCCTACTAATTGTTTTTATTCCATCAATTTTTTCATTCCTTTATATTATTTTGAATGGGGAAACCAATGATGTCCTATTATTTTTTAGATTTCTTTTTTGATTGGATGTGGTTCCTAGAAATTCATGAAAAATGGTTGCACTTCTCCAACCATATCAATTGTAGCCATGATAAAAAAAAATCAGCAAAAGAATTTCTTCTTCGTGAACTCTTGAATACATTACCAAAACAAACAAAAAATTGTATTACTAAAAAATATATATGTTTCTTCTTCATTAATTTGAGATAAGGTTTGTAATAAATAATAATAAATAATTGTGTGTTTAGTTGTAGCAAAAATAGATTAAAATACTTGCAAATGACAGTGATTTTCAAATTAGAGCAAGATTTAAAGAGGCTTTTTTTGTTGACACAAGTGAATGATGCCCATAATAAAATTATAAGAATCCTCTCATTTAATAACAAAATAATATAACATATGTGTATGAAAATATACTAGTAATTACATTTTAAGATATGTATGTATGTATGTATGTATCATTCACAAAGAACTTTGGATTTTATATCATCTAAAAAGAACTTTCTTTAGGATGAAACCTCTTCCACTAAGAATTAAGGATTGAATATTTTAATAAATGTAAAAAAAATTAATTTTACAAGTAGTATATGTAGGCAATATAATTAATATTAAAGTACACCTGTTAATTAGTGTTCATGGGTTGATCCATCAGACTCCAAAGAAAAGAATGTATAATGGATCAAACCAAAGGAAGGATGGATTAAAATTGATTTCGATGGAGCCTCCAAAGGCAATCCTAGCCCTTTGAGGGCTGGATGTGTGGCTTGGGACTAGACAAGGAATATCTTGGCTATGGGGGCTAAAAAATTAGAGGATGGTACTAGCGATGAAGAAAAGGAGAGGGTGGCATTTCTAGTGGTCAAAATGGCAAACAAATTATCTATCTCCAAGATACATTTAAAAGAAGACTCACAAATTATAGTTTAACGTTATCATCAATGATGAAGCCCAAGTTTGGACAATCAACAAGTTGATTAAAGTGATTAAAAAACAGAAAAAAATAGCGAAAATTAAAATCTCATACACCCTTAGAAAAGGAAATGAGGTGGTCGATGTCATCTCCAAATGGGTTGTCACATTTAATCAAAGTAATCAAAGTATCATATGGGAGGACTTCTGAGGTATAAATCTTGGAGGAAGAATGATTATGGAGGTGGGAGATAGATATGTATGTCACACACATCTATTTCATTGGCAAATTCTAGACCTTTAAAGCATGTGAGTGATATTATATGCATTAGAGTAGTGGATAAGAAGTATCATTTTCAAATGATCAGTAGGTGAAAGGGAGTTTCAGAGCAAAGAGAAATCATAGGGTGCAAAGAAGGTGTAGAGAAAAGGTGAAGATGGAGGCTAATTTTAAGCTTGTGAAAAAAAAGAGACATATCTTTCTTAGGAATGATCACAAATGACAAGCTGAAAAATATTTCATTGTCAATGAACCAATATTCTTCCACCTAATCAAAATTTTGCTTGGAGATGAATACATGGTTGTTGAATGCAAATATGAAAGTAATGCAGACATAGCTGATAGTTCTGATACTTAATATAAGTACATATCCAATAGCCAACAAGATGAGAAGGGGGGGGTGAATCATACAAACTTAATCTTCCATAAAAACATCAGATTCAACCTCGGTAACATATACTTCAGTAATATAACCAAAACTGCTAAACATACAAACTCAAAAGCATATAAACATCATAAACCTCATAACACCAAATTTAACATGGAAACCCAAATAGGGAAAAACCACTGTGGGATTTCAAACCCACTAAGAAATATACTCTTCTAGAGTATGCTCGGTTAAAAGCAAATCTTGTTAAAGATTACGAACACATTGCTAGATGTGACCCGGTTAAGGGATTTCCCTCAGATCTGTTAGGATCTTCACCTTGTTAGAAGTGACCTTGTTAAAGGATTTCAAACACTAAATCAGAATGTCACCTTGCTAAAGGGTTTTACAAATAAGACTGTTAAGTCCACTCGGTTAAGAGATTTGTTGTCACTTTCTCAAAATAACAGTAATAAAAATCTATCTACAACTTCACATCTAAAATGCTAAAGCAGATTCTAATTTGCTCAATACAATCTAGACATAGAACTAATCTTGTCCATCTGTTGGGCTTATATACTCTGTTATTCAAATAGGTCTTCAAGCTTCTATGCTCGGTAATCACTATGTAGCATCCCTGTGCATACACTTGCCCGCATGCAGTGTTTATCAACAGTTCCCTATTTATAAACAATTAGCTAACCGCTTAATCTCCTTGATCACATTTCCCATGATCAATCATAGCCATCAAATCTTCATGCTTGAACAGGTTCAATGCATCTTTCGATCTGAAAAACATTTTACCTCGCCTTGGAACTTGCACATATTTCTTGGAACTTCTGCTAGGGTATTGCGGTTCAATCTGAACTGTAGATCTTCTTGTCGATTTTTCATTGCCATTGATTCTTAACAAACTTTATTTACAGCATACCAATCATTTAATCAGCTCCATCTCATCAGCTTCCTTCATTAAATAACGCATGTAAACATTTAATGCATTCTGTTATAGCTCAGTTACAACTCGGTAAATACTAAACTTCACTCGGTAGACATTCCGCCTTCATTAACCGATAGTGATAATCTTAGGGTTTACCGACTAGGTTCTTTGCTTGGTAACATAGTATAGTATTAACCTTACAATTTACAACATATGTATGATGTCAAAACAATCTAAACATCATGATCTCATCATTTTCTGACTCAGTAATAGTTGCCCATTTAATACCTTATTCATCCTCTTATTCATCATAATCTTTCTATGTCTTTTATCGACATCTTTATACTCTTCAAATCATACTTCTCAAGATATGGCAACATCATACTAAATTAGAAAATCAATTTCTTGACATCAATGACAAAATAATAATATTAAGACAGTAAACATCATTAATTAGTTATATCCATAATCATCAACAACCTTCTCAATATCCTTATTGAAATGCCAACAATCTTCCATTGTCTGTTATAATGCCAAATGCTAACAATCTCCCCCTTTGGCATTGATGGCAAAACCAATTGATTTGACCTTAAAAGATTTGGATTGCTGTGATTTTGAAATGCTGAAATGCTCTCTTATTGTTATCAGACTTCTCCTATTTTTTGCAGTCTTCTTTCCAATCTTCAGTCTTCTCCCCTTTCTCAATTTTCTCCCCCTTTGACAACAATGCCAAAAAGTAAAGAACTAAAACATAATTTCTTCCTGTATGAAGTGAATTCATGTTGTAATGTGTCAATTTAGTCTCGGTCAGAGCATTTTGTCTTCAATTCCTATTTGGTTTCCTGTATTATTTCCTGCAATATTTCTTGTACACCTTTAGAAAACATCCTAAAGTGTGTAAGTCGGCATCAACTCCTAAAAGATATTCGATAGAGTCATCGGATTGATGCTTTCACCGAACTCGGTCAGTGAGTAGAAGATAGGGGTAGGACCCCTAACTTACTTCTAAGATATTCAAATGTGTCCCTTGGTAGTGGCTTGGTGAAGATATTTGCTATTTGTTCCTTTGTGCTAACATACTCCAACACCACTTTCTTCTCTTGAGCTTCTTCTCTAAGATAATGATATTTGACAGAGATGTGCTTTGTCTTAAGAGTGCATGACAGGATTTTTTGAAATGTTAATGGCACTAGTATTGTCACAGAATATAGTTACTGGCTCGGTAATTTTCTTATTTATACCTTCCAACAGTTGTTTGATCCATGCAATGTTGGTACAATTCAATGATGCAGCAACGTATTCAGCTTCTGTTGTTGACTGTGAAACACGTCCTTGTTTCTTGCTAAGCCAACTCACTAGTCTTTCTCCTAAAAAGAAAGCTCCTCCACTTGTGCTTTTTCTATCATCAATGTTGCTTGCCCAATCAGCATCAGTATAAACTTTTAAATCCAAATCATTTCCTTTCTAATATACTAAGCCATAATCTTCAGTGCCTTTCAAGTATCTAAAAATTCTTTTGATTGTTGTCATGTGTGTTTCCTTAGGATCTGCAGAGAATCTTGCAACTATACCTACTGCATGTGCTATGTCTGGTCTGTTGTGAATAACATATTGTAGCTTTCCAATCATGGATCGGTAAAGTGTCTCATCAATAGATGCAGATTCATCATTCTTTGATAATTTACAGTTGGTAGTCATAGGAGTACTTACTAGTTTTGAATCCTCCATTCCAAATTTCTTCAAGATTTCCTTTATGTACTTGGATTGAGTAATGAAAATCTCATTTTTCATTTGCAGTATCTGTAAACCTATAAAATACTTTATCTCACCGATTAATGACATCTCAAATTCTTTGCTCATTTCATTTCCAAAGTTCTTGTATAGAGAGTCATTTCCACAAAATATAATATCATCAACAAATATGGCTGAGATCAGTATTCCATTTTCATCATTCTTCATGTACATATTGTTGTTCTCACTTGTCCTTATAAAACCAATCTTAATCAAATAAGAGTGCAATCTTTCATACCATGCTCTAGGTGCTTGTTTCAAACCATATAAAGCTTTGTTCAATTTACATACCTGATCTTTATTCTTGTCTTCAACAAATCCTTCAAGTTGTTCAATAAAAACTTCTTCTTCTAATATTCCATTCAGAAATGCAGATTTGGCATCCATTTGATATACCTTGAAGTTTTTGAAAGCAGCATATACCAACAATGTTCTTACTCCTTCAAGTCTAGCAACAGGTGCAAAAGTTTCACCATAATCAATTCCTTCTTCTTGAGCATAACCTTTGCAAACTAGTCTTGCATTGTTTCGAATGACCTCTCCTTTTTCATTTAGCTTGTTTTTGAAAATCCACTTTGTACCGAATACATTTTTGTCCTTCGGTCTTGGGATTAGTGTCCATGTGTCATTCTTCTTGATTTGATCAATCCCTTCTATCATAGCATTTATCCAATCTTTACTGTTAAATGCCTCTTTCACTATTCTCGGTTCAAATTCAGATATCAGACATGTGTTCTGTCTCAGTTTGTTCCTTGTCATCACTGGATCATCCTTATCTCCTATAATCTGACTTGGTGCATGATGTCTTCTAACATACTTGGCTAATACATGCTCGGTAGGCTCTGTATGATCTTCTTCATCACTCAGTAACTGGATATTCTCTTCATTTTCTTCAACAATCTTCTCGGTAAGACTTGTCGGTTGAACATAGACAAATTCATCATAGTCTTCTAGTTCCTTGGAATTTCCTTCATCATTTCTTTTTGCAAATTCATCAATTTTCACATTTGCACTTTCTACTATTTTGTTGGATGATTTGATTAGACATTTAAATGCTTTGCTTCTAGAAGAATAACCTAGAAATGTTCCTTCTTCACTCTTTTGATCAAACTTGCCATTTCTATCATCTTTGTGAACATAGAATCTACTTCCAAAGATTTTAAAATAACTTACATTAGGTTTCTTATCATACCAGATTTCATATGGTGTATTCAAAGTACCTTTCTTCAATTGTACTCGGTTCAGGGTGTAAACTGTTGTGCTTATTGCTTCTCTCCAAAATGTTTGTGGCACTTTCTTTTCAATCATCAATGTTCTAGCACAATCCACAATAGATCTGTTTCTTCTCTTAGTTATTCCATTCTATTATGGAGTTCTCGGTGCAGAGACTTGTCTTTTAATACCATGATCATTGCAGAATAAGTTGAATTCATCAGATGTGAACTCTCCTCCTCTATCTAATCTAAGACATTTCAGTTGTCTTCCTGTTTCATTTTCAACTCTTACCTTGTACCATTTAAATATTTGAAAAGCTTCTGATTTATCTTTTAAAAACATTACCGACATCATCCTTGAATAGTCATCCACAAATAATATGAAATATTTATCACCATAATAACTTTGAACTTTCACAGGACCACAAAGATCAATGTACACAAGATCTAAAATTCCCTTAGAAGTGTAAGACTTACTTGTAAAGCTTGATCTTGTTATCTTACCCATCTGGCATCCTCAGCACATAGCATTCTCAGGTTTTTCAAGACTCGGTAGACCTCTTCCTTGGTGCTTCTTACTTATTTTGAATAGATTATCAAAATTTACATGACAAAACCTTTTATGCCATAACCAGGTATCATCTATCTTTGCATACAGACATTTATTCCGAGTTAATTCAAGGTGAAATGTGTTACCTTTTGTTTGTGTCCAGGTAGCAGCTAACTTTCCATTCTTGTCATGAACTTTGACAATTCCTTTCTGAAATTCTATTCGGTAACCTATGTTGTTTAGTTGTCCTACACTCAACGAATTGTATTTCAAACCTTCAACCCAATAAACATTATTGCATCTTGCATTGTCAAGAAGTGTTGTAGATCCTTTACCTTTTACCCGACATGGTGCATCATTACCAAATCTTACATAGCCTCCATCATAATCTTCTAATATAACAAACTTGTGTTTATCTCCTGTCATATGATGTGAGCATCCACTATCTATGATCCAAGAATCATTAGTGTTTATGTGAGATATTAGGGATTTTTCTTCATACTTTTCTTCATCTGATCCATCTTTGATAGCCACATAAACTACTTCCTCTGTATCAGTTTCATCTGATTTATCATCATCGGATTCCTCATCGGCTATTAAGCATGTCTTTCTATCTCTTCTTCTGAAGTCTTGGTGTCCTCTATAATGATTATCTTTCTGTCTGTCATCTCGATAATCTCTCTTTTCAGTAGAATCTTTGTCAGGACAATAGAAGCTATATGTCCTATTTTATCACAATTGAAACATTTCAAATGTAGTTTTCCTTTGTACTTACCTTTGCCTCTCGGTAACATTCTGGCTAATAGTGCTTCAAACTCTTCTTGCTTTCTAATTTCCTCATACACTTTGTGCATTTCTTCCATGTTCTTATGAAATCTTTCACTTGCTCCACTATGATCTCCTTCAGAGTAATTATACTTTCTTTCATTGTAATCATTAGATTCATCAAGATGAAAAGAACTAAATGCAGATTCAACTTTATTTACCGAAGATTCACTGTTATCAATGTTACTTAACTCAAATACATGTAGCTTACCAATAGTAGCATTTAAAGAAACTAGCATATTCGGTATAGACCTCAATTCATTGATCACAGAGACTCGGATTGCATAAGCTGGTAGAAAGGTTCTTAACAACTTACTTGTTATATCCTTTTCTTTAATAGTTCCACCTACTCCTTTGATTTGATTGACAATCTCCTTTAGTCTTGTACTTTACTGAGTTATGTTATCACCTTCACTCATCCTTATGGATTCAAGTTGTCCTCTTAGACTATCTACTTTTTCTCTTTGAACATGTTCATCTCCTCCATACACAGATATGAGCTTATCCCACATTGCCTTTGCATCATTTCAGCCTTCTAGGTCATTAAACTCTAAGTCGGTCAATGCAGATGTTATTTCAATCATTGCTTGGATATGTTCTTTCTTTGCCTTTATCTCTTCCATTGTCAATGGATAGGTGCTCGATGTAACAAAATCGTTCTCTAGATAGTATACAGCATATTCTCCAACTCCTGATAGATGCAGCTTCATCCTTTTCTGCCATGTAGAGAAACTTGACTTGTTCTACTTCAGTTAATCCCTCTTATACATCTTTGGATCTTTAACTCAAGTGCCTTTAAACTTTTCTTCTAGAGTCCAAAGCTCTGATACCAATTGATAGTTCAGATACTTAATATAAGTACAGATCTAATAGCCAACAAGATGAGAGCGGGGGGTGAATCATACAAACTTAATCTTCCATAAAACCTTCAGATTCAACCTCGGTATCATATACTTCAGTAATATAACCAAAACTACTAAACATACAAACTCAAAAGCATATAAACATCATAAACCTCATAACACCAGATTTAACATGGAAACCCAAATAGGGAAAAACCACTGTGGTATTTCAGACCCACTAAGAAATATACTCTTCTAGAGTATGCTCGGTTAAAAGCAAATCTTGTTAAAGATTACAAACACATTGCTAGATGTGACCCGGTTAAGGGATTTCCCTCAGATCTGTTAGGATCTTCACCTTGTTAGAAGTGACCTTGTTAAAGGATTTCAAACACTCAATCAGAATGTCACCTTGCTAGAGGGTTTTACAAATAAGACTGTTAAGTCCACTCGGTTAAGAGATTTGTTGTCACTTTCTCAAAATAACAATAATAAAAATCTATCTGCAACTCCACATCTAAAATGCTAAAGCAGATTCTAATTTTCTCAATACAATCTAGACATAGAACTAATCTTGTCCATCTGTTGGGCTTCTATACTCTGTTATTCAAACAGGTCTTCAATCTTCTATGCTCGATAATCACTATGTAGCATCCCTGTGCATACACTTGCCTGCATGCATTGTTTATCAACAATTCCCTATTTATAAACAATTAGCTAACCACTTAATCTCCTTGATCACATTTCCCATGATCAATCATAGCCATCAGATCTTCATGCTTTACTAGGTTCAATTCATCTTTTGATCTGAAAAATGTTTTACCTTGCCTTGGAACTTGCATATATTTCTTGGAACTTCTGCTAGGGTATTGCGGTTCAATCTGAACTGTAGATCTTCCTGTCGATTTTTCATTGCCATAGATTCTTAACAAACTTTATTTACAGCATACCAATCATTTAATCAGTTCTACCTCATCAGCTTCCTTCATTAAATAACGCATGTAAACATTTAATGTATTCTGTTATAGCTCGGTTACAACTCGATAAATACTAAACTTCACTCGGTAGACATTCTGCCTTCATTAACCGATATTGATAACCTTAGGGTTTATCGACTAGGTTCTTTGCTTGGTAACATAGTATAGTATTAACCTTACAATTTACAACAATCATGATCTCATCATTGTCTGACTCGGTAATAGTTGCCCATTGAATACCTTATTCATCCTCTTATTCATCATAATCTTTCTGTGTCTTTTACTGACATCTTTATACTCTTCAAATCATACTTCTCAAGATATGGCAACATCATACTGAATCAGAAAATCAATTTCTTGACATCAATGACAAAATAATAATATTAAGACAGTAAACATCCTTAATCTGTTATATCCATAATCATCAACAACCTTCTCAATATCCTTATTGAAATGCCAACAATCTTCCATTGTCTGTTATAATGCCAAATGCTAACAATAGCATCCATGGTGTTGGCATGGTTCTTAGAGTCAAGTGGCGAGGAGGATGCTCGTTGGATAATGATATCTTGTATTAGAGTAGAGTGGTTGTATGTTCTAGATCTTTTATAGCCATGTCCATACCAAGCAAAGGATTCAAGGCAAGGGGCTGCAAATGGCTACATGTAGCCCAATACACACCTTCAATTTGCTTTCTTCTTATATGGAGCGTTGCACTGAACAAAGAGGAGAGGAGGGTTGACGCTCAGTTTGGATGGGGCCACATAAAAGATTACCTGAGGCAAAGAGAAATTTGAGTTTTTTTGTATAATTTTGTCAACATCGATGTATATGTTAAAATGGTAGATATTGTTATAGATTATAGAAAATATACATGGATAATAAAGATATATATGATGGAGTAGATAATAATTGGAGCTTGGATATTTTTTTGTGTAGGAATTGTTCAAATTTTGTGAATATCAGTGTTAGAAGACACTTATTCTAAAATAGTGAAAAAAAATTAGTGTCAATATATATACCATTTATCAATCAAAAATAAATATTAAAGTACTTATATCTTATATGTATTTTTATTTCTAGAATGGGGTTTCAAATAGGCTAAAGAAAATATTTTTATTGTTCTGCTTAATTAAGAAAAATAGGTTTTCAAGACCTGAAACCTTTAACATAGGAAATTAAGGTATGTCATCAAAGAGTCCAGAGCATAAAAACCGCTTACGGGTGAACTCACAAAGCTGGTTCCCACTTTTGCCAACGAAGGAAATTGGCGAAAGTGGAAAATTTTGTTTACGGGGGGTTCGAGTGAAGTGGGGGTGTTCGAATGGAATACCCTTTGGGGTTCGAGCGAAGCACCTTTAATGCCTGTTTATGTCATTTTTCAATTATAGCATGGGGTTTCGATCGAACCCCCCTTCATTTGAACTCCCCTAAAAATGGGGGGTTTGCTTGAACCCCCCTTCGTTCGAACCCCTTTTTTAACACTTCTATGAAGATTTCTACATTTTTTTGCAGATTTTTGGCCTTGAAACCTCTGGTTGAAGGCTCAAATGGAATGATCTTGACAACCCAAAATGTTGTATTATAGTCCTCAAAGCAAGCTTTCCAATGAATATAATTTTATTACATATTGAGTTTATTATGAACTTGTTTTTTTAATTTTACCAAATATAGGTTTTTCACCGAACATGAACTTCTCTGTTCAACGCATTGGGAAAAATAGGAAACTAATTCAAAAAAATTCTGAAAAATATCTAAGCCTTGGGTATTGATGTCTTCTTTCTAACAAAAAATAATAAAATTGAATTTCGATATATATAGAATAAGTTATGTATTCAAATGTAAACCTATGTCTGAATTATGACTAGTCGGACTTCAAAACTTAATAAAATGAAAAATATTGAACATATCACTATCAAACCAACTGCAAGCCTTGGATATTGATGTTACAAACCAAAATTCGAAAGAATTGAGTTTTTATCATTTATAGAAAAGAAATTATGCATTTCGAGAGGCACATCACTCTTAAAATATGTAGTTTATTGTAAAAAACTACTTTTCGAGGGAGATGGAAAAATTTTTAAAAAATCCTTTAAAAAATTTTTAAAAATATATATATATAGAATCTACAGACAAAATTCTACAAATCACTAATTTACATCATCTTCAAATTCTTAATAGTTTAAAATTTATTGTTGTCGGAAGTTGAAGATTATTTTAAAATTGTTCATCTCAGTGTCAAAAGTGGCAAAAAAGTGGGAACCATCATTGTGAGTTCACCCTTACAAAATGACTAGCAAAAAAGCCGGCAAATTGAAAAGACAGCAAAAGAAAGAAACAACAAAGAAACTAGGAAAGCACTACATAATTAGATAGTCTTCAGAAGGTCGTCCACCTTTATCACTAACTAGTTAAAGGTGGCCGCAACAACTTTGAGATCATCCAGGTCCTTATTAGGCTTCTTTTCTTTCTTCTTACCTCTAGTTCTTGTTCTAGGTCCTTGAGCATCTCTTGTGCCTTCAGTGTTAGGGTCAATATTCAGGGTATCCTTCTCCTCATCCAATTTGCTGATAAGAGTTTTAGTATTGCCAGCAGAAACCTTCAAGATGTTTAAACTTTGCTCTGCAATACTCTTGAGGTAATCCTCAATTTTGTTGACTTTACTGACAGTGTCTGATATAGTTTGATCCATAGCGTCAACATTAGTTTTCCTCTCCAACAGGTCTTTCTCTATTTTCTAAAATCTGAGGTTGAAGGAGTCTCTTATATTTTTAGCTTTTGCAACAGTATTTTTCAAATCCTCCGTATAATCAGCCATAGTCTTTCCTTTCCCGGTGATGATAGTTTCCAGAATCTAAATTTTGTGGCTGAGCTTCTTGTTTTCATCCACAGCTTTCTTGTAACTAGTTATTAACCACTCCATGGTGTCAATAAAACCTTTCATACCCTCAGGAGGAGGGTTTGGGGGAAGATCAATCTTACCAGAGTTGTCATGTTCCTTTTTTGGAGTGTCACCAATAGTAGTTGTATCGTCAACCCTACGAACTTCTCCAGTGGTCACCTCCTCCAGGTTCTGATCAGCTTTCGAAATCTTTTCCTACTTATGAACCTCCAGCTCCTTCACATTCTCCTCCTTTCTCTTTTGCTTGTTTCTAGTTTGTGTATGGACTTTAATTTTCTTTTTTAGAGAACCCTAGGGTTTCTCCTTCTCTGAAATTCAGAGACCTCTGAGGAGGAGGAAGAACTAATCTGGAGGATTTTGCCTTTTGATTTTTTACCCTTAGAGGAAGAAGGTCTAGTTTTCATGTATTTCCTCTTGTTACCTATTTCAAATTCTGAGTCATCCAAACTCTCCTCAGAGTCACTAGTTGGGTCACTATCGGAATCTTCATCCATAGAAAAAATAGATTCTAACCCATCCTCCTCAAACTCAATAGAGGGCTACAGGTGAGCAATTTGACTAGTCTTGAGATTGTCATAAATAAGAACCATTAAGTCTTGATGCATGGCAGTGTCCCCCATAGGGTTCTCTTTATAGGCCTTAATGGTGGCATTCATAGAGCATAACAGAAAATAAGGAAAGTTAAGCTTCTCATCATGCCTAAAATGATTCAACAAAACAAAATGGTAGCCGTATACTTTAGTAAATCTACCATCCAATGTAATATAGCGCATAATAACAAAGAGGATCTCCCACCATCATTTTACAAAAGACCTAGGGGGATAGTAAGTTTTACTTAGCTTCACCAGGCATTTTTTCTCCTTTTTGATTTCAGGATATCTGTCAATAGCCTCCTTACTCACTTTTCTGTCTCTATAGAAGTTGCTTCCTTCCCTTCGAAGACCTGTGGCTTGGGCAATAAGGTCTTCATCTATGACAACAGACTAGTCTCCCATATTCAAAGTGCCCTTTCTTCAGTTTTTGCAAAAAAAACTGGTGACCATGCCATTCCGTCGATGGAGTCTCTCCATAAATTTAGAAAACCCACCCTTCTGCAAAATATTCCAGACCTCCTCCTTTTGCTTCCATTCCTTGCAGCTGCTAGGTTTGTATCGGCGTCTGTTTCCGTCCATGATTTTGCTATTCGGAGTAGAATATTAAAACTTGCAGAGAGTTTTAGACAGAAAGTTTCTCGAAACTACCAAATTTACCCAGAAAGTGTGGGAACTAATAGAATGAGTATTATAATAAATGGTGCTGACAATATTATAATAACTCGGAGTACTCCATTTAGTTTGTTTCATTATTGTTTTTTCCATCAAAAATCTTTGGAGTGCTACTATATCGCTCCTTGAAAATGATTAGTCTGACATCCTCAAGGAGTCCTTGTTCTCCTATCCACGTAATCATTTCATCTTTATTGACTGTCGTGTTGGCTGCCTAGTCAGCAAACCCATTGGCTCCACGGTAGATATGAGATATGTAACTTTTTTCAAAAGTGCTAATGAGGTCTCTAGCGACTTTTATAATATTATTGATAGACCATGAGGGCTTAGAGGTCCCCTTGAGACTTTTAATGATGTTGTTTGAATCCCCTTCGATCCATATGTAGGGGCAATTCCATCTTTTAGCGAGGAGAATAACTTGGAGAGATGCCATTGCTTCTGCTTTGTGGTTTGTTTGACTCCCTATTGGGACAACAATTATTTCCTTGCATATACCTTTATCATCTCTAAAAATAGCTCCACAACCGTAGGGCCCGGATTACCTTTTGCAGCACCATCAAAATTGACTTTGAACCAACCATGAGGGGGAGTTTTCCATCTAGCTTCAAGTCTTTTGTTTTTCTTGGGGTCAAAGCTACCAGCATTCTTCAAATTCGAGGATCTTAAAATGTTAGATTCCAGGGGGATGGTCGAAAAATAGGGAGCCCCAATGATTCCAATATTCTCCACAATCACCCATTGTATTTTCTGGAACACAATATCTTGATTGAGGGATCTGTCCCTAAAAATATGATTATTTCTTTCTTTCCATAATCCCCAAGGATGTGAGCAAGTGATAGCTGCCACAGAGATCTCAAAAAGGAGTTAGACCAATGAATATTCCAGAAGTAGAACAACCCACTGATAGTTTTAGGAAACACCCAATCAATGCTAAAACTTTTAAGAAATTTTTTCCAAGCTGAGGAAGAATAGGAATAGTGGATGGCCATGTGGTCCAATGACTCTTCCTCCTTAATACACAGAGCACATATATTAGGAAAGGCAAAACCTCTACCCTTGAGGTTATCTAGGGTCAAGATTTTATTTTGAAGAATAGTCCAATAGAAAAAGTTGATTTTGGGGGTCAGACCCTTAATCCAAGTTTTAGACCAGAAAGGATTATCAGGAGGGGTGGAGGAGAGAACACCATACATTGAAGATACAGTAATGATACCTTTGGGTTCATATTTCCAAATGAGGGAGTCTTCCTCTTTGTTCAACTAGACCGAAGATAGTATAAGAGTTGAGAAATACAACCCCACAGTAGCCTGAAGATCTTCTGCAAGCCGAATAACCTGTTACAAAGAGAAGCAATGAAGCAAAATCTAAAGAACAAGAAAAACACAGGAAAAATATTCTCCAAAAAAGAGAGCTCCAATTCACCAAAAATGTATTGTGAAAAGATAATACAATGAAAAGAAAAAGTAACCTCTAATAGGTCAAGAAACCCTAAAAAGGGAAAACCCTAGGCTTGCACATAATAATTAATTATATGCACCTAATGTTAGCTTAAGTGTAAAATGATAATTGGAAACTTAAAGAATTAAACAAATAATGTTTAATTAATCAAGTAATGACCCAATTACTCTAACACCCCCCCTTAAGCTAAACTTAGGGAGAAGCTAAAACCTAGAACAACTACTAAAAGCATGAAAGATGGGTCCCGGCAACAAGGCCTGATCAGGTACCCAAATACAATGAAATCTCTATGAAATGGAGACAAAGGAGAAAACCCAGTGGGAAAAAACTCCTCTCCAAAAAGAGATAAAAGAACATGTTGAAATAAGAAGGAAGGAAGGAAGGAAGGAAGGAAGGACTCATAAAGACCCCCCAAGGACAACTTCCTTCACCCCAAGCATAGAGGGCAACTGAAGATAGCGTGGCGATGCAAAAGGTTTCGTGAAGATGTATGCAACCTGCTCAGAAGTGGGAATGTACTCCAGAATGAGAACACCATCCTGAATCAACTAACAGATGAAATGCATGTGAAGCTTAATGTGCTTCGCTGCTGATGCTCTACTGGGTTGCGGGAAATATGAATAGCACTCTGATTGTCACACCAAAGAACAGTGGGACTATCAGGAGGAAAACCAAACTCAGTCATCAACTGTCGAAGCCATAAGATCTCTTGACTAGCGAGCACAGCAGAGCGGTACTCAGCCTCTATAGATGATAATGCATGAGCAATCTGCTTCTTGCAAGACCATGTGATAGGACCAGAGCCAAGACAAAAAATAAAGCCGGAAGTAGACTTTCGATTAGTGACATCACCAGCCCAATCTGAGTCAGTGTAGCCAACAATGTGAGGATCCCCTGATGTATAATGAATGCCATGAGAACGAGTGCCCTGAATGTACCTCAAAATACATTTGGTAGCTTGCCAATGACTCTCATGAGGATCATGGGAGAATCGAGAGACAAGACCAACCGCAAAGGAAATATCAGGACGGGTGTGAGTCAAGTACAACAAATTGCCAACCAACTGCCTGTAAAGTGTAGAATCGACTGAAGGTGTGGGACAAGTTGT
The DNA here is from genome assembly GCF_030272615.1 of Cryptomeria japonica. Taxonomy (NCBI): domain Eukaryota; kingdom Viridiplantae; phylum Streptophyta; class Pinopsida; order Cupressales; family Cupressaceae; genus Cryptomeria; species Cryptomeria japonica. Next base: position 26,368,333 of record NC_081414.1, read on the forward strand.
GGTCAAAACAACCCCTGACTGAAATGGTGTGGGAGCAGGCTTGCAATCAAGCATGCTGAAGTGCTGAAGCATGTCAAGAGCATACTTCTGCTGGTAGAGAGAGATCCCATCAGAAGACTGAATCACCTGAAGACCAAGGAAATAGTGCAACAGACCAAGATCTGTCATCTCAAACTAATCCATCAAGGCACGCTAAATATGCTAAATCATAGATGATGAGCTACCCATGATGAGAAGATCATCAACATATAGCACAAGAATCAATATGTCACCCTCAAGAAGCTAAATGTAGACGGTGTGATTAGAATGACTGCGGGAGAACCCAATGGAGAGCAAGAAAGAGTCCATCTTCTCATACCAAGCCTGAGGGGCCTATTTGAGACCATATAATGAACGTCGAAGTCTACAAACCAAAGAACTATCCTACACAAATCCCTGAGGTTGTTCCATGTAGATTTCCTCCTGTAGATCCCCGTGCAAGAAGGCACTCTTCACATCCATCTGAAAAATAGGCCAACGCCGAGAAGCGGCAAGAGATAGTAGAAAGCGAATGGAATTCATCTTGGCAACAGGGGCAAATTTCTGAGAGTAATCAATACCCTCAACCTGTGAAAAACCCTTCACAACAAGACGTGCTTTGTACTTATCAATGGAACCATCAGTAGCATATTTAGTGCGATACAACCAGCGACACCGAACCATCTTTCTGCAATTAGGAAGAGGACAGAGGTCCCATGTATCATTCCTCATCAAAGAAGAATACTCCTCCTCCATAGCACAATCCCACTCAGGGTGACCTATCGCCTTTGAAAACTTCTGAGGATCATCTGAAATAGCATGACTCAAAAGACAAGAATCCACAATATGAGAACGAGAGTGATGAGTATGTGAAGGATCACCAGCCAGAGGACCTGCCGTTGCAACAGTAAGGCGAGCCCACTTGGGCATCTGAGGTGGAGCAGGTGGGGGTGGGGATGGTGGAGGTGAGGATGGTGGATCATCAACACCATCATCAAAATCATCCTCAAAAAGATCCTGAAGTGGTGCAGTGGTCGGAGTAGGTAGAGGAGTAGACACTGGAGTCGGGGTATCCACTGTGAGAAGATGCTCATCAAACTGAACATCCCGTCAAAACAGGACCTCTCTGGAATCAGGATCAAACAACCTGTACGCCTTAACATCCTCACAGTAGCCAACAAAAATGAGTGGTCAACTCTTCCGCTCCATGGCTTTCCTCTGAGCATCAGGAATAAAGGCCCATGCCTTACTGCCAAATACTCGAAAAAAGGAAACATCAGGCTTGTCATGAGACCAAGCCTCCTCAGGAATCATATGTCGAATAGCCTTGTGAGGCATCCAATTCTAAATATAGTTGGCACAGTTGATTGCCTCAGCCCAAAAAGATGAATCCATGGACTTGGACTGAATCATACAATTCACCATCTCCCGTAAAATTTTGTTCTTGCATTCAGCGACACCATTCTACTGAGGGGTGTAGGGAACAATAAATTGATGCTGCAAACCATCCTCAGTGCAAAAATTTCTGAAAGCTTGATTCACATACTCCCCCCCATTATCTGTATGTATATGCCGAATAGAACAGCCAGACTGCTTCTCGACATATGTCTTGAAGATTCAAAATGCATCAAAGACATCAGACTTGTACTTAAGAAAGTACACCCATGTGCATCTGGAGAAGTCATCACTAAACGTGAGTACATACTTGGCCCCTGAATAAGGAGTGGGAAATAACATGAGGTCACTATGAATCAACTCCAAGGGTGCCAAAGTATGAGAGGCTCTCCCTTTCAGAAAGGGATCTTGGTGATGCTTGCCAAGAACACAACCATGACAAACACCATCAGTGCAAGAAATCTTTGGGAGCCCAAGAACAAGTGCCTATGCACTCATCTGCTAAAGATATCTGTAATTGACATGGCCCAATCGCTCATGCAAAAGCTTACTCACTGAATCTGCATGTGCTATGAGAGATGAACCTGTACCCAAAGAGGGCTCAAATTCATCAAATCTGTAGAGATGAGATGCAGAATCCACACTACCAGAAGCCACAACCAAATCAGGGTCATGGAGGTCCCAAATAACCACATCATGTGGTGAGAACTCAACTGTCTTACCAGAGCCATAGTGGCAAATATGATAAATGGACAAGAGGTTCATTGAGATGTTAGGGACAACCAGAACATCCTGTAGAGTACCCCCATCCAATGAGACAGAACCTAAACCCAAGACGGAAAGCTGAACTAAGTCACCCACTGCAATCTGTAAAATACCACAAGAGGCAAGAGAAGTAACCAACTGCTGAGTGTGTGTCATATGGTGAGAAGCACCAGAATCTAGAATCCAAGTGGACCCAGAGGTTGAAGCTCTAGTAGTGAGAGCATGACCTTTCCATGTGGAAGGAGAAGATGCCTAAGGTGAGGAAATGTGATGTTGTTGCATGGCTTCTTCTAAAGCCTCTAATCATTTCCAACACCTGGAAACTGGATGTCCGTCCTTTCCACAAAAACTGCAAGTGTCTGATGATTTCTTCTTAGTCTTGAAGGAAGACTCACTGGACTGTGAAGATTTCCCTTGTTTGGGAGGAACTGGTTTTGAATTAGACTTAGGAGTAAGCTTGGAGAAATTCTCACTACTTGTAGAAGGCTTTTTTGGCTTCGATTTCTGCTTCTGTTTGTCCTTCTCCTTAAAGGACTGAGCAACCAATGCTTTGTTCTTGAATCCTGAGAGCGTATCCAGCTGAGAAAGATGAGACCGCTCACGAGACAAGCACTCACAAAAGACATCAAAGCTAGGCATGGTGAAATTAGTACCCAAGCCATCCATGGTGGAGTAGAAAGTAGAGGCAAAAAACTGAAAGGGACCCCGAAGCTTCGAAAGAATCAAATGAATGCACTCTGTATCAGTCTTGTTCTTTCCACATCCCTGAAGAACAGAT